>NC_092725.1:129986618-130295384 GCF_047496885.1 Scyliorhinus torazame
AGAGGGAAAATCGACCGTGGATATCTAAAGAAATAAGGGAGAGTATCAAATTGAAGGAAAAAGCATACAAAGTAGCAAAGATTAGTGGAAGACTAGAGGACTGGGAAATCTTTAGGGGGCAACAGAAAGCTACTAGAAAAGCTATAAAGAAGAATAAGATAGATTATGAGAGTAAACTTGCTCAGAATATAAAAACAGATAGTAAAAGTTTCTACAAATATATAAAATATATAAGGTAAATATTGGTCCTTTAGAGGATGAGAAGGGAGATTTAATAATGGGAGATGAGGAAATGGCTGAGGAACTGAACAGGTTTTTTGGGTCGGTCTTCCCAGTGGAAGACACAAATAACATGCCAGTGACTGATGGAAATGAGGCTATGACAGGTGAGGACCTTGAGATGTTTGTTATCACCAAGGAAGTAGTGAAGGGCAAGCTAATGGGGCTAAAGGTAGACAAGTCTCCTGGCCCTGATGGAATGCATCCCAGAGTGCAAAAAGAGATGGCTAGGGAAATTGCAAATGCACTAGTGATAATTTACCAAAATTCACTAGACTCTGGGGTGGTCCCGGCGGATTGGGAATTAGCAAACGTGACACCACTGTTTAAAAAAGGAGGTAGGCAGAAAGCGGGTAATTATAGGCCAGTGAGCTTAACTTCGGTAGTAGGGAAGATGCTGGAATCTATCGTCAAGGAAGAAATAGCGAGGCATCTGGATGGAAATTGTCCCATTGGGCAGACGTAGCATGGGTTCATAAAGGGCAGGTCGTGCCTAACTAATTTAGTGGAATTGTTTGAGGACATTACCAGTGCGGTAGATAACGGTAGAGCCAATGGATGTGGTATATCTGGATTTCCAGAAAGCCTTTGACAAGGTGCCACACAAAAGGTTGCTGCATAAAATAAAGATGCATGGCATTAAGGGGAAAGTAGTAGCATGGATAGAGGATTGGTTAATTAATAGAAAGCAAAGAGTGGGGATTAATGGGTGTTTCTCTGGTTGGCAATCAGTAGCTAGTGGTGTCCCTCAGGGATCAGTGTTGGGCCTACAATTGTTCACAATTTACATAGATGATTTGGAGTTGGGGACCAAGGGCAATGTGTCCAAGTTTGCAGACGACACTAAGATAAGTGGTAAAGCAAAAAGTGCAGAGGATACTGGAAGTCTGCAGAGGGATTTGGATAGGCTAAGTGAATGGGCTAGGGTCTGGCAGATGGACTACAATGTTGACAAATGTGATGTTATCCATTTTGGTAGGAACAACAGCAAAAGGGATTATTATTTAAATGATAAAATATTAAAACATGCTGCTGTGCAGAGAGACCTGGGTGTGCTAGTGCATGAGTCGTAAAAAGTTGATTTACAGGTGCAACAGGTGATTAAGAAGGCAAATGGAATTTTGTCCTTCATTGCTAGAGGGATGGAGTTTAAGACTAGGGATGTTATGCTGCAATTGTATAAGATGTTAGCGAGGCCACACCTGGAGTATTGTGTTCAGTTTTGGTCTCCTTACTTGAGAAAGGACGTACTGGCACTGGAGGGTGTGCAGAGGAGATTCACTAGGTTAATCTCAGAGCTGAAGGGTTGGATTACGAGGAGAGGTTGAGTAGACTGGGACTGTACTCGTTGGAATTTAGAAGGATGAGGGGGGATCTTATAGAAACATATATAATTATGAAGGGAATAGATAGGATAGATGCGGGCAGGTTGTTTCCACTGGCGGGTGAAAGCAAAATTAGGGGGCATAGCCTCAAAATAAGGGGAAGTAGATTTAGGACTGAGTTTAGGAGGAACTTCTTCACCCAAAGGGTTGTGAATCTATGGAATTCCTTGCCCAGTGAAGCAGTAGAGGCTCCTTCATTAAATGTTTTTAAGATAAAGATAGATAGTTTTTTTGAAGAATAAAGGGATTAAGGGTTATGGCGTTCAGGCCGGAAAGTGGAGCTGAGTCCACAAACATCAGCCATGATCTCATTGAATGGTGGAGCAGGCTTGAGGGGCCAGATGGCCTACTCCTGCTTCTAGTTCTTATGTTCTTATGTTTATTTGACTTAGCTTTTTGTGGTCTTTGTGTACACTACAAATCCATCTGAGTATCAGCAACATAAAGAACACCACATATTCCATCACACTCTGAACCTGTGCCTTGTAGAAGGTGGAGAAAGTTTGCAAAGTTGGTAAGTGAGTTACTCACCATAGAATCCACAGCCTCTGACTTGTTCTTGAAACCACAGTATTTGTTTGGCAGGTCCAGTTTAGTTTCTGGTCAGTTGTAACCCCATTTGGTGGGAGGTTGAACGATAGTAAATCACAGGAGCAGGGCAAGAGGATGCAATTATAAACCAATAAAAGATAAATTTGCGAATGACAGGAATAAAGTTTTTTTCTGACACAAGAGTGATCAGCACATGGAATAATCTGCCAGATAAATATTGGAGACAAGGAATCATCTCAGACAAAACTGGATGCTGCAAATGGGGAGACCACATTGAAAACTGGATTGTAAATTATAATTTTAACCATCACAAATATCAAAGCCAAAGTTCTTGGTTTGTGATCTCCAAAAGTAATCCAAACCAAAAATATTCACTTAAATTGTGGATTCAATTGACAGCAATTCAAAATCACCAGTATCTCCTTAAGTGTTAACTTCCTATTTGATCAGAATAATTCCCCTTGGAATGCCTCACATTACAACAGTAACATAGAGCTTACATCTAGAAACAAATTTTTGGAAACTGACTTCTGTACCATTAACATTTATTTCAGTATCTAACTTGTCTGCAGAGTTTCATCCAACTACATCTCGTCGCCCCATTGATGCGACCATCAATTCAAACGAAACAAGGAGTAGAAGTAAACTGTGGCTTTAATCGACTAGAACAGTGCCTGCCTGCGACTGTTCTGCTACCGGGAGCCGCCTACAGGGCTACTGCTCTTTATACCTCCTCTTAAGGGGAGAAACCAGGGGCGGAGCCCACAAAGGCACCAACATGATACATCACAGGTAATACCTTACAATGGTCCATCGGTGGAGCCCTCATGGGCAACAGCGTGATACAGTTACATACATGGTGAATGGTTAATGCAATACATTCACCACATTCACCCCCTGTTAAAAAATGAAGTCGGGCGGGGGTGAAGGGTTCACAAATTCAGCCTGTCCGGCGCCCGGATCGTGCGCTGTGATCGCCGGAGCTCTGGTATCGCAGCTGGCCCGGGTGTCGAACTCATCCGAGCGGGCGTGGGGAATGACATTGCCAGTGCGGGTACAGACATGGACTCCGGGAGCGTGTCTTCCGGAGCTTCATTCCTGTGGGTCGGTGAAGAGGGAATGGGGGGCATGAGGGGGTGCAGGTGCCATGCAGGGGCGGTGGCGCTGGTCAGAGTAGGTTGGGTGGGGTAAGTTGGGGTGGCGGTGGTAGGGGAGCCTGCGGGCGCTAGGTCCCGGAGGGAAACCGTATCCTGTCGGCCGTTGGGGTGTTCTATGTATGCGTACTGGGGGTTGGTGTGTAGGAGCTGGACCCTTTCAACCAGGGGGTCAGACTTATGGCTCCTGACGTGTTTGCGGAGTAGGATGGGCCCCGGTGTCTTCAGCCAGGATGGAAGCGAGGCCCTGGAGTTGGATTTCCTGGGGAAAACAAGCAGGCAGTCATGAGGGGTCTTGTTTGTGGTCTTGAAAAGGAGGGACCTAATGGAGTGGAGCGCATCGGGGAGGACCTCCTGCCAGTGGGAAAGTGGGAGATTCCTAGACCGTAGGGCCAGGAGGATGGTCTTCCAGACCGTCGCGTTCTCCCTCTCCACCTGCCCATTTCCCCGGGGGTTATAACTGGTAGTCCTGCTCGAGGTGATGCCCTTACTGAGCAGTTACTGACGCAGTTCGTCGCTCATGAACGACGAGACCCAGTCACTGTGAACATAACTGGGGAAACCAAACAGGGTGAAGACACTATGTAGGGCTTTAATGACGGTGGCGGCGGTCGAGGCAGGGGATTGCAAAGGGGAAGTGGGAGAATTTGTCAATGACATTGAGGAAATATGTGTTGTGGTTGGTGGAGGGGAGGGCCCTTTGAAATCGATACTGAGGTGCTCAAAGAGCCGGGATGCCTTTGCCAGGTGGGCCTTATCCGGACGATAGAAGTGCGGCTTGCACTCCGTGCAGATCGGGCAGTCCCTGTTCATGGCTCTGACCTCCTCAGTGGAGCAGGTTGCAGGCCTTGATGTAGTGGAGAAGCCGGGTGACCCCTGGGTGGCAGAGGTCAGCGTGGATAGCCCGAAGTCGGTCCTCTTGCGCGCTGGTGCATGTGCCGCGGGACAGGGCATCTGGGGGCCCGTTGAGCTTACCTGGGCGATATACTATATCGTAATTATAGATGGAGTGTTCGATCCTCCACCTCAAGATCTTATCATTCTTGATCTTGCCCCACTGCGTATTATCGAACATGAAGGCTACCGATCGTTGGTCGGTGACGAGAGTAAACCTCCTACCAGCGAGGTAGCGCCTCCAGTGCCGCACGGCTTCCACGATGGCTTGGGCTTCTTTTTCGACTGAGGAGTGTCGAATTTCAGAGGCGGTGAGGGTGCGTGAAAAAAATGCGACTGGCCTGCCTGCCTGATTGAGGGTAGTGGCGAGGGCGACCTTTGACGTATCGCTCTCCACCTGGAAGGGGACGGACTCGTCCACCGCGCGCACTGCGGCTTTGGCGATGTCCACCTTGATGCAGCTGAAGGCCTGGCGGGCCTCGGCTGTCAGTGGGAAGGTGGTGGCCTTGATTAGTGGGCAGGCTTTATCCGCATAGTTGGGGACCCACTGGGCGTAATAGGAAAAGAACCCGAGGCACCTTTCAGGGCCTTGGGGCAGTGGGGAAGGGGGAGTTGCAGGAGGGGGCGCATACTGTCAGGGTCGGGTCCTCGAACCCCGATTTCCACGACGTAGCTGAGGATGGCTAGCCTGGTTGTGCGGAAAACGCATTTCTCCTTGTTGTAAGTGAGGTTAAGGGTTTGGGCGGTCTGGAGAAATCTCTGGAGGTTGGCATCGTGGTCCTGCTGATCATGGCCGCAGATGGTGACGTTGTCCAAGTACGGAAACGTGGCCTGCAGCCCCTACTGGTCCACCATTCGGTCCATGGTTCTTTGAAAGACCGAGACCCCGTTTGTGACGGCGAAGTGGAAGAGGTGGCCTTCTGCCTCAAAGGTCGTGTACTGGCGGTCCCCCGGGCGGATTGGGAGCTGGTGGTACGCAGACTTCAGATCCACCGTGGAGAATCCCCGGTAGTGCGCGATCTGGTTAACCATGTCTGCGATCTGGGAAAGAGGTATGCATCAAGGTGCGAGTACTGGTTTATGGTTTGTCTGTAATCTACAACCATCCGGTTCTATTCCCCGGTGCTGAAGACCACCACCTGAGCTCTCTAGGGGCTATTGCTAGCCTCAATGATCCCCTCCCGCAAGAGTCGTTGGAACTCGGACCTGATAAAAGTCCTGTCCTGAATGCTATACCGCCTGCTTCTGGTGGCGACTGGTCGGCGGTGAGGTTTGCGAAGAGTGGGGGAGGGCCGACTTTTAGTGTTGCGAGGCTACATACGGTGAGTGGGGGTAGGGGCCTGCCGAATTTCAGGGTCAGACTCTTGAGGTTACACTGGAAATCCAGTCCCAACAGGAGAGGAGCACAGAGATCAGGGAGTACATATAGCTTAAAATCATCGTACTCGGCGCCCTGTATTGCTAGGGTTGCGGTAGTGCACCCCCGGATCTGTACCGAGTGCGACCCAGAAGCGAGGGAGATGGTTTGGTGTGCCGGCAAGATTGGGAGCGAGCAGCGTCTTACCATGTCTGGGTGAATAAAGCTCTCCGTGCTCCCGGAGTCGAACAGGCAAGGTGTTTCGTGTCCATTTACCCGGACGGTCATCATGGAGCTCCGGAGGTGTTTGGGTCGCGACTGGTCCAGGGTGACCGCGCTGAGTTGCGGGTAGCCGGTGTGGTCGAAGTGCTGGTGTGGTCCCAAGATGGCTGCCCCCGTCAGTCACACGTGTCGGGTGGCGTTGCAGTTGGCGGCCAAGATGGCGGCCCTCGTCGGTCGCACGTGTCGGGCGGCGAGGAAGATGCCGTCCAAGATGGCGGCCCCCACGAGTCGCAAGTGGCGGGCCGCATGGGTGAGGATGGCCAAGATGGCGGCCCTTGTGAGTCGCACACGTTGTGCGGGCTTGAAGATGGCTGCCCCCACGGAGGCCGATGACGCGTCCGGGGCGGAGCCGGCAGACAAGCTGCTACACTGCGGGATCTGCGGGCCTGTAAGTCTGAGGGTAGGGCCTGCGATTTTGAGGGTTTGGACCTGACCAGGCAAACCTTTTTGTCCAAACCAAACCAAAATGTCCTTTTTTCCCGCAGTCGGTGCAGTTCGCGTTCCGGGCCGGGCAGCGCTGCCTGAGGTGCTGACGCTGGCCGCAGAAATAGCAGGGTAGCCCCCCGTGTTGGGCGGGCAGCCGAGCGGCACAGGCCTCGGGTACTCTTTTGTTGGGGGTCCAGGAGGGAGTCGCGTGATCAGACGGGAACGTGTTGAGGCTTTGGAATGCTACTTCTAGTGAGGAGGCTAGCTTTACCGTCTCTTCCAGGTCTAGGGCACCCTTCTCGAGTAGGCGCTGTCTCACGTAGTTGGACTGGACTCCAGCCACGTAGGTGTCCCGGACTGCGAGGTCCATATGTTGAGTGGCCGTAACCGCCTGGTAGTTGCGACTTTGGTCGCGTAGGTACTCCTCCAGCGATTCCCCAGGGCGTTGGCAGCGCGTAGTGAGGAGATGCCGCGCGTACACCTTGTTCACTGGCCTTACAGATAGGCGCTTCAACATCGCGAGCGCATCTGCGTAGGTGGAAGCTTCCTCGAGTTGAACAGAGATTCGATGGCTCACCCGGGCGTGCAGGAGGCTCAGCTTCTGATCGTCGGAGACGGAAGGCGAGGAGGAGGCTGCGAGGTAGGCCTCGAAACAGCGGAGCCAGTGCGAAAAAAATCCCTTTCGCCACCGCGGCTTGTGGGTCGAGATCCAGTCAGTCAGGTTTGAGGGCCGATTCCATTGTGGTGCTGTAGTCGATTAAATTGATGCGACCATCAATTCACACGAAACAAGGAGTAGAAGTAAACTGTGGCTTTAATCGACTAGAACAGTGCCTGCCTGCGACTGCTCTGCTACTGAGAACCGCCGACAGGGCTACTGCTCTTTCTACCGCCCCTCAAGGGGAAGAGCCAGGGCGGAGCCCACAAAGGCACCAACATGATACATCACAGGTAATACCTTACAATGGTCCATAGGTGGAGCCCTCATGGGCAACAGCGTGATAGTTACATACACGGTGAATGGTTAATGAAATACATTCACCACACCCATAAGATAAAATACTTACTGTCTGACAAGTTACAACCAGAAGCTCAGTGACCAGGGAGTTCACTTGATTTCGGGACTAAAAGTTCCAAAGTGCCACCATTGCAATGTAGTGAAGAAGTATATACATCTAGATGCTGACTGCATATATGTCGATATTATCATTAAGGGGATGAGGAAGAAAAGTCAGCGAACGATGGGTCTTTGGAGAACTCCCAATGTGAGGGCAGCTGAAGACAGCAATGCAGAAGATGTAAATGCTGGCAATATGCTAGCTACAGTGGGATAGGCAGCACATCACTGCCTTCTCAAGGGCAATTAGAGAATGGGTAATAAATGCTGGCCTAGCCAGCGACACCCACATCCTATGAACAAATGAAACAAAAAGGGAGAAATTAACCCATGAGAGGAAAATTGTAGCAGTGTCCTGGGCAAATGGTCTCAATCTGTGAGAAGTAAGCTATTCAGCCCCTCAAATCTGTTCCAGCAATTCAGATCATTGGTGATCTGTGACCTACCTTAAATACCTGTTTTTGTCCGATATCCTGTAATATCTTTGGATAATAAAAATCTATTAATCAAAAATTTTATATTAACAATTGATCCATAAATGCCTTTTGCAAACAAAAGTTTCAGACTAATAGCAACTTTTTTGTGTAAAAGTGTGGCCTAACTTTATTCCTGAAAGGTCTGGCTGTGATTTTTCGACTTGGCGCCTAGTCCGAGAAAGCCCCACCTCCCAGCAGAAATAATTTATCTCTAACTATCTATTCCCTTTAATATCTTGAAAACTTTGATCATATAATCTTTTTTATTAGTGTCACAAGTAGTTTACATTAACGCCGCAATGAAGTTACTATGAAAATCCCTTCGTTGCCACACTCCGGCGCCTGTTCGGGTACACTGAGGGAGAATTTAGAATGTCCAATTTACCTAATTTCGGGACATGTGGGTGGAAACCGGCGCAGCCGTAGGAAACCCACGCAGACATGGGGAGAATGAGCAGATTCCGCACAGACAGTGACCCAAGCTGGCAATCAAACCCAGGCCTCTGGCGCTGCGAAGCAACAGGGCTAAACACTGTGCTACCGTGCTGCCAACATAACCACTTATCAATCTTTGATTGGATTGGATTGGATTTGTTTATTGTCACGTGTACCGAGGTACAGTGAAAAGTATTTTTCTGCGAGCAGCTCAACAGATCATTAAGTACATGAGAAGAAAAGGGAATAAAAGAAAATACATAATAGGGAAACACAACATATACAATGTAACTACATAAGCACTGGCATTGGATGAAGCATACAGGGTGTAGTGTTAACGAGGTCAGTCCATAAGAGGGTGACAGTGGGGAAGAAGCTGTATTTGAGTCTGTTCGTTCGTGTTCTCAGACTTCTGTATCTCCTGCCCAATGGAAGAAGTTGGAAGAGTGAGTACGCCGGGTGGGAGGGATCTTTGATTTTGCTGCCCGCTTTCCCCAGGCAGCGGGAGGTGTAGATGGAGTCAATGGATGGGAGGCAGGTTCGTGTGATGGACTGGGCGGTGTTCACGACTCTCTAAAGTTTCTTGCGGTCCTGGGACGAGCAGTTGCCATACCGGGCTGTGATGCAGCCCGATAGGATGCTTTCTATGGTGCATCTGTAAAAGTTGGTAAGGGTTAATGTGGACATGCCGAATTTCCTTAGTTTCCTGAGGAAGTATAGGCGCTGTTGTGCTTTCTTGGTGGTAGCGTCAACGTGGGTGGACCAGGACAGATTTTTGGAGATGTGCACCCCTAGGAATTTGAAACTGTTAACCATCTCCACCTCGGCCCCGTTGATGCTGACAGGGGTGTGTACAGTACTTTGCTTCCTGAAGTCAATTAGCAGCTCTTTAGTCTTGCTGGCATTGAGGGAGAGATTGTTGTCGCTACACCACTCCACTAGATTCTCTATCTCACTCCTGTATTTGGACTCGTCGTTATTCGAGATCCGGCCCACTCTGGTCGTATCGTCAGCAAACTTTTAGATGGAGTTGGAACCAAGTTTTGCCTCGCAGTCGTGTGTGTACAGGGAGTAGAGCAGGGGGCTAAGTACGCAGCCTTGCAGGGCGCCGGTGTTGAGGACGATTGTGGAGGAGGTGTTGTTGTTCATTCTTACTGATTGTGGTCTGTTGGTCAGAAAATCTAAATTCTAGGGAATACAACCCTGGTTTGTGTAATCTTCTCACAATCTAATCCTTGGAGTCCAAGTATGATTCTGACAAATCTATTCTGCACTTCCTTCAAGACCAATATATTCTTCCTAATTCTGTGATACCCAGAACCACTTGGAGTACTCCAGCTGTCGTCGAACAAGCACTTTGTAAAACTGAAGATCGACTTCAAATATCCCCTTCAAGCACTTTATATTTAAGTCCAGTATTCCATTAGCATTTTGATAATTTTCTATATCTATTTGTGGAATTTTAATTATCTAAGCATCCGAATGCCCTCATCTATTTGGGTTCCACTGTTTCATGTAAATCTCCATGAGCCCTATGAATTAAAGATGAGAGTTCAGGGAGAACGGAAAGTGAATTTGAACAAATTCTGGTAAGTGTGGTTAATCTGGGGAACAAGAGTTTAATGGAACAGATTCAGAAATTATTACATCCAGTGTAAGTACAGCAGAGGGCAAAGGTGAAATGCAAGTGGATTAAAATGGAATGTTAGTTATCTATATTTAAGTGAACACTTACACTAAACAGAGGGAGATATATAAATTACTTACTTTGCAACAACAAATTCTCTACATCACCATGAGGGTTCTGCTAGCTGCTAATTGATTGTCCATATGAAATAAAAAGTCTTTGTGACTCCATCTCTCGACGCACAACAAATCCAAAATAAATTTTGAGATTCATTGACTTTTCCAGAAGATATTCAAATTGCAAGTGGTCCACTTTATATTATTTTCCATTAATTAGTTCCATCAAACATTCTGTGAAAAAGAGGCAACCATCTATTGTTAATTAATATCTTACATAAAAACAATGAAGAACTGAAAGTTCACTCAGATTTTGTGAGAATGCCAAATTTAAATAATACCAATCAGCATTTGTTTATCTTCGTTAAACATGTATTAAAGACATTTAGCCTCCTCGGAAGCAGTGTGCCGGGAAACCCCATGCTATCGAACAGAACTCTGTTCCCATTTGGGTAGATTCGGGGCCTCAGCGGGGAACTCGCCAACGAGGCTGCACTTAGTCTCATTGTCTGCACTGAGGAGCTCCGCTAGCCGGAACTCCTCAGTACAGGGAGAGATCAGGGCGCCATTTAATCTCTGGACCACGAACGTGACCCGCAAATCCCCAAAAGCCCCAATTCACCTATAAGGGGGTCCTCATGCTCCCTGCACACACGCAGGGCACCCCCGGGCCCGATCCCTTTCACGGGAAAAATGCCATCTTGGCACAGCACGTCTGGTACCCTGGCAGTGCCCCTGACAGATGGCAGTGCCATAGGGCACCTTGCTACTTCCAGGGTGGCACCCTGCGCATAGGGCAAGTACCTGGGGGCCTTCAATCCCCTGAGAGACCCCACAGGTGCCGTTTCATCTGGTCTCTGTTTGTGGCGACCAGCACTAAACGGCACTTGTCTCCAAGGTGAGGGGATTAGATTCCAATGCCAATTCTCTAATGTGGGAATGCATATTAGAGCAAGATCAGCCGTATTGCTCTAATATGCAGATTTCCGAAATAGTGATCCACCTACAATGGGCGGGATTCACATCACAGCACCTCACAAGATCGCATTACATCTTGCGAGGTGTGGCGAGCGGGGTAGATCCCAATTTCCTGGCATTTACCACCCGCATCGCACTGCCTTTCCAGCGTAATCCGGCCGTTTAATCGCGTCCATAAAGTTTGATTACATTAATGCATGTACACGCAATTGTACGGGCAACATTCTCTATACTAGCCTCTGACTGCTGGTGAGATATCCAGTGAAAGAAATAACTGGATAGCCAATATTTTTATGTCATTAGAAATTTAAAGGCTGCACTGGAGGCTACAGTTTAAAAAGCTGCCTATGCCAAGTCACAAGTGCATAGAAATGTGTATATAACCACTGGGAGCTCTGTGAGTTGAACCACGTAATTGTACATTTTAGCTTCAGTGTGGCAAATCAAAAGTATATCACTGAAACAACTGGGAAATGTTCTAAAACTGTGGTTACATCAAGGAAATGGCATTTAGTCTTGAGGAAAGAGATGAGCATATCCCAGAAATTTTGTTGCTGATTGCATGCCAAGCCAAAAGGAACCAATTTTTTAGGGACTGAAGAGTAGGTTTTTCCCAACTAAGAGACAAATCGTTCACAAGTATAAGAATCCATATAGATATTTCTCACTGGGGAATTTAAAAATATACACTATTAAACATTATTCGAGTTCTGAATAATAAATATTGACTGTTCAATAACACAACCAATTGCCCAATGCAAGCCACTTCAAACAGCTCAAATATAATGTGATTATTTCTTCCTTTATCATATAGCATTAATCAGTAAATTATTAAGGGTAACACTCTTATGAGAAAGCATAAATCGCATGTTACTTTGGCAATCATTATTAATTGTCTCAATTTATGGGTAATCTACAAATGACAGAAATTATTTACCCTGTGGTAGGGGGCATGGGAAAGACTTGCATTACACAATTAAGGCAGTGTTTAATTTCTTGCATTTTATAATTTTAGGAAGTGTAAGTCCCTAAATTGAGAGAAAGAGACTTGTTCAAAATAATGTGTACAGAAGTTGCTAAAACTGCAGAAGAGAAAGCACAAACGATACTATAGAGTTCAGCTGCTGTAGACAGTACATTTGCTGTTGACATCTCAGTGATTTATTCCCAGAAGCCTGTAAAAATAAATAGCTGTTCTGCTGATGTCCTCCTTTTCTTTGACACAAAGCGCCGCCAGATTTATTACTGTATTTATACTTTTTGATTTCACTTTGCCCAACACTGGCTTTGCAGTTGAGAATCTGTCACTTTTGCTAACTTTCATTAATAGGTGCAAATATCGCTTTCTGTATCAGTTGCTTACATGTTTCCTGAAAGGGCATATTTTAATGGAAGCGTTAAATATGCTTATATTAAACTGCTTTCAGAATATTACAGTTAAAGCATTAAAATGATTGAAACTATATAGTCGAAGCATGAAACTATATCCCAGTGGAGACCAAATAACCAAAACAACCGAAATAACCAAATGACCCCCAATGGGAAAGGCAATAGACAAGGTTTAATTTTTTAAAATAACTTTTACTTTAACAAACAACCCAAAATTGAAAAATTTAAACAGGAATTAACAAGAACATTGTGGTGAACAGAAATTACATGTTAACTGGCAGATACGACAAAGATAGACCTCACAGATTTACTAGTTAATCTACTTCGCACACATGACTGCTTTAACCCTCATGAGACCCACAAGGGTTAATCTACCCTTGAGCCTCGTGAAGTACAAGCTCCCCAGAGGCTCATCAGTGGCTGCTAGTTAAATCATAAAGACCAGCCCAAATAGAAGCTGAACTGCAGAGTAGTCCCAACTGGGACTGGGACTGTTCCTTCTAAATTTGTTCTTCGAGGAAATAAAATTTGTTTTTGACTCTGCTTTCCGGACTCCCCCATGATTACTAAAATGACATGAACCTAAAGGAAAGATGGTGTCACTGGTCTAGTCATTCAGAGGCCCGTGCCCATTGCTCTGGGACATGAGTTCAAACACCACCATGGCAGCTGGCGGAATTTAAATCCAATTAATTAATAAAACCCTTAATTAATTTTTTTTAAACTGGAAATGAAAACTAATTTCAGTCATGACAACCAAGGGCACCACGGTGGCGCAGTGGGTTAGCCCTTTTGCCTCATGGCGCCGAGGTCCCAGGTTCGATCCGGCTCTGGGTCATTGTCCGTGTGGAGTTTGCACATTCTGCCCGTGTTTGCGTGGGTTTCACCCCCACAACCCAAAGATATGCAGGGTAGGTGAATTGACCATGCTAAATGGCCCCTTAATTGGAAAAAATGAATTGTGTACTCTAAATTTTTTTTTTTTTACAACGTAATGGCAACCATGAAACTACCATTGCTTGTCCAAAAAGCCCATCTGGTTCTCGCAGGAAGGAAATTTGCTGTCCTTATGTGGTCTGGCCTACACGTGACTCCAGTCCCACAGTCATGTTGTTGACTCTTAAATGCTCACAGGGCAATTAGAGATGGACAACAAATGCTGGCTTTGCTAGAGACACCCATATCTCATGAAATAATTTAAAAAAGCAGTCACAAAGCCCTTCAAAACACGAAACATTCTCTGCAGAATTCCAGCTCCTTTTGTTCAATGATTCAGCTTGATCCCCAGCTGACAGCAGCAACAACTTGAGTTCCACAGGCATGGTCTTCACCAAAAAAGCACAGGTCTGCAGAACCTCTAAACTCTGCTCACAACCATCTCAATAATGTGGGTTAATCAATGGTATTTCGAAGAAACAGAAACAGCTGCAGCAACTATATATTTGCCAATTCCCAACTCCTCCTCTCCATCCAGCCTCCATCTTCTTCAGTCTGCCCGTACTGCACCATTGTGACCTGAGCTCAAATGGCTCTAGTCTCTTTTTATCTGGTTTCAAAAAGTGTCAGTTTCCCCAGAAACCTGACGTTTCTATTAATGTTTCCATTTCAGTTTTCCTATTAACCTGAAGATTCAATTTCCCTTTCAATTAGCTGAAGTTTCTGTTTCAGTTTCCGCTAGGGTCTGTCTCAGAAGATAAAAGCAAAGAAACCACTGATTTCATCATAACCTTTAGTCAAAATGGAAAACTGCCGAAACATCTAGACCAGATACAGAATTGGACAATGTAAATTGAACGGGATGGGGGGAGTCTGCTACAGGAGGCGTGGGCAGCCAGCACTTTGTTGGAGGTGGTGGCCCTCGGATGGGCCCATTTGCATTTATTTACATTACCCCACTAGCATGCATTGCAGAGCTCTTTCACGCCACCAGCCGGAGGAGCGGGGTGGGCGGGCGTCAGAGCATTGTGTTTGGTTCGGCGCCGATTTTCGCCCAACATCGATTCTCTGTCCCATCGGGGAACGCATTCCGCACATCCCAGTACGGAAAATCCCGCCCACCAAGTTTGAGAGTTCAAATTCCAATAGTGCAAAACTTGAATGTTGCTGAAAAACATAACTTTGCATCTTGCGTTCACCAGGTCAGATGCAAGGGTGCCAAATTTCAAATGGAATGACTATTTATACTCCATGCTGATTGGTTGGGAAGTTGGCTCTCTTTGATCCAGAGATTGCGTGATGAATGCACCAGGGAGCTATTGTCCTCCATCCTTCTGTTTATTCGAAAAAGGTGCTAACTCACCCAAAATCAAAACCAGCCAAGAGACCATGGAAATTTATGTGCAGGTTACATTAGTGAAAATCGAGCTTTTGTGATCCTTGTAGTAGAACTGGCCCCACTTACAAAACCAGTCACAGTCCAGGATGAATTAATTAATCACCATTGCAAGTTTCCTCTAATCACACCCGTTATTCAGCCTCAGGAGGCTCGAACAATTAATCTTTTATTGGACACAAGTATACGCAAAAAAGCTTATTTATTAATTTACTTAGAAACAGGCTATTACATCCTATTATAACTAGCAAAAGATTCTGTACAGTTTTTTAATACTCATTTTCAATTATTTAAATACATACTACAGGTGATGGACACAGCACTTTTATTTTTAACTGGATTAATCAAACTGCACTAACGTACCACTCTTAAATATGTCAAAAAATATTTTATAAAGCAAGGTTCTTTCAAAAATTACATTCTAAACTCATACTGGATCATGATGCATTTTACATTCCTCGATTAATTAATTTGAGCAGCAACTTAAGAAACATCTGAAAACTAGCGCAATCTCAGGTGCGTTTGTGGGGAAGATGGTGGCATAATGGTAATGTCACTGGTCTAGTAATCTACAGGAGGCGCATTAATGCTTTGGGGGCGTGGGTTCAAATTCCGCAGCAGCTGGTGGAATCTAAAATAATAAAATCTGGAATGAAAAACTAATCTAAGTAATGGTGACCATGATACCATTATTAATTTCTGGGTTAGCACTGCTACCTCACAGGGTCCTGGGTTGAATTCCAGCCTTGGGTGACTGTCCTTGTGGAGTTTGCACTTTCTCCCCGTGTCTGCGTGGATTTCCTCCGGGTGCTCCAGTTTCCTCCCTTAGTCCAAAAATGTGCAGATTAGGTCAATTGTCCATGCTAAATTGCCCCTTAGTGTCCAAAATGTTAGGTGGGGTTACTGGGTTACAGGGATAGGGTGGAGGCATGGGTTTCAGTAGGGTGCGCTTTCCAAGGGCTGGTGCAGACTCGATGGGCTGAATGGCCTCCTTTTGCACTGTAAAATCTATTTGCACCGCCAAATCATCGATTGAATCCTAAATGGAAACTCTGAGTCAACAAGTGACTCATCTATAAAGGAAACATTCCAAGTAACAATGACCAATGCCAAGAATTTTTAAGCAATCTTCACATAACCTTAAGTGCTCAGTGAGTGGGCAGAGGAATCATCCAGGTACATTCAATCAGGAAACAGTGTGATATCAGAAATATAAAATGCGAGAGAAGTAAAATACATTTAAAAACACATCAAGATAATTTCAGCATTCAAATGAAAAATCCTACGTTGCTACCAAAGAATGTATTTTTCACTCTGAAACAAAAAGCAAAAGCAAATGTTTTTCCGTTATTTACAGGCTTTGAGTGCATGTTATGTAAAATCCCAGGCTATTGGCATAGGTTGATATAGATACTGCAGAGATGTAAACACCACGGTTTATTATCATTTCACCTTGACATGAATCTGCTCTCCTATTGCAAACTTAATTAATTTAAATTGGTTGAGAGAAATTGTAAAAACATTTAGATTTCTAAAATGTATGATGAGACAATAGATGCCGATTTAAAAAAATATTGAATTGGATAGTATTGCACAGTAACCGAATGGAGAATAAAAATAGTTTGTTCTTTTGTGTTCATCTTTTCGTTCAGAAAAAGAATGTGTTCATAATTAACAATTTTGAGAGAAAGCCAGCATTTGTTCAACTTAGGCCTAACATTAAATGCTGGCATACAGGCCCTCTCAGAGATCCAGTTTTTGAGCCCCCGAGTTTTAAGATACATGAAAACAAAATAGAGCACCAAAGAAAAGTGAGACGTAAGTTGAATATTTTTTTTATTCAACAAATGCTTTTCTAGCTTTTTTGTGCAAGTACACTAATTATTGAGGAACACTCTAACACTTTTGTGCAATGTGTGACAAATGCAGGATTTTAGATATATTGGATGATAAACATTTGGCAGCTTAAGGGTTAAAAGCCTGGGGTTAGAGTGTGTTTAACTGCAGTAGTCATGTTCTTAACAATAATCTTGTTTTGCAAGACCAGAATGCTTGTAGGAGCCAGAGGTGAAAATGGCCAGAGTGTTTTCAGCCTGGGCTAATGCAATTTTGGTTGATCGAGTCCCTGGGGAGTTAATGGGGGCGATTCTCCCATGCCGCGCCGCCTGGGAGAATCGCTGTGAACGCCACTTTTTCTCGCAACGCTGGTCCGACGGCGTTTCGTCATTATGCCAACCGGCGAGAACGCGTCATCGAGGTCGGCGCCGCACATGCCGGAGAATCTGCCGAGCAAGCAATAGAGCCTCTCCCTCCGAAACCCCCCCCCCACCCCTTCAAGTTCCTGATGTTTTCACAACAGCCATCGGTGTTCGCCGCCGTAGCGGCAGCGGCTGCCATGCAGATTGACATTTGGTGCAGGCGAGCCAGGCTGCTCAGTGAAGCTGCTGCAGAGGTGGATGCAGCAGAGGGACTCAGAGGGCCCAGTGCCAGGCGCTCCTGCTGCAGGCACTCACGCCCGACAGGTCCAAGAGGAGGCGGAGTGTGAAAATGACTCCCACGTCGTCGGCCAGGAAGAGGTCAACGACTCAGATCCTGATGGGGCACCAGGGAAGGAGCATGAGCAGGTGGTCGTGCCAAGGCGGCAGAGGTGTCCCATGCATCATCGTGTGTACCGGGACCGCATTTCTTTTGAGGACCTTACGGAAGCGGCATGCAGGAGGAGACTCAGATTGAGCCGTGAGACGGTGGGGCCATATATGCCACCTAATGGTGGACCTGGCACCACGTGGAATGGGGGGAGGACATGCCATACCTGTGAGAGTGAAGGTCATGGTAGCCCTAAATTTTTTCACGACTGGCTCCTTCCAGGCGCCAAGCGGGAACCTATGTGGAATCTCGCCGGCATCGGTGCACCGGTGCATCCGGGCCGGTACCGACGACCTATATGCCATCGCGGGAAAATACATAGATTTCCCGGATGACCATGCACACCAGGCTGCCAGGGCAGCGCAATTCTCCTCAGTGGCCGGGATCCCGATGGTCCAAGGCATCGTTGATGGGGTGCACGTCAACCTGCGTGCACCGTCGCAGAACGGGGACGTCTTCCTGAACAGGAAGGAGAACTACTCAATGAACGTCCAGGTGGTCTGCGACCATCGAATGCGCATAGTGCACGTGTGCGCCCAATACCCGGGCAGCGTGCATGACGCCTTTATACTGGCGCAGTCCTTCATACCCGCTATTTTCGAGGGTCACCCCCCCCCCCCCCCCAACCACGGATGAGGGGCTGGTTGCTGAGCGACAGGGGTTATCCATTGCGGCCGTGGCTGTTGATGCCTATACGGAGGCCACAGACCAACGCCGAGACCCGCTACAATGAGGCCCATGCTGCAACCAGGGGTGTCGTGGCGAGGTGCTTCGGCCTCCTCAAAATGAGATTCCGGTGCCGGGACCGCTCTGGAGGCGCTCTGCAGTACGACCCTGACAGGGCCGGAAGAATCTTTGTCAAATGCTGCATCTTGCACAACATTGCCCAATAGAGGGGCGATATCATGGAGGAGGATGAAGCAGGTGAGCCCGATGAGGGTGACACATCTGAACATGACGATGAGGAGGAGGAGGAGGATGAGGAGCGCGAGGATGGGAGGGCGGTGGGGCACAGACACCACCGGGGTGCGGGATATGGCCGGGAGGCCACACAATACCACCGGCTGGGACAGCGAGCACGTGAGGCGTTGGTCGCCACACGTTTCGCACACTAGGTGGAGGGCATCGTTATGCAGGGCATTCGCACCGTCGATCGCGCGCAAAGCACCACCAAGCAACCCCTCCCCCCCACCCCACCTCCCGCACCATCGCACAACCCTACCACACACGGCACCACTCTCACGCAACCCGACACCTGCGGCACCTTGTTATTCTCGTAACACTTTTACTTTCGTAAGCGGGTGTGAACAGTTCCATGTTGGATGATGGCAACTCGCTCTGCGATGAACTGTGAGCTACAGATCGCTACTGAATGTCTGACTCGTGGCCATATCTGAACACCCCCACCTCGGTATCCCCTTTATGCATCACGGACATTCCATCACATGTCCATGTGGGGCAGCGGGCGTCGGAGCACTGAGGATGATGGCGTGTTTGGGGTTGGGGGCACACCCGGCCTCACCCTTATGATGAATTCCGAACACCATCGTCACCGGGCACCCTCACGTCCCGTCCCCCCCCAAGGCACCGGACATAGGACAGACGCATCTAGGTTTGGTGTAACAACTTTAATAGTGACATTGAAAGACAAGTGCCCTAGCCCCTATTACTAATCTGTACCCTGCACCCGTGCCAACGTACTACGTGTCTAACTTTTTGGCCTTACGGGCCCTACCACTACGTCTAGGTGTTTCCCCAGATGGTACAGCAGGAGTGGAGGCAGACTGCTGAGAATCCTGCCCTTCGACGTGGCTCCCCGTCGGCGCGCTCTTCCTGGGGCGGCCCGGCCTGGATGGGCCAGGTTGCTCGGCGGGCGTGCTGGATGGCGTGGTGGCACCCTCCTCTGCCCGCTGCCCAACAGGTGAACCAGGGACAAAAATAAAGCCGCAGTGTAAAGGATACGCATCCCAGCCGGGACCACTGGGAAATCCCCAGTCCGGCCTGTTTAAAGCCCAGCTAGCAAATCCCTATTGGGAGGGCCTCCGCCCGCTCTATATGGGAACTTGCACTCCATGAATCCCACGGGGTGATCAATCAACGATTCCCCCATGGCCTTTGTGTGGGTTATAACATTCCTCTCCGCTCAAGTCCGTTTCACCCCATCGTTCCCACAGCAATGAGGCCTCTTCCACCTCTTAGCGCTCAATCTCAGGTCTGTGGCAGGTGGAGCCCGATTGGGAGGTGTGAAATGGACAGATGACCTTTGCTTCCTCAAAGAGCTCCTGAGGGTCACTTGGGTTCTTCCTTGGTACTGGCCTCCAGAGGCAGACCAGCCTCCATATCGGAGTCTGAGTCTTCACTGTCAAGGGACACGACATTAGGATCCCCACAGGCTGACGTTCTGCGCCGGAGGCGGTCGCGACTGGAGTTGGAGACGTAGTTTCAACTGGAGTCGGCACCCTACTCCTAAGGTGGTCCAGGTGATTTTTAAGACTTTTTCTTGGACCTAAACGTTATAGCAGAATGGGTCCTGTCTTCTCCAAGATAACTCTAGGGATCCGACTAGAGCCATCCCTGAAGTTCCATACACATACGGCATCCCTTATCTTAAATGCTCTTCTCCGGCCTCCTGACATTGTAATTTTCTATTTTGGTTCTCCTTATTGGACTCCACCAATTCTGTCAATTTGGGAAATAGTAGGCTCAGGCAGGTGTGAAGTCGTCATCACATCAATAATTCCGGCGGGACAACCCTCGTTGTGGTGTGTGGCATGGTTCAGTGTTCGAACATGAATAAAGCCAAACTTGGCTGCATGGAATCAGTCGGCTATTTCTTCGTCCCATTTTTGAAAGTCTGTACCGCCCGCTCTGGCAGGCCACTGGATGATGAGTGATACGGCGCCTTCCATGCCATGTGATTTCAAAAGCACCTGGAACTCCCTTCTGGTAAAAGCTATACCATTATCGGAGACTAGGACCTCAGGAATGCCATGTGTAAAAAAGTCAGCCAGAGTTTCTCTATTGTGCTTGAGAAGTCACAGTGGCCATACGGTGCACTTCTAGCCAGTTAGAATGGGCGTCTTATCATGATGAGGGACATCGACTCTAAAAACGGACCAGCAAGGTCTACGTGTGCCCCTACCCACGTCCTGGCTACGCCCTTATGTGTAAGAAGGTCGAAGTTAGGAGCCTCTGGTTCTCCTGGCACAAGGAGCATTGCTTCACCAAATCCCCAATATCCGAATTGAGATCGGCCCACCAGACATAGCTCCTCATGAGTATCTTCATTTTTGAAACCCCAGTGTGGCCGTTGTGTAACTCCATCAAGATTGGGTACCAAACTGGGGACGGCCAGCTGGAATCCCCACAGGATAATAGCATCCTGTACACTCAGTTTTTCTCTTTTTGTGAGGTCAGACTTCATGTCGTCACTGGGGTGTCCTCAGATTCTGCCACTGAGGATCATATTTCATAACTTGGACTTCTGTGTCCAAGCCTTAATTTGTTTTACTAATATCGGCAAGGTGTTGAAAAGATTAAAGACATGGCGACCTCTTCCAATGCTACTAATGGTCAAGTTCATGGGAAAGCGAGGTGATTCAAGGCTTCCGCGTTGGCTCTACACGTTCTAGGGCGGTGTTCAAAGTAGTATTCTAGGGCTGCTAGTACGAGGCCCAGTGTTGGATCCAGGCCGAAGAAATGGGGGGGAATTGATTTATCCTCTTTTAAAAGGCCCAGTACAGGCTTGTGGTCTGTTATTATCACAAAATGCCAGCTCTAGGCATATTGGTGGAACTTTTTTACACCGAAAATAACAGCCAACCTTTCCTTCTTGATTTGTGAATTCTGGGACCTTCACATACCATCTTCCCAACAATGCGAGAGGACTGCTCCCACTCCATCGGGAGAGGCATTGCATATCAATATTAGTTCCTTTCTGGAACCTTAGTGAGCCAGTATGTTCGACGAAAGCAGCTACTGTTTCACTTTCGTGAAGGCTTCATCCTGCGGTGCCTACCACGACCACATCTGGTGTTTCCAAAAAGGTGCCGTGGTGACAGCAAAGTTGCCAGATTTGGGATGAATTTCCCACAATAATTTATTAACCCAAAAACGGATTTCAATGTATTTTGCAGGGTCGGCGCCTCTTGAATGGCCTTAAACCTATCCTCCAAGGGGTGTAGGCCTTTGTCATTCACCTAATACCCCAGGTAGGTCACCTTGCCTGCCTCAAATACGCATTTCTCCCTCTTGAGACGTACGCCTGCATTGTAAAACTCCCCCAAGTTCGCTAGATACTCTTGTTCGGTAGCCCCAATAATTCATATGTCGTCAAGATATATCCTGCCACCCTGGGTAGCCCTAGGAGAATATTTTCTATGACACGCTGAAAGATGGCACATGCCGACGAGACTCCAAGAGGCAGGCATGTATATTCGTACAGGTCCTTATGGGTGTTAATCATGGGTGAAAACGATCGTGGTGGTCAAGCTGCCAGAACCATCGGGACACACCGGCTCAGAGTCGCCGGTCTGTGCTGCGTGTGTCCGACGCGGGGTACGTGGCTTCCCTCCCGACAGTGAATCAGGTACCGGGTTCAATTACTAGATACGGTGCAACCGGCTCGCGCCGTCCAAGCGGAAGAGGTACAACACACGCACCGGAGCTTTGTGCGACCCTTTAGTTCTTTGTTTCGTTGCCAGAGAAAGTGTATTCGGATGGTTTAGCTAGTTTGAGCTGGAGGTAGATGTGGCTCATGTCAAGTTTCGTGAAAGTTTGGCCGCCTGTCAATTCGGCATACAAACCCTCTATGCGAGCATATTGATTGACTGATTTATTGTGATATGTACCGAAGTACAGTGAAATGTGTTTTTCTGCGGCCAAGGGAACGTACAAAGTACATAGTAGACAAAGAAAATAATCGACTAAGTACATCGACAGACAGTGACTGGTACAATACGGAACAAGCCAAACAAAGCAAATACATGAGCAAGAGCAGCATAGGGCGTTGTGAACAGTGTTCTTACAGGGAACAGATCAGTCTGAGGGAGAGTCGTTGAGGAGTCTGGTAACTGTAGGGAAGAAACCATTCCTATGTCTGAATGTGCGTGTCTTCAGACTTCTGCAACTTCTACCTGATGGAAGGGTCTGGAAGAGGCCAAAGCCGGGTGTGAGGGGTCTCTGACAATGCTGTCACCTTCCTGAGGCAGCGGAAGGTGTAGACAGAATCAATGGGAGGGTGGCAAGTTTGTGTGCTGCGTTGGGCTGAGTTCACCACACTCTGCAATTCGTTGCGATCTTGGGCCAAGAAATTGCCATACCAAGCTGTGATGGAGTCACGATGTTCTCTACGGCACATCTGTAGAAGTTTGTGGGAGACGATGTAGACGTGCTAAATTTCTTTAGCTTCCGTAGGAAGTAGAGACGTTGTTGGGCTTTCTTGACTGTTGCATCAACGTGAGTGAACCAGGACAGACCATGTTGGTGATGGTGACCCCCAGGAATTAGGGGGTCTAATCATAAGATCTTGTTGACTGTTTAAGTATATAATTCCCGCAAATTCGGATTGACTTTTCGGTTTTGAGGGTGGGAACTACGGGTGCGGCCCACCTTGCGAACTGCACTTGTTGCAATATTCCGGGGTTTTCCAACCACTCAATCTCAGTTTACACCTTTTCAAGCAATGAGTATGGGACTGGTCGTGCCCTGAAGTATTTTGGCAGGGCGTCGGGGTCAACATAGATTTTGACCCTTGCTCCTTTTATTTTACCGAGTCTCTCTTGGAAGACTTTAGGGTATTTACTCATAAGCTTGCATAATCCACCAGTCCGCAATTTAAACATTTCTAGCCAGTCCAGTCAGATATTCCTGCCCTTGCCAATCTCTGCCCATGAGACTTTGTTCTGACCCTCACATGACTATGAATGGGAGTCAGGCTGACAGCTGTCTATAAGCAACCGGGGTTGTGGTAGTCCCCATACTTTTCAAAGGTTCGTCTGTATACGTGGCTAGTCTGGCCTTGTATCCCTTAGGCTTAAGGGCAGATACCCACTCGTAGGCGATAGAATGTCTGTTTCCCTACGACGGAGACGGCAGCTCCCGTGCCTACCTCCATCTCGAACGAATGACCCTTGATGAGCAGCCTTGTCCTTATTGGGCGACCTTGGTTGTGACAATGCAGTTCAACTGCATTATTTCCTCCTCTGAGGGTTGGTATACTTATAAAGCATGGGCCTGAGGTAGCTTTGGCTTCCTGCCTGGGTAGCTGATTCCGACAGCTTTGTCTAGGTTGTGTACTTTTGCAGAGCTC
This sequence comes from Scyliorhinus torazame, assembly GCF_047496885.1. Taxonomy (NCBI): domain Eukaryota; kingdom Metazoa; phylum Chordata; class Chondrichthyes; order Carcharhiniformes; family Scyliorhinidae; genus Scyliorhinus; species Scyliorhinus torazame. Next base: position 130,010,374 of record NC_092725.1, read on the forward strand.
ACAACAGTCCAGCAGCTGACAATCTATTCCTCCGGAGAATTTTCTCGGGTGCATCTGAGGTTATGCTGCTGTTTCTTAGAGCGCCAGGACATCCTGACAGAATATTGGGTTGATGGTGGGCGAGGCATGTGGGTGCCTTCACCAGAAATGGAGGCCTACCTCATTGAGGACCCCACCCCAACCTGAGGACACTACTGTCCAGCAACCCTTGAAGTCCTTGAGCCACATTTTGGCATTCTCCAGGACAAGACTATCTCAGTGGAGTTTTTCAGATCTAGGTTGGGTTCCACCAGTAATCCTTTTTGGGTTGTGACATTGTTAATCCCATACCCAAGCCTATCACGTAGCATCTCGGTCAGGGGTGGGCCTAATTCACAGTAGTCTGCCGACTTCCGTAATCTACTACGGAATTCTGTAACGGGGTCCCCCGGGGTTCTCCCAGCTGTATTAAAGCAGTAGCATTGGATGGACGGCTTTGGGTCATAATGGTTTCACATCAAGTCTACAAGCTCGTCGAACATTTTAGTGTCAGGGACCGTTGGTAAGTTAGGCTTTTTATAATGCCAAACATTGGGATCCCGCATACTGTCAAGAGGATTACTTTCTGCTTTTCGTCCACTTCAATATCGTTGGGGCGAAAGAAGTAGCACATACGCTCAGCACCTTGGGCCCAGTCTTCTTTATTTGAGTCATACGGCTAGAGTTTGCCAAAGGAGAGATTTTCCGGGGTTTTATTTTCTTACCAGAGCTGTTTTCTGCACTTTAAAGGCTGCTCAGAATCCCGCGCTTGATCCTCATCGCCAATGTAATAATTCCAGGCGAACCCATGCTAGAAAGAAAGAAGGTTTATTCCACAACAACAATAAAGCCACAGCGTACAGGACAAGTGTCCCAGCCCGGGACCATTGGGAACTCCCTGGTCCGCATCTGTGTCAGTATTTAAAGCCCAGCTTAGTGAGTCCATATTGGACGAGCCTCCGCCCACTCAATACGGGATCTCCGATTCCACGAAGCCTATAGGGTGTTCAATCAATGATTCCCCTGTGGTCTTGGTGGAGCCTATAATGATCAGTAACAGTGAAGGCCCTATACTGTTTAGCTGGAGGAAAACTGCCGTTTCTGCTTGTGGGGCGGATGGGGATTGACAGTCAATCAAATCACAATTGTAGATCTCCCCATCTAAGCACCAATGTCTGTTTCATGTCACAATTTCAGTCATCCTAACCGATTTTCCTTTCTCTTAGCTCTACATCTTGAATTGTCAGAGAATATAGCAAACAGAATTACAGACTGCTTCAAAAATGCTAGACTTCAATTAAGCATTTTTGCTCAAAAAAATCTACAGTTGAGATGACTTTCTCACTCATGTCCAATCAAAACGATCAGATTTTTACTTTCCAAAACTGGAAACTAACTTGAAGACTGGCTAATTTAATCATATCTATAAGTGCAGATTGAAAGACTGCAAAATGTATTCATCCAAGTAAAAAATAGATTTTACATTAGACATTTAATAGTTCGTACACTTCAAATAGTCAGCCGGATGTCCCCAAGGAAAACCAACTTCCTATTTTGCTACTTAGAGTCATTATCCAATAGTTTAATTTCACACTGTCAATGACTCAGTAATTATCTTTAATATTTGATACAATGGAATACGAACATTCAATTTTGGCCAAAGCAATGTTTATTGAGAAATTTGATTCAACTAGGGCACTTGGAGAAGGCATTTATTCCAATGCTTGTAACATTTCTTGCTGCAAAGTAATTTCTATCATGAACTAGAACTGGAAATGATATTTATGAATAGTTTAATTATTGGCTACATATACTGCAGCCACATTGGAGATTTACAGTAATCAAATAGACCATCAAATCTGTAATCCATTCACAGCTTTTACAGGAATTCATGAATTATTCCACTTCACCCAACTCACAGCATGAACATAGAACATAGAACATTACAGCGCAGTACAGGCCCTTCAGCCCTCGATGTTGCCCCGACCTGTGAAACCACTCTAAAGCCCATTTACACTATTCCCTTATCGTCCATATGTCTATCCAATGACCATTTTAATACCCTAAGTGTTGGCGAGCCCACTACTGTTGCAGGCAGGGCATTCCACACCCTTACTACTCTCTGAGTAAAGAACCTACCTCTGACCTCTGTCTTATATCTATCTCCCCTCAATTTAAAGCTATGTCCCCTCTTGTTAGACATCACCATCCGAGGAAAAAGGCTCTCACTGTCCACCCTATCCAATCCTCTGATCATCTTGTATGCCTCAATTAAGTCACCTCTTAACCTTCTTCTCTAACGAAAACAGCCTCAAGTCCCTCAGCCTTTCCTCATAAGATCTTCCCTCCATACCAGGCAACATTCTGGTAAATCTCCTCTGCCCCCTTTCCAATGCTTCCACATCCTTCCTATAATGCGGTGACCAGAATTGCACGCAATACTCCAAATGCGGCCGCACCAGAGTTTTGTACAGCTGAACATGACCTCATGGCTCTGAAACTCAATCCCTCTACCAATAAAAGCTAACACACCGTACGCCTTCTTAACAACCCTCTCAACCTGAGTGGCAACTTTCAGGGATCTATGTACATGGACACCGAGATCTCTCTGCTCATCCACACTGCCAAGAATCTTACCATTAGCCCAGTACTCTGTCTTCCTGTTATTCCTTCCAAAATGAATCACCTCACACTTTTCTGCATTAAACTCCATTTGCCACCTCTCAGCCCAGCGCTGCAGCTTATCTATGTCCCTCTGTAACTTGTAACATCCTTCCGCGCTGTCCACAACTCCACCGACTTTAGTGTCATCTGCAAATTTACTCACCCATCCTTCTACGCCCTCCTCCAGGTCATTTATAAAAATGACAAACAGCAGTGGCCCCAAAACAGAACCTTGTGGTACACCACTAGTAACTGGACTCCAGTCTGAACACTTCCCATCAACCACCACCCTTTGTCTTCTTCCAGCTAGCCAATTTCTGATCCAAATGCTAAATCTCCCTGAATCCCATGCTTCCGTATTTTCTGCAGTAGCCTACCGAGTTTCATTACCAAGGTGGTAGTGTGCAGCTGTGTTCGGCAAGTTACCTCTTTGCCTGGGTCGAGCTATACATTACCATCCCACTGATTTCAGCAAAGAACAAGGCCCAGTTTGTGACTCTGCAGCACTTGCTGGCTGCCCTCATATGTAGCACATGATTGGACATAGTCAGGTGGCCATCAGGGTACCACAGCACAACCCAGCAATATTCATCAAGTTTACCGTTGTATAATGGTCCAGCTGTGGGAGTTGGTTAGCTTAAATAACCAGAGTGTGGTGCAGAATGCTGCAAACGGCTCAGGTTCAATCCTTGCACTGGCTGTGGTAGCTCATGGAAGCTTGCCTTCTTGCCTTGCCCTATACTTGAGGCAGAATGGTGCCCCTCAAGCTCTTTAACCATTTTGTTGCAGAATGTTGTGTGTCGGCATCAAGGCAAGTGGAGAGTATTCCATCACTCAGTTGTGTGTGTAGATGGCAGACAGGCTTTGGGGAGTCAGGAGGTCAGTTACTCGTCACACGATTCATAGACTTTCAGCTGCTCTTGTAGCTTGTAGTATTTGTATGGCTAATCCAGTTTCTGGCATTTTTCATCAGGTTATAATTCTGCATTTTCAATCTTCCAGGTTATAAATTTCTTTTCCAGCTTATGTGAGGTTCTGTGTTCTTCCGATAGCCACCACCATGTTGTGAAGAGGTCAGCAGGTCTCAGAAGAGGTTTTGAGTTGTATAGTATAACAGGAAGCGTTTATTAACTACCCATAACTATGTACATATACAGTGTAAGGTCTAGGCTAGGAGCTGTCTCCATGCTTTCCTCTACACGTCTCTGTCGAGCACAAGACTGCCCGCTAGACTCAGGTCATGTGTTCCTTTAAATAATAGTGTGGGTGGGAGTGTATCCTGTCCTATGTTCATAGAATTTACAGTGCAGAAGGAGGCCATTCGACCCATCAAGTCTGCACTGGCTCTTGGAAAGAGCACCCCACTTAAGCCTACACCTCCACCCTATCCCCATAAACCAGTAACCCCACCTAATCTAAGGGCAATTTAACATGGCCAATCCGCCTAACCTGCACATCTTTGGGCTGTGAGCACCCGGAGGAAACCGGAACAGACACAGGGAGAACATGCATACTCCGCATAGGCAGTAACCCAAGAAGGGAATCGAACCTGGGACCCTGGAGCTGTGAAACAACTGTGCTAACCACTGTGCCGCCGTGCCGCCCATTAACTCCTTCTATTCTGAGAGATGCCTCTTTTTAAACTTCACCTCATTGGCACATTAGTATAATTAATAAGACTTAAATTATCAAATTCTGTACACAAGTTTACCGATGGATAGTCTTATTGAAATAATTTGTGACTGCTCAGATATGTTGTTAAGAACGTCTTAAAGTTGGCTTCTCTTTAAGTGCCACATACTGCAAGCTAGAGTTAATAAAGAATTTTTGGGTCCTTTGGGAGTGAACATAGTTGCCCATTTGGGCTCCAGTAAAGAGAAGCTGAAGCCGAAGCTATAATGAGGATTAGCCAGAGGTGGCTGAGGACTATGGTCAAAGATACCAGTTATAATTTAGCAGTTGGAAGTGACGCCAAGGCTGCAAAGCTGATTGGCTGAAGAATAGTCTCAGGCCCTGAATGTTCTGAGCTCCAATTGTAAGTAGACATACACACTGAGGTTAGATTGTTGTGGGAATACTAGGAACACTCTTCCCATTGGAAGAGTTGGAAATATTTGGTTAGAATTCGTTAGTTGTGTTGATCCAGGTGCACATATTTAGGCTAAATACCTCGAAAGGGTTTAAAAATATGGATGCATCACTGGTGTCTTTACACTTGCCAAATGACCCTCCCGGGGTGGTGCGGGTTTGATTTGATTTGATTTGATTTATTGTCACATGTACAGTGAAAAGTATTTTTCTGCGGCCGAGGGAACGTACACTGTATGTACATAGTAGACAAAAGAATAATCAACAGAGAACATTGACAAATGGCACATCGACAAACAGTGATTGGTTACAATGCGGAACAAGGGGCAAAACAAAGCAAATACATGAGCAGCATAGGGCATTGTGATTACTGTTCTTACAGGGAACAGATCAGTCCGAGGGAGAGTCGTTGAGGAGTCTTGTAGCTGTGGGGAAGAAGGGTAATTTGTCAGGAGAGAGATTTAGGAGTAGGGTATTTGTTGTGAGGGCACTTGCTATTAAGACATAGACATGGAACATACAGTGCAGGAGGAAGCCATTTGGCCCATCGAGTCTGCACCGACCCACTTATGCCCTCACGTCCTTCCTATCCCCGTAACCCTATAGCCCCTCCTAACCTTTTTGGACACAAAGAGCAATTTAGCATGACCAATCCACCTAACCTGCATATCTTTGGACTGTGGGAGGAAACCGGAGCACCCAGAGGAAACCCGTGCAGACTCTGCACAATGCCCCAGCAGGGAATCGAACCCGGGACCCTGGCACTGTGAAGCCACAGTGCTAGCCACTTGTGCTACCGTGCTGCCCGTATTAAGTTAGCATTTGTGCTGGACATTGCTGGGTGAAGGGTATTAATCATGGCTGAGGATTGCCATAAGAATCCAGTATGAGCAATCAGTGAATCCAGCATGGATGAGATTGCCAGGGCTGGATAATTAATCAGAGGAAGAGAGACAGAGAGAGAGATAACAAAATAAAACACTCAGCAGTCAATTGTACAGCCTCAGCAGTTAAGAATTGTGGAATCATAGAATTTACAGTGCAGAAGGAGGCCAGTTAGCCCATCGAGTCTGCACCGGCCCTTGGAAAGAGCACCCTACCTAAGCCCACACCTCCACCCTATCCCTGTAACCCCACCCAACCCAAACCTTTTGGACACTAAGGGCAATTCAGCATGGCCAATCCACCTAACCGGCATATCTTTGGACTGTGGGAGGAAACCGGAGCACCGGGAGGAAACCCATGCAGATACGACCGCAGAAATAGTAACCCAAGCCGGGAATTGAACCTGGGACCCTGGAGCTGTGAAGCAACTGTGCTAACCAATGTTCTACCGTGCCCCCCAAAGTTAAGATAGACTGGAAACTGGAGTTGGAAAAGGATCACTGGAGGTGAAGGTTTAAATCTACAAAGGGATTTTTATGCATGTTAGAATTAAGTTGGATAAGCTAAAATCTTGAAGGACTTTGTGAGTCGAAGGGGCCAGGTTTAGGGAACCAAGAAGTAAAGATCCCAGAAGAGCTAGGATCCATGGGAAAGACAGACCAGCGTGCATTGCATGCCATGATTAATACCCTTCACAATTCCTGTATCAGCCTCCCCGAACAGGCACCGGAATGTGGCGACTGGGGGCTTTTCACAGTAACTTCATTTGAAGCCTACTTGTGACGATAAGCAATTTTCAATGTCTAGCTAGTGGCTGAACATAGCATCATATCATTCAGATCTGTGCAAGTTATCCAGGAAGCTGCCATCATAGAAGTCATGGGATCCCTAAAGTGCAGAAGGAGGCCATTCGGCCCATCGAGTCTGCACCAACCTTCTGAAAGAGCACCCTAACCTACAGGTCAATTTTAACATGGCCAATCTACCGTGTGTGACTGTGGGAGTTAACCGGAACAAATCCACGCAGACACAGGAAGAATGTGTAAACTCCACACACACGGACAGTCACCCAAAGCCGGAATTGAACCCGGGCCCCTGGCACTGTGAGGCAGCAGTGCTAACCACTGTGACACCATGACGCCCTCAGGCTTTTATACTCCAATCCTTTTTTTTTTCTTTTTTCTTTTAAATTTAGAGTACACAATTCATTTTTTCCAATTAAGGGGTAATTTAACGTGGCCAATCCACCTGGCCTGCACATCTTTGGGTTGTGGGGGCAAAACCCACGCAAACACGGGGAGAATGTGCAAACTCCACACGGACAGTGACCCAGAGCCGGGATCGAACCTGGGACCTCAGCGCCATGAGGCTACAGGGCTAACCCACTGCGCCACCGTGCTGCCCCTATACTCCAATCCTGACTGCTATCCTCCGAGGAATCTGACAGGAATGCTGCCAGGGGTATAGGAAATCACCCCATAGCGCAATGTCTTCCCCTTTAAGCTGCTGTGATACTTTAAATTCCACATGAGATACACTTTCCATCCCACAATGAGAAAATGTCGTGGCATTTCTGGTGCCTGGAGTCAATCACCTTAAGGCAGAGCCCTGAAATTATAGCTTCGGAAGTGCCGAGTAAGCATGAATTAAGCAATCACAATCTGAAAATCTGGGTTAGAATCCACAAATCAAAGCAATATTTTCCACAAAGCATTTCAAGAAGCATTTTTAGGCCACTGGTTTACCGGAACAGGAACCAGGGAAATAGTATTAAGATAGATAGGTTCAGTTGAGGAGTTAGCAACAGCATTGCATAATGGCAAAATAGTCTTCTGTGATGGCGGCACAGTGGCACATTGGTTAGCACCGCTGCCTTACGGCGCCAAGGACCCGAGTTCGATCCCAGCGCCCGGTCACTGTCCGTGTGGAGTTTGCATATTTTTACCATTTCTGCGTGGCCACCACCCCCACAACCCAAAGATGTACGTGGATTGGCCATGCTAAATTGCCCCTTAATTGAAAAAAAATAATTGGGTGCTCTAAATTTATTTTTGAAAATGGTTTTATGAGCTGGTATTTTTAGAATTTTCTAATAAAGAGATTGATCCTTAAAAATAAAATCACTAAACTTTCATGATTTTGTTAGGAAAACAAAGGTAGTTTAAGGGATTTTATATTTGTACCGGTATACATTAGAAATAAGGTATAGTTTTAATGGCGAATGTTTCTGTCCCTGGAAGGGTAAAACCGATAGTTAGATTCATGCTGGACAAAGGGGTTTGTTGTGTGGGGATTGGTTAAGTTCCAACTGTGTTTCTATTGTCCTTAATGAGGAGGCAGCCACAAACATTCATTTAGGGCTCAGAGTGGATAGACTATTTGCCCACAGACATCTTGGGCAAAATTCTCCATTTGGGAGACTATGTTCTCCCGCCGAGCTGAACTGTACCCGATTTGCAAACTTTTGCATGCCGAGCATTGCGAGGGTTTCCTGAGGGAAGCCCACCCGCTATCGGGTGTCAATTTCCAAACTCCTCCCTTCACACTTGAGTAATTTTGAAGTGGTCAGCTGGAAATTGACAACACTTAACTCTGTTTGAAGTGGTTGATCTTCATAAAACATTGCTGTTGGTGCACTTCAAAGTTACTCAACCGTGCAGGAAGATGAATGAAGCAAAGCTGACAGCGGTGTGTTCATAGAATTATAGAATTTACAGTGCAGAAGGAGGCCACTCGGCCCATCGAGTCTGCTCCAGCTTTTGGAAAGAGCATCCTACTAAAGCCCACACCTCCCCGTAACCCCACATAAACATTTTTGAACAGTAAGGGTAATTTAGCATGGCCAATCCACCTAACCCGCACATCTTTGGACTGTGGGAGGAAACCGGAGCACCCGGAGGAAACCCACGAACACCCGGGGAGAACGTGTAGACTCCACACAGAGTGACCCAAGCCAGGAATCGAACCTGGGACCCTGGAGCTGTGAAGCAACTGTGCCAACCACTGTGCTACCATGCTGTCCACGGTAGCACAGTGTGGAAATTGTCAATTACAGCCGAGTAAGGGAAATCAATAAATGGCTTGCAACTCAAGGATCTGAGGGGTTTAACCACAGCTGACTGGTTTCTCTTTCGAGGAATTGACACATGGGCCGGGATTCTCCAATCCCACGCCGGGTCGGAGAATCGCCACGCCGCTCCCACGTCGGCCCGCCAATTCTCCGGTGCCGATTCTCGGGCGCCCACGGGATCGCCGCCGCGCCTGTCAGGGGCTGTTGAAAGCGCCCCCCTCGGCGATTCTCCAAGCCTCGACGGGCTGAGTGCCCGCCGAGTTCGGCCGAGTCCCACCGGCGTGGGTTACATATGGCCCCAACCGGTGGGACCTTGGAGTTCTGGCTGCGGGGGACGTCCTGGTGGGAGGGTGGGGATCCGACTCCGGTGGGGGGGGGGGGAGGGCTCCAAGGTGGTCTGGCCCGCGATCGGGGCCTACCGATCGGCGTCGGGGGGGGGGGGGGCTATGTTTGTCTGTGCGGGGCTCCTATAGGGCTCCGCCATATTGCCCGGGGCCGGCGCGGAGACGGGAACCTACACGCATGCGCGGACTCGCGCCGGCCGTGGCACGCCGGCTTTCGAGCAGTGGCCACCCCACTGGCACCTAACTAGCCCCCTAGGACGGGGTGAATACCTGGGCATGGAGGCCCGTTGACGCCAGAGTGGCTTGCCAGCATCAGAACTTGGCTGCGGGGCGGAGAATCCCGGCCATGATGTTTCCCGTGTTTGAGCCAGCAGGTGTATTGCCAGTTGAGTGTTACAACAGTAATTTTTCTCACTGCCTGTCTGGACTCCTCTCTAGCTTCTTGACAAGGGTCTCTTTTCTGTGGGCTCTATGGGGGGTCTCTTTATTTAGGGTGTCTCTGGGGGTCTCTTTATTTAAAGCGTCTCTGGGGGGTCTCCTTATTTAAAGGCTCTTGGGGGACTCTTTATTTAGGGGTCTTGGGTGAGGTGGGGAGGGAGGGGCAGAGCATCGGAATTGGATCAGCGCCGATCCCACTTTTTCCCCGACGTTGAATTCTCCGCCTCACCTGGAACTCCACTACCGGCGGCTCAAGGAGGAGAATGTCGCCTCTAGTGTGCTTGAAAGGGTTAATGAGACCACTGTATTGTATCAGAGTTTTAAAAAATTCATGTTTAATAAATGTTTTTTTCTTGTTGTTCAACTAATTACAGGTCCTATGACTATTCCATGTTTTATGTTTAAAAATACTCTTGAGTCAGGGCTCCATTCTGGAATCTTCCAGACCAGTTATAACATCAAGTGAGATCATAAGAATTTGAATTTGCTTGAACAAGTTTAAAAGTAAATGTACGTGGCAAAAAGACTATTGAAAACAGCAGTTCTTAGCATTTGTTCAGAGGATGGGTCATCGACTATTAAAGATGACTTTTCCCAATCCATTTTCAGATTTTGCGCCTAACTTGGTGCAATCATCCTTATGAGTATGGAAAAATTAGATTATTCAGAAATTAGGAGAAAGAACTGGAACGTTAAGCAACATAAATCACACTAAAATTAGGCAACAGCGTCAGACATTTATGAGCTGTAATGGTTTTGAAATACCGTACATAAATTCAACTCTAGTCAATTTCGAAAGCTCTGACCTTGTGCTCACACTAGCAGTCTTTTTTTCCCAAACCAAACTGCAATAGGATTCTTTTCTTTCCGACAAAATTTGTGGAAAAATAGGGAATTGATTAGGATTGCCTTACAACAAAACCCCAAAAAAGCTACATGATACATACAGTTCAATTTAGTGGACATACAATTAGGAAGGAAATATGTAAAGATATATAATTAGGTGGCAAGACAAAGGGTGTGTTATTTCTACATTTTTCAGCCTGAATGTTTCTGATCATTGAGTGTCAAGGGTGACGATGGTCAAATGTTGAGGCCGATTTTCAGCCCACTTTTGCCGTCAGAGAGAACAGTGATGTGGTTAGAAAGTCTGGAGAGGGCGCGTTTCCCGATTAACCCGCCTCTCACCGTCACACCACACTATTCATGCCCACTAACGGCGAGGGCCTCATTTGAATTCATTTTAATGTGATTTCTCAGTTCTCTACTCCCCCCCCCCCCCCCCCCCGGCCTTCCACCACCACCACCACCACATGATTACTTCGCTTCCCGAATCGCACGCCGGAGAATCCTGCTCGGCTAGCGATCAGCAGCGCCACCCACGGCTGCAGACTGGCTTGCTGACCTTTCGGAATTTCTCCGCCGGGGGAAGAGTAAGTATGCCAGCCGAGGGTCGGAGCACAGCTTCCTAAACGCATGGGGGCAGTTTGTCGGCCTGTTCCAGAACCTGCTCGATGTCAGCAACAACGAATAGCTGGGGAAACGGAAAAGTTAGAAAGAAAAGGCAGAGGAAAAATAAAAATAAAGATGGGAGGAACCATAGGAAAGTGCAACCTGGGTGGAGAGGGGATGGGGGGGGGGGGGGGGTGTAAGATGAGAAAAGGCTGGAGAGACACAAAAGGGACAATGAGGGAGGTAGGGGGCAAACCTCCCCTCCTTCCCCTCCCTCCCCCAATCACAGGGGAAACAAAGCCGAAGTTGACGGGGGAAGAAAAGAAAGGGAGGTAACCTCCCCCCCCCCAAAAAAAAAAACAACCATGGGAGACACAAGAGGGGATGGAGGGGGAGGGGGGCAGTGCATGGTGGGCGGGAGGGATCACACGCCAGGCCAGATGGTGGCAGCCCGTAAATAGGAGAACTTAAGGGAAGGAAAAGACAAACCTTTCTGCATTGTATTGTGAATGAACACGGCCAACCATGTACATAATTGTTTCGAAATTTTGAAAATGCCAATAAAAAGATGTTTTTTAAAAAATGATTACTCCTCACTGAACGTGCAGGCCTCGCCAGCATGACATGACATCAGCGAGGTGTACAACAGCTTTTTAAAATCAAGATTCAGTCGAGGGGTTCTCTCTGGGGGTACAAAGATAAAGGATACCAGGGGTAGATGGACATCCCCCCCCCCCCCCCCCCCGCAAAGCATTGGTTGACACTGCCAGATTAGTACTGCACCAACCTGGCAGTGCGAACCTGTGCCAAGAGGAGTGCCAGGACCTCGTCGTAGCCCCCCCCCGGTGGAAGGGATGGTTTCCAATTATGTGGGCTAGGGAGGGGGTGTGGAGAGCAGGCAAAGAAGGGGGAACTTGCAGGGATTGGGGAGTGGGCACTGAGGGGGTGAGGGGAATGAACGCTGGCAATACTTCAGCGGGGGTGGGGGGGGGGGTGAGCACTGATGTGGTCAGGGGTGGGGGCGGAGGTCGTGTTGCACTTCAATTCTGATCGGAGCATCCGGGGAGCCGAGTGCCAGCTCTGTCAGGCCCCGCCCCACTAGAGTGATGCCGTAAACCACGCCCACTTTTTTTTCTTGGAAGAGGCTCCGAACCTGGAGCGAAAACCCGTCTGTGTAGCTGGAGAGCTACACGCCAGGTTTCAGTCTGAGTCAGACACTTTGAAAAAATATGGTCAAGTTCTTCCCGCTGTTGTTTCTGGTGTGGTAAATAGTTTCACACTGAAAAAGAAATGATCTCAACAGCAATTGCAAGTCAAAACCATGAGAAAGAAAGCCGATTTCCGCAGAACAAATGTGGTGCTTCCAACAGGCTGGCCCCTGCCTGCCAACAGCATCCCAATTCATTCCACATTTTCATCCATTCCTATGATGCTGAGTTATGCACAGAATTTATTACACCGCAGCAACAGTTTTTCATGTTAAAAAAGACCTGCATTTACCTAGCACCTTTCAGGTTTTACAGCATACAAAGAACCTTCTGAAGTGCTGCCACTGCTTTAATATAGGAAATGTGGCAGCCAATTTGCCCACAGCAAAATTTCACGAAGCGCAACACGATGGTGGCCAAATGATCTCTTCATATGATATTGACTGAAGGATAAATATTGTCCAGCAATATTGGAATAACTTCCCTGCTCTTCTCCAAAATAGCACCATGGTTCTTTCAGGTTCTCCTGAAAAAAGTGCTGAGGGTCCCATAACGTATTTTGTGCTGCAGATCATTCCGGTAGCATGGTAGCATTGTGGATAGCACAATTGCTTCACAGCTCCAGGGTCCCAGGTTCGATTCCGGCTTGGGTCACTGTCTGTGCGGAGTCTGCACGTCCTCCCCGTGTGTGCGTGGGTTTCCTCCGGGTGCTCCGGTTTCCTCCCACAGTCCAAACATGTGCAGGTTAGGTGGATTGGCCATGCTAAATTGCCCTTAGTGTCCAAAATTGCCCTTGGGGTTGGGTGGGGTTACTGGGTTATGGGGATAGGGTGGAGGTGTGGACCTTGGGTAGGGTGTTCTTTCCAAGAGCCGGTGCAGACTCGATGGGCCGAATGGCCTCCTTCTGCACTGTAAATTCTATGAAATCTGTAAATTATATGAAATTCCTGGGTGGGAGTTGTGTGGATATGGGTCTCGGCAAATGTTCTGCAGTTTGAGGCTTGGAATATTTTAACTCTTAGGTTTCATCTCTTTTGGGCATTTCAGACTCCTGCCCGAACCCAGCAGTGAGCCTAGTTTTTTTTAAATTTAAAAAGAGTCCAATTCTTTTTTTCTGTTCCAATTGAGGGGCAAATTAGTGGGGCCAAACCACGGTACCCTGCAAATCTTTGAGTTGTGGGGGTGAGACCCGAGCAGGCCTGGGGAGAATGGGCAAACTCCACACGGGCAGTGACCCGGGGCAGGATCAAACCTGGGCGTCGGCGCAGTGCTAACCACTGTGCCACCGTGCCGCCCAGCAGCAAGTGCAGTTGACCAATGAGTGGAACAGGTTACTAGCTGTGGAAGACTGTCACTTGGAACCAGGAGGAATAGTTCTTTTAGTTGGGAGAGTGTTCGGAAGGGCATTGGCGTCAGGAATGGCGTAGGGAGGTCCCAGGTTTCCTTCTGTGATCCGGATGAGCACACTGGGCATAAAATTAACACGGAAAATATAAAACTGACTCATCCAATCTTCTTCAACCCTCAGTTTCTCTTGCTACCAGGTGGGCCAGGTGAGAATGTCACAATGATTTCCTTGTGTGGAGTTCAGGTTAAAACTGCAGGGTTTTTTAAACATGCTCAGGATGTGGGTGAGCTGGATTTGCCATCATTTACTGCCTGTCTTTATCTGCCCTTGAGAAGGTGATTGTAAGTTGCCTTCTTTAACTGCCTTCTTTTATCTTCTAGTGCATACATAGATGATAGCGATTTTATCATCTCTCATCATTATGCCAATTGGCTCAATAGATGTGCATTAAATAGGAGCTAATCCTGACACCTATAAACCTTAATACCCTTTTTATATTACTTTTATTTAAAAGTATTACAAACTAATTCAGAAAAGAAATACCTTTGCTCTTTTTTGTTGAAGCCATTTTCTCCACAATAAAATATAGCTAAATTATGTTTTTTTATTTGACAATGCAAATGGCACTTGACAGTGTGAAATACATACAAAAGCCAGTAAAAATTGTCAGTGCTAAATCAAATGTTACACCAAGAGCTCCAACACACAAAGCAAATCATGGTGATCAGGGACATACTGAAAAATAAAATGGAAGTCTGTCCAATCTGCTCAATTTGAATTAATTGGAAATAACTACTGCATAAACAATTTGAAATATTCCAACCAAGCCTTACTTTACTTCACACGAAAGCATGAAAGAGAGGCTTCTTCCGGCCTCGACACACCCAACTCGGGATGAGACAAGGTCGTTAAATCTAGTGAGGGGCCTCTCGTTAAGATTTAACTGACTCATTACGCAATGGGCGGGATACAGATTTGCATATTCAAGTGTGCAGTCAGGCTCACTAGAATACATTTACGCCGGAGTCACCCAGGGCATGGGATCCAATGCCCAGGCCTCTGATACCCCAAGAGAGCGCAGTTCAGCACTATTCTCTACCAATGTGGACCAGGCGTACTGGAACTTGGGGGACCGGATTCTCTGTCCCACTGCGCCAGATTTCTGGTTCAATACTCCGGCGGGATACTCCATTTCGCCTGCTGGTCAATGGGGTTTCCCATTGTAGGGCAGCCCCACGCCGTCAGGAAATCCCCCCAGCAAAACGGAACATCCCGACAATGGAGAATCCAGCCCGGGGTATCTCCCAGACGATCAGGGGGCCTTGGGTGGTCAGGCTCTGGGCAGGGTGGTACCCTGGTATCACCGATGCCACCCAGGCATGTGCCACTGCCAGTGTCACCCAGACACCCTGGCAGTGCAACCCGGTGCCACCTTAGCAGGGTGCCCAGCTGGCACTACCAGGTTGGCAGTGCCAAGGTGTCCAGGTGGTATCTTTTCCGTGCCGGTGATCGGGCCCAGTGGTGCCCTCATGAAGTGTCTCCAGGACCCCCTCATTGGTAAGTTAGGGTGTTGAGAAAGTCCAGAGACCGCAGTGGGGGAGGGGGGGTCTAGAAATCGGTAGCACCATAATCTGTACCTCGTTAGTGCAGGAAATGGGACTAATTTAAGCCTCGTCGGGGCATTCCTCGCCAATGCCCAGAAATGAAGCAGAGTTCCATTTAATATCCGGGTTGTTGTCGGCACTGCCAGCGCCAGGAAACACCCGGATAAACGCGCTCGACACGGGATTCGGTTTCATTTCCGTTAAATCAGGCCTGGAGTTTCTAATTTCTCAAATGCTAACTGTTGTGTGATTGAGAATGGCTTGCATTATGCAACATATTTGTAAAAATATTCCTGGCTCAATGGTTACATTGTAGGAGATATTAACCATGCCGGGTTTTTTACTTTGAATCTGGGGGCTGGATTTTACGGAGGAGGATGATTTCTACATTACTCCTGCCTGTAAAAGAATTCAACCAACTTCCCCGCAGCAACATAAAGCTGCTGACGTTAACAAGCCGAGAATGGGACTTTCATCCCTCAGTGGAAGGAGGTCTCACCCTCAAAAGCTGCCAACCCATCAGACTGGCCGCAAGCTCTTGCAAACCCAGCAGCTCCAGAAGTCAGTAATGGGAGTCCACAAAGAAGACTGATGTGAACTGGAACTAGATAAATCCTAGGATGTTTGAGCGGAAAGGCACAAGGAGGAGGGGATATGATCTTACGACCTTATGTCCACACAGGGCACCTCCCAAAGTACATGTCCCTCTTCATTCCTGGGCATACACCAACTTTGCTGAAAAAATTACCTTCCCACTCTTGCCGGCCTTCCATTGCCCAACATGTTACTATGGAAATGGAGGCGGACTGAAGTTCTTAAGTGACAGTTTAAGCAGCCATTAATTGGCCATTTAAGGGCCTCAATAGTCTTAAGGGCAAGCAGGCTAGTGTGTGTCTTACCCATCCAATGTAGTATGTGTCAGGGATGGGCAGAAAGGCATGGGCAACTCATCCACCACATATTACATACCCCTCTGCTGAAAACGCGCCTAGCGGAGTGCAGTAAAATCCAGCTCTGGATCTCCAAGTGCAAATCCTACTATCACTACCTCAGATTCAGACAGGATGCAGAATGTTAAATAGGAAATCATACGCATTTTAGATCTTGGTTCAGTTACACCCCAAAAATCAGTGTTAAATGAAAAAAATTTCCACATAATGGTAACAGAAACAACAGAACACAAATTATTACTAAACTAAAACATTCTCTATAACGGTTAAAGCAAAATATATTTTTCTAAGAGTTACATCAAATCCAAATTAAATAAGCTTCTTACACTTATTTTTGTGCAGCATTAAATGTCGCCTTGCGCGCACTGGGGTATCAGGGAGTGCACAAGGGGTTCCCCTGAACGTTTAATTCGTGTGCGACCACCACCGCCGGATCTACGTGTGTGCATGCTTCCCAGGGAGCGAGCATGACAGCTACATCCTGGAAAACTTGAGATCCCCGGCGTCTTCGAGGACCAGCCCAAGCGGATGGGTCGGCATTTGGGGGAATAAGAGGTATGCTGAGGTCCTGGTTGATGACACCAATGAGGAGGCCAGAGACAAAGGCGGAGACCTGATGTTGCCATCCGTGCTGTCGTTGAGCGGTGCATCGGGTGAGTGGGGGTGTGGGGGGGGGGGGTCAGGTCATCTGGGTAAACGGCAGTGGATCCTCACTTCTGCGGAGCAGGCCTAACTCGCTGTCGGTGACTGCTGTCTCCTGATCGTCAGAGCCCATTCCTCATAGGCAATGAGGTCTTTGATATCTGGAAATCCACTGTCTGGGCCCTTTTACGCCTATTATGGACTAAATTCTCCTGTGGGGACAGAGACGGGGCATTGTGAGCCTAGTGCTTGGTGGATCGGGGGTCGATGGCAGATGGCATGTGTAGGCATCCACCTTGGACATGGAGGGTGTGTAGGCATCCACCTTGGCCATGGATCGGATGTCAGGAGGGTGCGAGGTGCCAGCCACTGACCTGTTTTGGGGGGGGGAAGAAGGCGGTTGGTGCAGTGGAACTGGTGCCATCGGTCCTCCTGGTCATGCTGCCCGAACTGACGGCCGGTGCCACTGCCTCCCGGGGGCCTTTGGCAGCCTCCAGCTGGTCCACTGACCCCCTCGGGGGAACAGGGTATTCTGCCCCGCCTCCATAGCGTCCAGAAGCCTGGTCAGGTTGGCCATCCCCAAAGTGTGGAGCAGGTTTGCATGGTGCCATGCTCGTGTGCTGACTGGGAGTGAGTTCGGAGGGAGCGTTTAAAAGCAGCTCCCTCTTGTTAGTGGGGAGCTGCCAGGCGCGAGCCTGGCTAATCAGCTGAGGGGACAGCCAGCACTGGCGTGAAGCTCGTGGGGGAGCATTTTCGGCGTTGAGTGCCATTAAATACAGGCGGCGATCTCGCCGGCTCAGCCATCGGGAAACACCCCGGTGTGACAGTTAGAAATGTTTCCATTAAATCACGCCCATTAGCTTTGGTATAATACTTCTGACAATGTTCTCGCGGGGTTTTCACAAGGATGAGGCCCAGAATTTACAGAAAAATGTGCACAACCTACAAATGCCACAGTACTGGATTTCTACCAGAGAGGGAGCTCTGCTATTTATAAAGCAAACTGAAATCTTCAATTCAGAGAAGCCCCCAAAGTAGCTTTCCATGTCCAACAACTCTATGCAAAATTCCAGAAGACTTTTTAAATGTGTTTGCCCAATCCAGGTTCAAAGCCATTCCAGCAATGATTACATTTGTCCTTGGCTATTATATCATATCAGTGCTGCAGCTAAATCTCCACCATGTTGTGACCTAATTGGACATAAATTACGATGATGTGGAGATGCCGGCGTTGGACTGGGGTGAGCACAGTCTTACAACACCAGGTTAAAGTCCAACAGGTTTGTTTCGATGTCACTAGCTTTCGGAGCGCTGCTCCTTCCTCAGGTGAATGAAGAGGTCTGTTCCAGAAACACATATATAGACAAATTCAAAGATGCCAAACAATGCTAGGAATGCGAGCATTAGCAGGTGATTAAATCTTTACAGATCCAGAGATGGGGTAACCCCAGGTTAAAGAGGTGTGAATTGTCTCAAGCCAGGACAGTTGGTAGGATTTCGCAGGCCAGATGGTGGGGGATGAATGTAATGTGACATGAATCCCAGGTCCCGGTTGAGGCCGCACTCATGTGTGCGGAACTTGGCTATAAGTTTCTGCTCGGCGATTCTGCGTTGTCGCAGGTCCTGAAGGCCGCCTTGGAGAACGCTTACCCGGAGATCAGAGGCTGAATGCCCTTGACTGCTGAAGTGTTCCCCGACTGGAAGGGAACATTCCTGCCTGGTGATTGTTGCGCGATGTCCGTTCATTCGTTGTCGCAGCGTCTGCATGGTCTCGCCAATGTACCACGCTTCAGGACATCCTTTCCTGCAGCGTATGAGGTAGACAACGTTGGCCGAGTCGTACGAGTATGTACCGCGTACCTGGTGGGTGGTGTTCTCACGTGTAATAGTGGTATCCATGTCGATGATCTTGCAGAGATTGCCATGACAGGGTTGTGTGGTGTCGTGGTCACTGTTCTGAAGACTGGGTAATTTGCTGCACACAATGGTTCGTTTGAGGTTGCGCGGTTGTTTGAAGGCAAGTAGTGGGGGTATGGGGATGACCTTGGCAAGGTGTTCATCGTCATCAATGACGTATTGAAGGCTGTGAAGAAGATGACGTAGTTTCTCCGCTCCGGGGAAGTACTGGACGACGAAGGGTATTCTGTCGGTTGTGTCCCATGTTTGTCTTCTGAGGAGGTCGGTCCGGTTTTTCGCTGTGGCGCGTTGGAACTGTCGATCGATGAGTCGAGTGCCATATCCCGTTCGTACGAGGGCATCTTTCAACGTCTGTAGATGTCTGTTACGCTCCTCCTCGTCTGAGCAGATCCTGTGTATACGGAGCGCTTGTCCATAGGGGATGGCTTCTTTGTTGTGTTTAGGGTGGAAGCTGGAGAAGTGGAGCATCATGAGGTTATCCGTGGGTTTGCGGTAAAGCGAAGTGCTGAGGTGACCGTCCTTGATGGAGACGAGTGTGTCCAAGAATGCAACTGATTTTGGAGAGTAGTCCATGGTGAGTCTGATGGTTGGATGGAACTTATTAATGTCATCGTGTAGTCGTTTCAGTGATTCTTCGCCGTGGGTCCAAAGGAAAAAAATGTCATCGATGTATCTGGTGTATAACATCGGTTGAAGATCCTGTGCGGTGAGTAGGTCCTGTTCAAACTTGTGCATGAAGATGTTGGCGTATTGGGGTGCGAATTTGGTCCCCATGGCTGTTCCGTGCGTCTGGATGAAGAACTTGTTGTCGAAGGTGAAGACGTTGTGATCCAGAATGAAGCGGATGAGTTGCAGAATTGCGTCTGGAGATTGGCAGTTGTCGGTGTTGAGTACTGAGGCTGTTGCAGCAATTCCGTCGTCATGGGGGATGCTGGTGTAGAGTGCCGAGACGTCCATTGTGACGAGGAATGTTCCTGGTTCAACTGGTCCATGGGTGCTGAGTTTCTGTAGGAAGTCCGTCGTGTCGCGACAGAAGCTGGGTGTACCTTGTACGATGGGTTTCAAGATGCCCTCGATGTAGCCAGAGAGGTTCTCACACAGGGTCCCATTGCCTGAAACGATAGGGCGGCCTGGTGTGTTGGCCTTATGTATTTTTGGGAGGCAGTAGAGATCTCCAATGCGGGGAGTACGTGGGATGAGAGCACGTAGGGTGCTCTGAAGATCTGGATCCAAGGTCTTGATCAGTCTGTTAAGTTGGCGGATGTGTTCCTTGGTCGGATCTGCGGATAACTGTCTGTAGTGTTCTTGGTTGTTCAGTTGTCGGTATACTTCTTTGCAGTAGTCCGTTCTGTTCAGTACGACAATGGCCCCCCCTTTGTCTGCTGGTTTGATGACGATGCTGTGGTTGGTCTTGAGAGCGCGGATGGCATTGCGTTGTGCTTGGGTGACGTTCGGGGTTGTCTTGTGAATGCGACTGATGAATCTGGCATTGACGCGACTCCTGACGGCTTGAGCATACATGTCGAGTCTAAGGCAGCGGCCTTCCGGAGGGGTCCAATTCGACTCTTTCCTCTTCGGTTGCCGCACCGCAGATCTCTCGGTCTGCTGTTCCGGTTCATTGGTAGTCTGCTTGGGTTCGCTGTTGGCCTCTTGGGGTCTGTGGAAGAATTCCCGGAGCCTCATTCGCCTGATGAATTGGAACAGACCTCTTCATTCACCTGAGGAAGGAGCAGCGCTCCGAAAGCTAGTGACATCGAAACAAACCTGTTGGACTTTAACCTGGTGTTGTAAGACTTCGTACTATAAATTACGATGCCGCATCTTCTATTTTTTCCTCATCTAATTTGCAGAATTTTCAATTTTTACATAATGTTGTGGCCAATTAAAATGAGCTTCACTTTCTCAAGCAGGGCTTGCATTTGGAAGTCACGAGTCACTTTTGTCACAATTTGGAACAAATATTCCAACCAAACTGAAGCAACTTTTTTTTTTAAAAACATGTTGAAATTTCCTGCATTCGTACAATTAAGAAACAAAAGAGGAAATCTGTAAATGCTAAATATCAGGAATAAAAAGACAAAAAGCTGAGAGTACACAGCAGGTTCCTCGGCCATCTGGAAAGAGGAAGGAAGGGTTAGCATTTTGGTGCATTGAAGTTAGAAGATAAGCTAGCTCTGTAATAGTTTAAACAAAGGAGGTCTGAATTCAGCATCAGAAGTGCAAGTTTGAATTTCCTGCTGTCTTTTATGAACATATTATTTCATGTGGTGTGGGAATTACTGGCACGCCCAGCATATGTTGCCAATCCCTATTTGCCCTTGAACAGAGTGGCTCGCACAGTAGCACAAGTGGATAGCACTGTGGCTTCACAGCGCCAGGGTCCCAGGTTCGATTCCCCACTGGGTCGCTGTCTGTGCGGAGTCTGCACGTTCTCCCCGTGTCTGTGTGGGTTTCCTCCGGGTGCTCTGGTTTCCTCTCATGGTCCAAAGACGTGCAGGTTAGGTGGATTGGCCATGATAAATTGCCCTTAGTGACCAAAAAAGGTTAGGAGGGGTTATTGGGTTGCGGGAATAGGATGGAAGTGAGGGGTTAAGTGGGTCGGTGCAGACTTGATGGGCCGAATGGCCTCCTTCTGCACTGTATGTTCTATGTTCTATTTTTGCCTTTGCTCTGTTACTGTCTCTAATCCTTGGAATGGGGTTACTATCATCACCACATTCAGGCTTTCTACAACATTTTCCCCCTTAAGGAGCAACAGTTTGTAACAACCACATTCCCACTCTTCCAAAGGGGTTGAATAATGATGCAAGCTGTTTCAAAAAAACGAACAAAATGACAATGCATCGGGAACATTGTGGTTGTTATGGCTCCTAGCCAAACACATGCAAACCTGTATCATGCCTGCATAGTTTTCAGTTTGGAGCGAAAAAAGCAGAGTTTGTAGAAGAGTTTTCATGGCGAGTCCTGCCCACTCTTTGGACATCAGCAGCTGGCAGTGGAAAACATTATATGCGTCCAACCCTTCTTGCATCAGAATCTCTCATCCACAGCAAAAACAATAGAGAGAAACCTGAAGGATTCAAATTCTAGCCGGTTCCTCTGAGGTCTGTATATCTCCCTTAGCATCCTCATAGGACCAGGAGTTTCAGGCCATTTTTTTTTCTCCTCCTTGCTTTGTTTAGTCTTATAAATAACCACATTTAGCAGTTCTGATAAAGCTGCTACACTTGAATCATGAACATCTTTTTTCTTTTCAGATGCTGAGTATTTTCAACACTGCCTACTGTCATAATATCCACTCATGTAAATAATGAGATGCAGACAGGCAGTGATTGACACATAGGATGACCAGTAAGCATACAACACAGCACAGCCAATCACCAGCCAGGACACTACCACTATAAAGCCAGAGGGCACTAGGTTTCCCGCTCTCTCGGGACCCAGCTACTGAGACAGTCAGAGTCCATGAACTAGCAAGCACAAACACCATGGGTAGCTAGCAAGTCTGGTCAGGCTACTACAAGGTCACTAGTCAGATCAGTATAGTGTCGATCCACAGCTGAATATGTACAGCAGTTCACTAGGTGAATAAAACAGTGTTGGGTCTTCGCCTGTGTTAGACGTCTGTTTCTAACTTCCCTGCATTGAGTGCAGTCCACATCGAATCAACCTGCTTAACACATCTCCTACTTAGTATTTGAAACAATAACCAATATTTATGCAATAATATAATACGGCAGGATCATCTCAGTTTGCCGCGAGGGACACTTCTTTTTTGGAAATGTGTACATTTTATACACCTAAAATAAATTGGCATTAACATCTTTGAAGGACACAAAATGATAATGCTGCCCCTAAGCCTAACTTTTCTGAATATCTTCAGATGCTTCTGTTCCTGATTTTTAAGCAAACCTGCCAACATCTATTTTCTCAGCTTCTCTATCTGAACTCCCATATGGTTTCACTGTTCTACTGGCCTCTTAGCCACTGCCCCAGTTTCTCTCAGAGGTCTCCAGATCACTTCTCTGTTGTCAGCTGTTAACATATCCCAGTTATTGTAAAGAAGTAGATTAAAAGACAGCAAGTAAAACGATAGTTATTCCGAACTGTTAAATGGCTGACTTTTGTTTTGCTCGTATATGTAAACTGGATGTCAGGGTAAGCTGTTTGGATATGTATTTTGGCACATTTATAATTAATATCAATGTTCAGTAGTTTTAAAAAAGAAAGATAATAGCAGGAAAAGTAAAAGTACCTTACCATGAAAAAGGGAAGAGTGCCAATTAATGACAGAAAAGGTCCATTTAAAAAACATATCAGTAAATAAGAAATTGAGAACTTTTAAAACCTTGGGCGGGATTCTCTGACCCCCCCTGCCGGGTCGGAGAATCGCCGTGGGGCGGCGTGAATCCCGCCCCCGCCGGCCGCCAAATTCTCCGGCAATGAAAATTCGGCGGGGGCTGGAATCGCGCCGCGCCGGTCGGCGGGCCCCCCCCCCACCCGCCCGGCGATTCTCCGGCCCACGATGGGCCGAAGTCCCGCTGCTGTCATGCCAGTCCCACCGGCGTGAATCAAACCACCTACCTACCTTACCGGCGGGACTAGTGGCGCGGGCGGGCTCCGGGGTCCTGGGGGGGGCGCGGGGCGGGACCAGACCGCATGCGCGGGGATGCCGTGAGGGGCCGCTGACACTCCCGCGCATGCGCGGACTTCCATTGACCGGTCGGCGGAGTCCCTTCGGCCCCAACTGGAGTGGGGCCAAAGGCCTTTCCCGCCGTCCGGCGGCACGCCAACCACTCCAGCGCGGGCCTAGCCCCTCAAGGTGAGGGCTTGGCCCCTAAAGGTGCGCCACTCCCTCCTGCCGGGACCCCCGCCCCGCCGGGTAGGGTAGAATCCCGGCCCTTATTTTGCATCTGGTGAAAATACTAAATACCTCAATCCTACTTCTAATATTGCTGAACCTCTGTAGTAAACCAAACCTTTGCAAACCAAGTTACCTGTCAAAGTGAGTTCAGAGATCATGGGCGAAATTCTCCGTAATCGGCGCGATGTCCGCCGACCGGCGCCAAAAACGGCGCGAATCAGTCCGGCATCGCACCGCCCCAAAGGTGCGGAATCCTCCGTCCCTTGAGCGGCCGAGCCCTAACCTTGAGGGGTTAGGCCCGTGCCGGACTGATTTCCGCCCCGCCAGCTGGCGTGGAAATGACATTGCCGGGCGGCGCATGCGCAGGAGCGTCAGCGGCCCCTCACGGCATCCCCGCGCATGCGCAGTGGAGGGAGTCTCTTCCGCCTCCGCCATGGTGGAGACCGTGGCGAAGGCGGAAGGAAAAGAGTGCCCCCACGGCACAGACCCGCCCGCGGATCGGTGGGCCCCGATCGCGGGCCAGGCCACCGTGAGGGCACCCCGCCGGGCCAGATCGCCCCACGCCCCCCTCAGGACACCGGAGCCCGCCCGTGCCGCCTTGTCCCGCCGGTAAGAGAGGTGGTTTAATCCACGGCGGCAGGTCAGGCATTCTAGCAGCGGGACTTCGGCCCATTCGGGCCGGAGAATCGCCGGGGGGGGCGGGGTGCCCGCCAACCGGCGCGATTCCCGCCCCCGCCGAATATCCGGTGCCGGGGAATTTCGGCAACCGGCGGGGGCAGGATTCACGCCAGCCCCCGGCGATTCTCCAACCCGGGGGGTCGGAGAATCTCGCCCCATGAGGGGAGCCTGAAAATCAAAACCTCGCGAAACTTCAGTGGGCGATGAGGGGGGGGTGTTCCTTGTTCAAAGATACTCAGCACTTCATCGTGGAACCCCGGATCGGGAATATGTTTGGCTGCTGAATGCCAAGTACAAAAGTGTGGTGCTTTTGATAGCAGAGGAGCTCAATTTTCACGTGCTAGATTGCACATTTTAAAGATCACACAAAAAATGGGGGGGGAGGAGGAGAACTCTGGGCTTCTCCTCATCAGTCACATATGCAGATGAAGCCTTAAACTACTTTGCCAGGAGTTCTACTGGCCCATTGAAGGTCATCCATGTCCTTTCTTCCACCCTTCTGCTCCAACCAATGACCCTCGTCCTGCCCTGATTCACCTGTGGCCTGGGTCCCTTGGTGATTCTCGAGCACATAACTAGCAGCAGCCACCGTCCCCAGGGTTCCTAATTATTGGGGAAGGATCTCACTGGCCAGGGACTTAATTCTGGCACAACTTCCCCAACTGAGGCAACACAGGGCTCCCACTGCTCCCCCACCCCCCCTCACAGTGGGTGCAAACCCTCTGCCAACGTGAAATTTCACCTAAAATTCTTAACATTTTGTTTTTAAATAGTCCCATCAGAATGTTTCTCTTCCATATGCATTACAATAGTCAAATTATTATTGGTAACATTAATCTTCCTTCAACACACTCTTGAAACTTATTTACAAACTGAAATACATGTGGAATTGTAGAGGTAACCTCCCAAATCTTAGACTGTCTGTTAAACGACTGGCTTCAGTGCAGTGTCTCGAGTATATCAATGGATTTGAGCAATGAGGCAGTTGAAACCACAAACATGTACTTAAATGTACTTCCTCACGTTTCTCTTTGTGCTAGTCGATGAATTGTCCTCCCCAATAATTCAATAGCTGAGAACCTTCTATGCAGACATTAAAAAATCAACATTTAAGATATAAGGCATGATAATCATGGTTTTCCACTGCTTCTTGTCAAATTCTCACTCAGAATGGATGGGATGTTGGTTGATGGATTTAAAATGATAACGAGCTGGTTTCTCAAATTAGTCAAGGGCCAGAAGGCAATGAATGGGACACACAATTACTGCAGAATTTCACTGCGTACTGTTTTCTTCTGCTATCTACTGCATAGGCACATCAGGACAGATTTTTACTCATGGTCACAAGTCAGAGGTGCAGGTGCCAAAGTGGTCCCGTCCCCCTTACTTACATGTTCTGACACTGACTGCCTCACGAAAGTGAGGTGTCACTTAAATTCCCGGTCTGCATGCAGGCAAGTAAGTATGGTAAGACGTCTTACAACACCAGGTTAAAATCCAACAGGTTTGTTTCAAATCACTAGCTTTAGGAGCACTGCTCCTTCCTCAGGTAAATGGAGAGGTAGGTTCCAGAAACATTTATATAGACAAAGTCAAAGAGAGGGGTAACCTGGCTCTATAAAGACTTAATTACCTGCAAATGCTCGCATTCAAAGTATCGCCTTGCATCTTTGACTTTGTCTATACATGAGTTTCTGGAACCTACCTATTCATTCACCTGAGGAAGGAGCAGTGCTCTGAAAGCTAGTGATTTGAAAGAAACCTGTTGGACTTTAACCTGGTGTTGTAAGACTTCTTACTGTGCTCACCCCAGTCCAACGCCGGCATCTCCACATCAAGTAAATATAGTGGAGTGAAGGAGAGAGGGCAAACTCACTGTGAACCTTACCCACTCACTCCTCAATCTTAACTCTTCTTCCAGCCTGCCAAATGTGCTTAAAAGGACCCATTTCTCAAATTGATCGTGGCCTTGAAAACAATTAACCACACAAAGCAAAACAATTAGCCACACAGAAGAACTCAATTACTGTACTATTTGACTGCTTCAATCAAGTTGTCAAAGCAAACTTGCCTCATAATTGCAGGAATGAAATGTGACATAACAAGATAATAAATACCAATCTTAAAAAACATGGCTTTCTACCTTCAGTGAAAAAAAACATTTCATTTCGAAGATGTATTATCAGCCACCTACATAATATCACCATGAATTGGGCCACATTACGTGAGGTAAGTCTAGTCAGCTCTGGCAACAATAAACAGGCCACATTTCAACCAACAACATTTAATATCCATTTTAAATTAAAAAGAATTTGAAGCAAATAATCTGAAGGGAGGAAATGGATTTCTAATGCTGCTTAAGACTTGGAAATCAATTGTCATTTTAATATAAGATGATAGATCACCCGAAGGAGCAATCCTTGTCCCCCTTCCTATTTCTCATCTACATACTGTCCTTTGGCAATATCATCAGGAAACAAATATGTTAGTTTTTACGTGTACGCTGACAACACCCAGCTCTACCTCGCCACGACCTCTACCAACCCCTCTACTGTTGTGAAATAATAATTGCTTATTGTCACAAGTAGACTTCAATGAAGTTACTGTGAAAAGCCCCTAGTCGTCACATTCCGGCGCCTGTTCGGGTAGGCTAGTACGGGAACTGAACCCGCGCTGCTGGCATTGTTCTGCATTACAAGCCAGCTGCTTAGCCCACTGTGCTAAACCAGCCCCTAATTATCAGTCTATTGATCAACACCCAGTACAGGATAGAAAGACGTTTCCTCCAATTAAATGTTTGGAAGAGTAAAACCATTGTTTTCGGCCTCCCCTCCAAATTCTGTTCCCTTTACTTACTCCATCTCTCCCTGACAACAGTTTGAGACGAAACCAGTCTGCTCACAATCTTGGAGTCATATTTCATCCTGAAGTTTGTTTTCGATCAAGTATTTGCAACTTCACTAAGACCACCATTTCCATCACCCAACCTCCAGTCTATCTCAAGTCATCCGCTGCTGAATCCCTCATTCATGCCTTTCTCTAAGTCGACTATTCTAATACACTCCTGACTGATCTCTCACATTCTACCCTCTGTCAACTGGAGGTCATCCAAAACTCTGCTCCGTGTGTCCTAACTCGCACCAAAATCTGTTCACCTGTCACCCCAAGCTCGCTGACTTACCTTGACTCCTAGTCAGGCAATGACTTGATTTTAAAATCCACTGCCGTGATTTTCCAGACCCTCCAAGCCTACGTGACCATGGTACCTGCCTAAACTAAAACCGTATGCACTCACAGAGTCCGTAATCTTCCATTCCCACCCTGTTCATATATCTGGCTAGATGCCCCTTAAACGCCGCTATCGTACCTGCTCCTTCCCAGGCAGCGCGTTCGATATATTTACCACCCTCTGTATAACAAAACTTGCCTCGCACATCTATTCTAAACTTTTCCTCACACACTTTAAACCTACGTCCCCTAGAAATTGACTCTCCTACCCTAGGACACTGGTGGGAATCACTACTACTCTCCAGCAATTAAGATGACCACGCAAGGGACCTGGAGGCCAATCGAGCCTCTGAGTGGTCAGGGATATGGCGACCCAGGATATAGGGTCTTTAAAAAGGGTGCCATCATCTCTCTTTTGAGCCGGGCTCGCTGGTATCTTTAGGCACCGTCCCTCAAGAATAACAACGCAAAACAGGCCACCCGGTGTTTTTTGGACAAATTGTCCGAAGATCTAGAGTGAAAACCTGGTTGTTTCTACGACGCCTTTTGGTCAGAACCTGACACTGCCATTTTGAGGGAAAATTCCACCCCTCATCTTTATTTTCAAACCCTCAATGGTTTTGTTCCTTCCCGCTCTGCAAACTCCTCCAGCCCCACAATCCTCCAAGGTATCAGCCTTCATTTAATTGTGGACTCTTGAGCATACCCAATTTTAATTGCTTCAACATTGGTGGCTCACCTTCAGCTGAAAAGGCCCCTCTAGAATACACTCACTTTCCTCCCTGAAAACACTCCTTAAAGCCTGCCTCTCTGATCAAGCTTTTGGTCACCTGACCTAATACCTCCTCATGTGGTTTGGTGTCATTATTGTTATATAATGCATGTGAAGCATCTTCAGACTTTTTATTATGTGTGCGATTTTACCAAAACGGAACAAAGTCCCATTTGAGCGTGTTTAGCCACTTGCAACCCAAGAAACACAAGGCTATCAAATGCCACTCGCGCGAGATAAGGTGCCTCAGTGGGGAACATGCGGCCGAGACCACACATAGCTCCGCTTGCCGGAACTCCTCAGTGTAGCGAGAGATTAGGGCGCCATTTATGGCTCCTGACGCGACCACTAACACCCCCCCCCCCCCCCCACACACACACCCCCGCAGTGCACCCCCGGTCCAATCTCCAGCACACCAAAAATGCCAGCTTCGCAGTGACAACCTGGCAATGCCCTGCCAGATGGCAGTGCCAGCTGGGCACATTGACTGTACCAGGCTGATGCCAAGATGGCACTGCCAGGGTGCCAGTGGCAGGTGCCACCAGTGCCTTCCCAAAGGGCATGCATCTGGGGGCTTCCAATCCCCTGGAAGACCCCCCCCCCCAACCCCCACTCATGAGTGATGTTCTGTCCATTCGCAGTTTGTGGAGACCAGTACTGAACGGGACTCGCATAAGGTCTACGAGGCGAAGGAGATAGATCCCAAACCTCGGGTATCTCGGGAATCTGCACATGAAAGTGAGACTAGCTGTTTCGCTCTAATATGCAGATTTGCCAATAAGTGATCCCCGCCCACAGTGGGCGGGATTTACAATGTGAGGTCTCACAAAATCGTGTTAGATCCCGCGGGGCATTGCAAGCCGGGTAGATCCCAGGAGCGGTGTCTCCAGGCTTCTATCAGTCACACTGCGCTGCGACGAGCTGCTATTTGGGCACATCGTGGCCTTAAAATCGCCCCCCACACCCCTACTCAGTTAAAGGTTCTATACAAATATGTTGGTTGTATAATCCCAAGTCGCCAATGGTACTAGCAACCCTCTGAATTTAATATTTCAAATGAAATGAATAGCAAAAATCTCACATGAATCATTGTTAGTCTGACTATTTTGTTTTTAAATTTAGCTTTAAAGGATTAAATTATGAACTGAGAGTTCCTCAAGCATAGTAGTCCAGGCTGTGAGATAGTTCCCTTACACTCAAGCACAATGGGCCAGGTCAATTCTGACTAAACTATGGCTCAGCGTAATATACTAGTTATCTTTGACGATGAACGCTTATCCTTGACGATGGACGATAACTTTCTTGATTGAAACTATTCTCATTCCTGGATTCTTTCCCCCAAAATACAATAATTTATTTTAAATTCTTCAGCAATGTGTCCTCAAAAATGGAGTAATAGATCAGATCTAATGCATTATAGATGCATTCTCTTATCCCTCTGTTGTTACATCAAGGTTCTCTTTTTATCCCCCTGCTCAGGGAGCTGTCCTTTGTGGTAGTGCTGGACAGTAAGTTTTGGCTGGACATTTCCATGACAGCACCAGCAGGTCCAATGCAATGTTACAGTATCTGATGGCTGGGTAGTGAGCTTCCATTGCAGCACATGCAGAGGTCACCCAACATCTCAGTGAAAGCTTGGACAAGTCATGAAATCACTTAATGCCCGGCTTGATGTTATGCAGGCTCCAACTGCTGTCATTCTGGCTGCACATTGGGGCATGCGATCCTTCACAGCAATTCAGCGATCTATCAAACAGATAACTAGGATTATAGAGGCCCTACATCGGCTGATGGTGGTACCATAGTGCACAAACCTGCCGTCCTCTCTCAGGATGACACCAAGTCTCCTCCCACCACTGCCATCCCATCTGTGCCATTCATATTACCAACCCACCTAGAATGCTGTCACCGATGTGGGGTAGTGCAGACCAAAGCCAGGTCCACAAGGCCAAGTTGCTGAAGGTCGTCCTGTAAAGACAACTGCACTCTTAAAAGTCAGCAGCTTTCCATCAAACCATGCTTCAATCACAGGGGTAGCACTCTGTCTCGGAACACTCGGACAGTCAAAGGCAGCGCAAGAGAGGCACTAAGAGAGTTCACTAGGGTAAATAGTTACATTTTGCACCCATCATTGCAAGTGTTGTTAGAAAAGTTTCTATGTAATGGTGGCTTTTATTTCAGGATTTTGGTCAAGAGTACAAGAGTATGCTGTAATGGTGGGACACTGCAGAGCAGCAGTGACGGGGGTATGACATTTTGGGAAAATGAAGTCTGCTCACAGACGGCTCGTCTGGAGCAAAGGGGCCCTTGTGTCTCCTACTTTCTCCTCCTGAGGTGGCCTCTGAAGGCCTGGTGGCAAATGCTGGGTCCTTATGAGATCAAGGTTATGAAAGGTGCCACAGACCACCATAAACATGGAGACTTACTCCAGTGAATGCTGGAGGGCTCTCTCCCAGCGGCCCAGGCAATAGAACTGTTGCTCCAGCAGGCTGATGCCTTTTTCCACCATGTTCCTGGTTGTCGCATAGCTCTCGTTGTAGAGACTCTGGGCTGGATTCTCTGGTCGCCGATGCCGAAATCGTGTTCGGCGATCGGCTGGAGAATCAAAGTTCCTTACCAAATCGGGGGGCGGTGTCCCTTTTGCGATACTCCGCCCCCTCCAAAGTGGCGTGATCTAGGAGTACGCCGCGCGACGTTTCAAAGGCCTTAGGACGTTGCCTGAGGCCCACCCCCCCGATGCTCCGCCCCTGACTGGCCGAGTTCCTGACGGCGTGGGTCTCTCATGGTCTCATTCATTGGGAACTCGACGTGGCAGCTGCGGATCTGTCTTTGCATGGTCAGGTGGTATGTGGGATCCATTAGCCAGGTGTAGAGTAGGTATCCCTTGTTACCAGCCTCTGGTTCCTTCTGATGGACCAAATATGGTGGGTACAGCTGACTGGCATAGGGTGAATGCATGTAGCTGCTGCCAGATGCAGGTAATCACTGAGAGGACTTTCTGTGCATGGTCATACACCAACTGGACCCTAACAGATTGGTAGCCCTTGTATTTACAGAACAGCTCCTTGTCAACACATGGGAGACACAGAGACATGTATATGCAATCGATTACATCCTATATTTGAAATCTTGTCAGCTTAGCAAATCCCTATGCTCTCTCCACACTGACCAAGGAGAAGTTTTGAAAGGCGATGAAGTACCCACTCATATAAAACATAGGAAATAGGAGCAGGACTTCCCTTTTGAGGATTCTCTGATATTCAAAATGGTCAAGACCGATCTTCAACCTCAATTCCACCTTCCTTCACTACCCCACATCCTTTAATTTTTTGGGGGCACAATTTTCCAGACATCGGGATCATTTTGGCTTGTGACCCATTTAGCAGCAGTGATGCACATTCCGGTTAATTTTCCAGAGGGGGACCAATTAAGAACCTGCCTCTGAAATCACCATCCAATTAGGGATGGTGGGCAGCCCTGAGGAGGAGGGAGCTTCATTCGCTGTAAGTGCAACCGGCAGTCTTCCCTGCTTCTGCGTGGGTTTGAGGCTGGGGAAAGGCAGAGGAAGCAGGAGCAACAGAACGGAGGAGGCACAATCAGTGTGATGGGAGCGACCGACACTATACGAGACACCAATCTTCAGGAGATTCTGAGACAATGGCATGCCTCTGCAAGACATCAGCCTTATCACTTCTTCATCAATAAAGTTTATGTAGCCTTGAACTCTCACCTTAATGAACCCTGGACCTGCCCAAAAGGCAAGGAAATTGGGGGGATGGGGGGGGAGTCGGGGGTGGGGTGGGCGTGGTGACCTTGACAGCTACAGGCAGTAATGTCCTTGTCTTGATGTGAAGGTGCAGGAAGCAGCATAGTTCAGTCACCACCTCACTGATGATACACAGGTGGCTCACACACTGTTTTCTGTTCGGGATAGACGTAGAAGAAGTAGTGCTCTCTAAAGACTCTTGCTGGGTGCAGCCTTCTGTTGAGAGCTCTCTCCTCCCACCGTCTGCACACTACTTGCTCTCTCTGCTCCTTCTGCTCCATTTCCAAGTCATGCTGCAGGCCAAGAGGGTTACAGCATTGATTACTGAAGCAGACTTTCTCCTGACAGACCAACTAACTCCTCTGACCTCCGTGTCAAGATCCAGCACCACCTCCTTGAAAATCTAGAAAGTTTGCAAAACCCGTCCAATAACATGCAACACAGCACTCTGCATCAGCAGAAATAAATCAATAGCACGTCACCAGGAGCTTGGATAGTTTGGCCTTTAAATAACGATAGTTATGCTGCTGAATGCATGTTCGGGTGGGAATGATTAAGACAGAATATTAACTGGACCTGCATGGTGCACAATAGCAGATCATGCACTGAATCAGTGTTAAAGGCTGACACCCCAAACCGCTCACTCTGCATGCTTCTGGTGCCCGAATGGCACATGACTGTGTGGGCCTTGCAAGAAGTTCCTTGGAAGTGTTCTAGTCAACATTTTCTGAATTTGGAGCTTGCATGGCACAATTCCGTAGCAAATATGTATGATCCATAATAACGATGTAATGCAAGGCTGTTGAAAGATTTTCTGTGCTTCTTGTTTATTTTATTAGGTTGTAATATTTAAGCTGGTGTGCATAGCTAATTTGCCTAATGGACCGAAAGGGTCTCCTTTTACAACGCAGGACAAAATCAACATAAAATGATCTGAAAATATGGCTCCATGTTTACATCGGCATCATTCTACTTTGTGCAGTGGGGAGTTTTAAAACTTGCTTTTTGAAGACTGCAGTGATATTGCTGTGACATTTTTCCTTCAGGGATAGGAATTCATTTGTAGTAAAAAAAATAAGTGGCATAGCACCCAGGCTAGGGACCTGAAGTCCTATGTTTATTAACAGTGAGACATGCACACTCTTTAAAAAAAAATTAAATATCTTTTTTTGGCAGGCATAAGCACAATATGGCACTCACATGGGCCTCCTGAATGTTGAAATGGACATGAAACAAACATCATGAATAAAACATCACATTTATTTCTGTATCACTATAAAAACAAAGCCATATTGAAGTCTGGTGTTAAAAATAATAAACTAGAAGAAGGAATTTGATGGAATACAAAATTGTCTGTTGTAAATCGTTATGGGACATATTGCTGCCTCTGATTCATTTCCTTTTCCATGCTGCCTTCAACACAAATAAGATAATATTCAGAGACGTATTTGTCCTCTCCTCTCTTTTATTGTGTGAAGGGGTGTCGAGAGATGCTGGGAGTGATTTAACAGGGGGAAAAAAAAATCCCATTTTGGGCACAAGTAGAAGGGTGTTTCCCGGCGCCTGCAGTGCTCCCCCCTCACCCCGCCTCATTTGGGCAGGGCATCCCCAGGCCTAATCCCTGGAAGTGCCAACCTGGCACTTGGGCACCATGGCGCTGCCAACCTGGCAGTGCCCCTGCTAGCCTGGCAGTGCCAACCAGGCAGCCTGGCAGTGCCAAACTGGCACGCTGGCAGTTCCAGGGTGGCACTGCCAGGATGTCCGGCAGACAGCACCAGAGTGCCAGGCTGGCAATGCCAAAGTGCCCAGGTGGCAGCTGGAGTGCCACTCTGCCCAGAGCCCAACCACCCGGGGGCCTCCAATGACCTGTGAGACCACCCCAGGTGCCTTTACACCAGTTCCACGTTTGTGTGGACCAGTGCTAAATGGAGCCATGGTGAGGTCTCCCAGGTGCGGGGGTTAGTGTTCGGAACATGGAAGAATCCAGCGCATACATATTTAAGAATAAATATGTAAATCTGGATTCTGCCAGTAAGGGCGGAATTCAGGTCGTAATGTCTCGTTAAATCTCAGGAGGTGTTCCGTGTGTCGCAAATCTTGCGAGATTTAACAAACTTGTCGCATTACCGGGTTGAACACGGCGAGGCTGTTCAATCGAGCATGCTATCTACAAAATCCTCCTTCTCAGTTCCCCAGTATCACAGATGTCAGTCTTCAGTCAATTCGATTCACCCCATGTGATATCAAGAAATGGCTGGTCAGTGCATAATACAACGGGTATGGACCCTGACAACATTCGCCAATATTACTGAAAACGTTAGCTCCAGAACCAATCACACCACTAGCCAACGTTTTCCAGTACAGCAGCAACACTGGATCTACCCAACAATGTGGAAAATAGCCCAGGTGTGTCCTGTACACAAAAAAAGGATAAATTCAACGCAGCCAGTTAGCACTCCATCGGTCTATTCTCGACCATCAGCAAAGTGATAGAAGGCGTCGCCAACAGTTCTGTCAAGTGGCACTTCAGAAATAATCATCCCACTGATATTCAGTTTGAGTTCCACCAAGACCACTCAGCTCCTAACCTCATTACAGCCTGACTGCAAATATGAACAAAAGAGCTGAACTCAAAAGGTGAGGTGAAAGTGACTTGACATCAAGGAACCCGAGCAAAACTGGAGTCAATGGGTATCGGGCAAAACCCTCCACTTGCTGGAGTCGTACTGAGCGCAAAGAAAAATGGTTGTGGTTGTTGGGGGCCAATCAGTTCAGGCCCAGGACATCATTGTAGGTGTTCCTCAGGGTAGTACCCTAGGCCCAATCATCTTCAACTGCTTTCATCAATGACCTTCCGTCCACCATAAGGTTAGAAAGGGGGATGTGCCACAAGACCTGGACAACATTCAGGCTTGGGCTGATAAGTGGCAAGTGACATTCGCGCCACACAAGTGCCAGGAAATGATTTCCAACAAGAGAGAATCTAACCATCTCCCCATGACAGTGGGGCAACACGGTCGCATGGCGGTTAGCAGCCCGTACCAGCCTCCCCGAACAGGCGCCGGAATGTGGCGACTAGGGGCTTTTCACAGTAACTTCATTTGAAGCCTACTTGTGACAATAAGCGATTTTCATTTCATCCCACTGCTGCCTCACAGTACTAGGAACCCGTGTTCAAATCCAAACTTGGGTGACTGTATGGAATTTGCACGTTCTCCATGTGTATGCGTGGGTTTCCTCCGGATGCTCAGGTTTCTTCCCATAGTCCAAAGATGTGCAGGTTAGGTGGATTGGCCATGCTAAATTGCCCCTTCGTGTCCAAAGGTTACATGGGGTTACAGGGATAGGGTGGGGCAGTGGGCCTAGGTGGGGTGCCCTTTCGGATGGTCAGTGTGGACTCGTTGGGCTGAATGGCCTCCTTCTGTACTGTAGGGATTCTATGAATCAATAGCATTAGCATCACTGAATCCACATCATCAACTTTCTGGTGTTACCATTTACCGGAAGCTAAACTGAACTAGCCACATAAATACTGTGGCTAGAAGAGAGGATCAGTGGTTGAGAATTCTGCAGCAAGTAATTCACCGCCTCACTCCCCAAAGCCTGTCCACTATCTACAAGGCACAAGTGAGGAATGTGATGAAACACTCCACTTGCCTGGAATAATGAAGCTCCAATAACTCCCAAGAGTTTTAACACCATCCAGGACAAAGCAGTTCATTTGACTGGCAGCCTATCCACAACCTGATACATTCACTTCCTCCACCACCGAAGCCCAATTGCAGCAGTGTGTGCCATCAGCAAGATTCACTGCAGGAACTCACCAAGGCTCCTTCGACAGCTCCTTCAAACCTGAAACCTCTACCAAAAAGGAGAAGGACACCAGATGCAAGGGGACAGCACCATCTGCAAGCCATGCACCATCCTGGCTTGGAACCATATTGCTATTCCTTCACTATCTCTGGGTCAAAATCCTTTAACTCCCTTTGTAACAGCACTGTGGGTATACCTACACCACATGAACTGCAGCGGTTGAAGAAGGCAGCTCACCACCACCTTCCCAAGAGCAATTAGGGATGGACAATAAATGCTGGCCGACCCAATGACGCCCATAAAAAAATAACTTAAGAAGCCACCTTGTTTAACCCATCAAGCTTAAAACAACTCGGATGACATTGCAAAGAGATATAAACATCAAGAAGATAATTTTGAATTTGAGCTTTTGGGAAATTGTTACCTTCTATTTGACATAAACATACCACCAATCATACAACATAGATTAGTAAGAAGCCATGTATATATGTCTGGCTCCTATGTTCTGCAGCTGTAAACTGAATACAAGCCATGGGATTGATATAATCACATCCTGCCAAGGAGGTAGTGATTGGCAGCACTTTAAGAAACTCTCCCTTAAAGGCACATGTACATTATAATCACAATAGCCGAAGTTGGTTAGTAAGCGACCATGCAGTGATGAGTGAACGGATTTGATGCGGGATAGGATATGGGCAGGAAAGTTTTGGATGAGCTGAAATTTATGGAGGACAGATGGACAGGAGAGTGCTGGAATAGCTGAATCTGAAGGTGTCAAAGAAATGGGTGAGGGTTTTGGAGAGATGGAGAGGTGGAGATGGTAAGTGTAATGATGTGGAGGTAGACAGTACTTGTGAAGGCGAGGATACAGGTTCAGAGCTCAGCTTGGGGCCAAATAGGATACCAAGGTTCAAAACAGTCCAGCTCAACCTGAGACAGTGGCTGGGGAGGGGGTTACAGGTGTTGATTAGGTGCACCATTTATGGTGCTGGCCCAACCCTATGTCCACAGTGATATCA
Source organism: Scyliorhinus torazame (assembly GCF_047496885.1). Classification (NCBI taxonomy): domain Eukaryota; kingdom Metazoa; phylum Chordata; class Chondrichthyes; order Carcharhiniformes; family Scyliorhinidae; genus Scyliorhinus; species Scyliorhinus torazame. Next base: position 130,047,142 of record NC_092725.1, read on the forward strand.
CTATGTAGATTCAGAAGGATAAATTATTGGGGGCTTAGGTGGTAAAGGGATAGGGGCAGGGAGAGAAACCATTGCGGAGTATGCTCTGGCTGGATAAGAAAGAGTGGAACTAATCAAGGGCAGTCCCATTGAGCTGGAGAATGGAGGGAAAGCGTTGGTAAAGGGTGACCAACAGTGTATAAAAGATTGGATAAAGGTTGAGAAGAACGATCAGGGATCATCTTTTCTGTGGCTTTGGCTTGCGCATCTTCACTGCTGCAAAAGTGACAGGAAACCGATTGGAGGGATTCAAATAAGAGATGTTACAACGAATGGCACTAACAACGTTTAAAAATCTGTCTCAAATTTACGATGCCACTTCGGCCCATCTTTCATATTTTTATGAATATGATCCCTATTCGGCGGCACGTAGCACAGTAGTTAGCACTGTCACTTCACAGCTCCAGGGTCCCAGGTTCGTTTCCCAACTTGGGTCACTGTCTGTGCAGAGTCTTCACGTTCTCCCCGTGTCTGCGTGGGTTTCCTCCAGATGCTCCGCTTTCCTCCCACAGTCCAAAGATGTGCAGGTTAGCAGGATTGGCCCCTGCTAAATTGCTCTTAGTGTCCAACGGTTGGGTGGGGTTGTTGGGCTGGGATGGGGTGGCGGTGTGGGCTTAAGTGGGGTGCTCTTTCCAAGGGCCGGTGCAGACTCAATGGCTGAATGGCCTCCTTCTGCACTGAAAATTCTATGAAATTCTATGATTTATAAATTTGATATGTTTTGAACGAGCCTGGGGTAGTTCTGCTGAAACATCAGGCTCGCTGCTCCCTTCGCTCACCAGGGTGCAACTCTGAGGCCGCAAAGTCGCTTTGGCGAATGGACTCTGTGGCCCGCCAAGAGTGCGCGCTGCCTGGCAGAGATCGGGCCAGATTCCAGAAAACTGCTTTAGAAAACTGGAAAATGAGGCGACAATTTGCCAGTGGAAATCCTACCTTGACCCACAGGCTGACCTCCCATTGATTACAATGGGATCTTTCGCGCCTGTGATCTGAAGCTTTCTGCTCGGCCAGCCGCTGAGAATGGCCACTGTAGCCCATTGGCAGAATGTCTAAAACCCGTGGAGAACGAGGTCACAATTCCCTGTAAAACTGCTGCCTTGCCCCACTGACTGAACCAATCCCCCATTTTTAACATTGTTTCTATGGAGAAATCAGTTCCGCTCTGTGACAATTCTATTCACGACACGGTTTCCAGGAAACAACCGCATCCTAAGTCCAAGGAGCTACCTCTATGTAGTTTGTGAACTTTGGAATGGAACGGTTGGTTGGAGATAAATTGGTAATTTGCAAGAACATTGGGGACGATGGCGAATTAAAAAAAAAGAGAGTTCCAGAGGAGCTGGAGCCACGTGCAATGTCAGGAATAGAAGTTGCGGAGTCAGATGTTTATTACTAATGGTCTCAGTTGAGAAGGAAATGGGTCTCATGTACCAGATGAGCTGGATGGGAACTGGCATGAACAGTTCAGAGCTACTTCAGCTCACAGTAAAAAAAGTCCCAGCAGAAAACTAATACCAGGGCAAACCAGGCACTGGAATAGAAAGAATCCAGCAGAGTTTACAATCTCTGAGGAAAGTGTGATGGTGTTGAAGCTCCTTAAGCCAGCGCAGAAATCAACTACAGTCCAGAAATGAATTTATGACCAGGACTCAACAAATGCCTCGAGTCAGGCTGAAAAGCCAGCAGTTCACAGAGATGGAGCTCAGCAGGTAACAGCAGCAGGCTGGGGCGATGCTGCAATCTTCAACAGGTTACCTTAAGACTTGGTACAAGTTGAGTAATAGAGCAAAATTTTGGTATCTGAGTTTTACAGTGTGAGTCAACAGAGTAACATATGGCAGAAAAATCCAGGAACGTAAATTTGAGCAACGTTTCAGTCTTTGAAAAGAGCACAGTAAAATGGCAGATAGAACATAGAACTGTACAGCACAGTACAGGCCCTTTGGCCCACGATGTTGTGCCGAACTAGTCTGAAGCTAAGATCAAATCAACCTACTCCCAATCATTCTAGTGCACTCCATGTGCCTATCCAATAACCGCTTGAAAGTTCCTAAAGTGTCCGACTCCATTACCGTAGCTGGGAGTGCGTTCTATATCCCAACCACTCTCTGAGTAAAGAACCTACCTCTGACATCCCTCCTATATCTTCCACCATGAACCTTATAGTTATGCCCCCTTGTAACAGCTACATCCACCCGAGGAAAAAGTTGTTGAACGTCCACTCTATCTATCCCTCTCATCATCTTATACACCTCAACTAAGTCACCTCTCATCCTCCTTCGCTCTATATGAGAAAAGCCTTAACTCCCTCAACCTTTCATCATAAGACCTACCCTCCAATCCAGGCAGCATCCTGGTAAATCTCCTTTGCACCCTTTCCAATGCTTCCACATCCTTCCTATAATGAGGTGACCAGAACTGTACACAATACTCCAAATGTGGTCTAACCAAGGACTTGTACAGTTGCAGCATAACCTCACGGCTCTTAAACTCAATCCCCCTGTTAATAAATGCTACCACACTATAGGCTTTCTTCACGGCTCTATCCACTTGGGTGGCAACATTCAGAGATCTATGGACATGAACTCCGAGATCTCTCTCCACATTCTTCAGAACCCTGCCGTTAACCCTGTAATCCGCATTCAAATTTGTCCTACCAAAATGAATCACCTCACACTTATCAGGGTTAAACTCCATCTGCCACTTTTCAGCCCAGCTCTGCATCCTATCAATGTCTCTTTGCAGCCTACAACAGCCCTCCACATTATCCACTACTCCACCAATCTTGGTGTCATCAGCAAATTTACTAACGCAACCTTCAACTCCATCAAAGAAGTCATTGATAAAATCACAACTAGCAGAGGACCCAGCACTGATCCCTGTGGTACACCGCTGGTAACTGGTCTCCAGGATGAAAATTTACCATCTACCACCACCCTCTGTCTTCTACGTGCTAGCCAGTTACTGATCCAATCGGCCAAATTTCCTTCTATGCCATGCCTCCTTACTTTCTGCATGAGCCGACCATAGGGCACCTTATCAAACGTCTTACTAAAATCCATGTATATGACATCAACTGCTCTACCTTCATCTATGTACTTAGTTACCTCCTCAAAGAATACAATCAAACTTGTGAGGCAAGACTTACCCCTCACAAATCCGTGCTGACTATCCTTGATTAAGCTGTATCTTTCCAAATGATCATAAATCCTATCCCTCAGGACCCTTTCCAATAATTTACCTATGACCGAAGTGAGACTAACTGGCCTATAATTCCCAGGGTTATACTTATTCTCTTTCTTGAACAAGGGGACAACATTCGCCTCTTTCCAGTCTTCTGGCACTATTCCTGTGGACAGTGAGGACATAAAGATCAATGCCAAAGGCTTTTCAATCTCATCCCTCACCTCCCAAAAAATCCTAGGATATATCCAATCAGGCCCAGGGGACTTATCTATCCTCGGGCTTCTCAAAATTTCTAACACATCTTCCTTCCGAATATCTACCTCCTCCAGCCTACCAGCCTTTATCGCACTATCCTCCTCAACAACATGGCCCCTCTCCTTTGTGAACACTGAAGTAAAGTATCCCTTTAGGGACTCGCCTATATCTTCAGACTCCATGCGCACGTTTCCACTACTGTCCTTGACCGGCCCTAACTTCACCTTGGTCATTCTTTTATTCCTCACATAAGTGTAAAAAGCCTTGGGGTTTTCCTTGATCCTACCCGCCAAGGACTTCTCATCCCCCTCCTAGCTCTCCTAAGCCCTTTCTTGAGCTCCTTCCTAGTTATCTTGTATCCCTCAAGTGTCCTAACTGAACCTTGTTTTCTCACCCTTACATAAGCCCCCTTCTTCCTCTTGACAAGACATTCCATCTTTTTTGTAAACCATGGTTCCCTCACTCGACCATTTGCTCCCAGACAGGGGCATACATATCAAGGACATGCAGTATTTGCTCCTTGAACAAGCTCCACATCTCAATTGTGCCTATCCCTGATAGTTCCTTTTTCCATCTTATGCGCCCCAATTCTTGCCTAATCGTATCATAATTACCTTCCCCCCCCAGTTATAAACCTTGCCCTGCCGTATGTTCCTATCCCTCTCCATTGCTATAGTGAAAGTCGCCGAATTGTGGTCACTATCTCCAAAGTGCTCCCCCACAACCAAATCTAACACTTGGCCTGGTTCATTACCCAGTACCAAATCCAATGTGGCCCCGCCTCTTGTCGGTCTATCCACATATTGTGTGAGGAAACCCTCCTGCATACACTGGATAAAAACAGCCCCACCAAACTATTCGAATTATAGTGATTCCAATCAATATTTGCAAAGTTAAAGTCACCCATGACAACTACCCTGTGACTACCACACCTATCCAAAATCTGCATTGCAATTTTTCATCCACATCTCTGTAACTGTTTGGGGGCCTATAGAAAACTCCTAACAAAGTGACCGCTCCTTTCCTATTTCTAACTTCAGCCTACACTACCTCAATAGACAGATCCTCCTCAAGCTGCCTTTCTGCAGCCATTATACTATCCTTGATTAACAATGCTACTCCTCTACCTCTTTTACCACCTTCCCTAATGTTATTGAAATGAAAAATGAAATGAAAATCGCTTATTGTCACAAGTAGGCTTCAAATGAAGTTACTGTGAAAAATGAAGTTAGAGGAAACATCTAATGATGGACAATTTGATGAAATTGGAATTTTAGAATAAAGGAATTGATTCTGAGAAGATCTAAACATCAACTGTAATGTTGTTTTCACAATGGTAATAATACTACAAGTTACTTGGAAACAAAGATGACTAAGACATCCAAGTGTAGGCAAGAGTCATAGTAAGTAAGCAGTTGCTAATAAGCCACTGTAATAGTCATCGCCTTGGGTTGGTTTTGAAATGTGTGACATTTATTTAGCTGTACTGGAACAACTTGGCTAGGGAAGCAGCAAGTTCCTGAGCATAAGTCTATTTCCAGAATACTGTCAGGACCCATAGCCTTTGCTGCATTCATGTCTTCTGCCATTTGTTGAATCGAATTGGCTAAAGTCTGGCATCTGTGATGCTGGGGAGCCACAGAGAAGGCCGAGATGGATCATTCGCCCAGCGGAAAATTGTTGCAAGTGCTTCAACCTTACCTTTTTCACTAATGTGCTGGGAGAAGTATTCATGGAGCCTCCTCCTCCACTGAGTTGTTTTATTATCCACCACCATCCATGGCTGGATGTGATAGAACTGCAGAATTCAGATCTGATTCGTTGGTTGTGCGATCGCTTACCTCTGCCTATCACTTGTCGTTTATGCTGTTTGGCACCGAGGCAGCCCTGTGTTGTAGCCTCACCAGGTTAACACCTCATTTTTATGTATGCCTGATGCTGCTACCAACACGTCTTCCTGCACTCTTCATCAAACCAGGGTTGACCCCCTGAATTAGTTGTAATGATAGTAGGAGATATGGCGAGCCATGAGGTTAGATTGTGATTCAATACAATTTTATTGCTGTTGATGGTCCAAGTGCCTCATGGATATCCGGTTTTCAGTTGCTAGATATGTTCTAAATCTATCCCATATAGCACATTAATCGTGCCAGACAGCACGATGGAGACTACCCTCAATGTGAAAGCAGGCCTTTGTCTCCACAAGGACTGTGCAGTAATCACGTCTACCAGTACTGACATGAACAAATGCACTTGCAACAGGTAGATTGATGAAAACAAGATCAAGCATATATTTCCCTCTTGTTGCTTTCCTCACCACCTGTCGCAGACCCAGTCTAGCAGCTACATCCTTTAGGATGTTGGTCAGTAGTGGTGTCACTGAGCATTTCCTGGTGATGGACATTGAAGTCTCCCACCCAGAATAAACTGAACCAGCTCCTCTGCTACTTGCAAGCACCATTATCTGCCACTGTTTCCACAATTACTTCCCTCTCTACCCTACATTTATGCTTCCTCACACACCATCCACATCCACACTATCTACCCTGGCACAATACTGTCACACCCTTTCAGCAGGCCATGCTGCATTGCCTTTTTGCTTGTCGGCTAGCTGGTAATAATTTCATGGAGCAGAGGGAGGACCACCAAACCTCCGAAACTTTCCTCTTCTGGAAGATATTGCACTGGAACTAGTGAGGAGAGGGCACATCAAAACTGGCATGACTGAAGGAAATGTCATGCAAGCTCTTCACAGTAATGTGTCCCAGGCTATTGTGGGAGATTGCAAGGGCTCTGATCCACAGGGGAGGTGCCACAGCACTAGAGAACAACTACTATTTAGGAAGGGGTGTAGAGATAAGCCAGGGCAGTACAGGTCAGTGAGTCTCACATCAGTGGTAGGGAAATGTTTGGAGAAAATTCTGAAGGAGAAAATCTATATCCGCCTGGAAAAGCAAGGTTTGATCCGGAATAATCAGCGTGGCTTTGTCAGAGAGAGGTCTTGCCTAACAAATTTGACTGAACTTTTTGAGGGAGTGACGAGGTATGTAGATGAGGGTAGCGCACTTAATGTAGTTTATGGATTTCAGAAAAACTTTTGACAAGGTCCCACATGGGAGACTTAAAAAGAATGCAAATTCACATGGGTTACAGGGTAATTTGATATGGTGGATTCAAAAGTGGCTTAGATGTAGGAGGCAGAGGGTGGTGACAGACGGCTGTTTTAGTGACTGGAAGCCAGTCTCCAGTGGCATACCACTGGGTTCTGTGCTGGATTACCTATGATTCGTCATTTACATAAACAACATAGATGAGTGTGTGGGAGGTAGGATCAGTAAGTTTGCAGATGACACAAAGATTGGTCGGGTAGTTAACAGTGAGATTGAGTGCTGGGGTTAAAGGAAGATTTTGGCGGGATGGTCAAATGGGAAGATAAGTGACAGACTGAATTTGACCCTGAAAAATGTGCGGTGATATAATTGGAAGGAGTAATTTGACAAAGAAGTACTCAATGAACGGCATGCCATTCCTCATAGTTGCATAGAAAACATTCAGATTTCAAGGAATTGGACTATTGCACCATTATGAGCCACAAAGGCAGTTTGTTCATGACAAATCACAGAAGAACAGCAGAAACTAGAGTGTGAGGCACTGTTATGGGTCCGGGTTTACAGAACCCCAAAGTGTTTCATGGAGTTCAACCGACCCACGACTTGTAAGAGATTGTGGTGTGGGAAGCACACGGCGTACTCTCCAGGTGTGATACAGCAGAAATGGACAAGTGGTTTTTAAAACAAAATAATGTTTATTCTATGAACTCAAGTTAACCTTTTAAAACAAACATTGAATATCTTAACACCCATTACTTCAAAGATAACCCCAAAAGACTACAACACTAAATAATCCTTCAAACTGTTCCTTTAAACATCCAAAAGACTTCAAACCTTCAAAAATAGGAGCACATTAGGTTACATTCAATATATTTGTAGTCTTTGGATTGCAGAAATCAACAGACCAGCTCTGTGTTTCTTCCTGCAGCTCATAGCAAAACACACAGACACTCCCAGCTGCGTTCTCAAACTGAAACTAAAAAAGCAGAAGTGAGCTCAGCCCCTCTCACCCTCTGACATCACTTCAGTAATATGATCAGCTCCATTTCTTAAAGGTAAATTGCTTAAACGTCCATTTCTTAAAGATACTCTCACATGACAGCACCAAGAAACAACAAAGTAAACAAATCTGAAATAGTTATAAAGGTTCATCTTCAAAAGAAATGCAAATGTATTCTGAAGACACCTAGCATAGTCAGAAAACAAAAGATTTTCTTTCATAGATTTGAGTAAAGAAGTTCAGCTCATTTAATCTCATACTTCCAGAATATCATTATTCACGACAACCTGGGCTAGTGTGCAGTCAATTCCAGCCCCACTTGACCAGGAATCGCAACACATGTGAAATTAGATATTATTTTAAAATATTCAAGGCCCATGGCTGAGTCCAATAAACAGCACTCACTAGGTTTGTAACTTTAACACAAGTAACCTTTGATTATGTACAGTATTATAATGAAACTGAGAGAAAAATGTAACTATCTAATACCCCTTTCCCAACATTTCCCCCTTCCTAATTACTCTCTACATATAAACAGGCAAAAAACAGAGGGAAAAGGGTGATTGAGAGGTAACAAAAATATTAATAAAAATCAAAGGATTAATGATTTTTGATGCACTGGGAAGACTTCTCGTTCGTGTTTTCTGAGAATCAGTGTTCCTTTTGGTCCTTCTTCCTTCTAGGCATGAGATGATTTTCTCTCTGGCCAAAGTTGTCCACCTTCTCTGTCGATTCAGAATTATTTCAAGTTTACAGCAAAGGTGTGCCAGGCACTCACATAGCTTTAGAACAATAAAGCAGTTATTTACTTTGCAGCGAAAGAGAGAGAGATACATCCAAAGTCTACCACTTCTACCAGGCTCTCTCAGAAAGCTTCACGCAGGAACCAATCACTAACTGTTGTCGGGCAGAACACTGTCCCTTGCCAACCCACAGGTTGCCAGTCTGCCAATCAAACCAACTTCCTCCAAAACAAGTTCTTAAGATTCACTTGGTGCCATTGAGTTGGTTTCTCCTTTCCAAAATACAAAACCTAGGAACACGATGTCCTGACAAGGAGGCTGCTTCCGCTTGAGTCCTCTGTTTAAAGGCACATTCTGATTATGGGTCCAAGGACCAAAAGTAATAAAAGAAAATGGGAAGAAAAGAAATAAACAGGAAGGACTTTTGCACATCATGCAGTTTTCCTCTTCCAGCTTTAACAGCCAGGTACATATGACCTCAGTTTGATGTCTTCAACAAAGGATACCATCTCTTAACAATGCAGCACTCAGTACTACACTGGAGCACAAAACTAGATTCTGCACTTTTCTGCTAATATGAGCTATCAACCCAGAAACTAACCTGAAAACAAGAATGTCATCACTGAGCCAAGTTACCACTCTGCTACAGATTTACTTAGATTGTGTAACAGCATGAATTTCTAACATGGTAGATTAATTACTATAATCTTTAGCAACAAAAACCAATAATACTCAAAACACAGCGTAAGGATTGTGATTCCCACATAACCCACTCATATTGCTTCTGACACAGGTGGCTCATAAAAAACCAGTGCTGCTTACTCATCTAAATGATTGGAGCATGCAGGCAGCATCGAGTGTGCTGTTGGGTGGCAGCTTGTCTGAGTAAAGGGTACAAAATAGTGAGAGGCAAGCAGTAGTTCAGGCTAACCGTCATCACTTAAAGACAGCCTGAACCACATAAACAGATGGTGCATTTTGGCTGGAGCAGGTGCTCAAAGTCATTCTAGAAGCCAATTTGACCTGGAAAAGATAAGGAAGGGACTGGCACCACAGAGAGAAAGCTGCAAGCTTGCCTGACACAGGCCTTTGTGCAGGAGGTGAACAGAAGAGATGGGTCCTCTTTCCAAAGCGAGTCAGGTGAACCTCCAGACAAAACACTGTGGAGGCAGTAGAAACAAACATCCGACCAGGTCAATGTCAACAATGTAATACGGAGGACCAGGATCATGTGACAAGCTCAATTTCTTACATGAGTGGCCAAAGAATGTATCTTCAAACGCCATATCCGACCAACTGCATGACTAGCTTCACTTTACCAATCACAACTTACACCGCACATTCATAACTTCACGTCGGTTTAACACATTTGGCCCTGCTGCACACCTCATAGCCACATCTGACACTGTGCACACAATGCCAACCATTCAACCATGATAGGCATATCATCGGCCACCCTCACTCGCACACTTTGTTCTCATTTGGGGGACGATTTTGCACAGATCTTGGAACCCATCCATTAAAGAGGGGAAGTGGGGCGAGGGGGTAACACCATTCACACACTAGTGGATCTAACCTTGATGTACTTTATATACAGTGAATGGTAGAACCCTCAAGAGTATTGACAGTCAGAGAGATCTTGGTGTATAGGTCCACAGGTCACTAAAAGGGGCAACACAGGTGGAGAAGGTAGTCAAGAAGGCATACGGCATGCTTGCCTTCATTGGCCGGGGCATTGAGTATAAAAATTGGCAAGTCATGTTGCAGCTGTATAGAACCTTAGTTGGGCCACAATTAGAGTATAGTGTTCAATTCTGGTCGCCACACTACCAGAAGGATGTGGAGGCTTTAGAGAGGGTGGAGAAGAGATTTACCAGGATGTTGCCTGATATGGAGGGCATTAGCTATGAGGAGAGGTTGAATAAACTTGGTTTGTTACCACTGGAACAAAGGAAGTTGAGGGGCGACCTGATAGAGGTCTACAAAATTATGAGGGGCATAGACAGAGTGGGTAGTCAGAGATTTTTTTCCCAGGATAGAGGGGTCACTTACTAGGGGGCATAGGTTTCAGGTGCGAGGGGCAAGGTTTAGAGGAGATGCACGAGGCAGGTTTTTTACACAGAGGGTAGTGGCTGCCTGGAACTCGCTGCCGGAGGAGGCGGCGGAAGCAGGGACGATAGTGACATTTCAGGGGACTCTTGACAACTACATGAACAGGATGGGAATAGAGGGATACGGACCCCGGAACTGTATACGATTTTAGTTTAGACGGGCAGCATGGTCGGCGCAGGCTTGGAGGGCCGAAGGGCCTGTTCCTGTGCTGTACTTTTCTTTGTTCTTTAATGTCTGGTGGCTGATGTCTTAGCAGAAGTCACCCAACAGCAGAGTATTGCAGTGAAAGTTTGGACTGAAATCATGAAAGCTTTGCTTGCTGCAATGCGATCTCAGACTGCTGCCATCATACCTATGGATACCAGTATTCACACAGTTTGGTGCATCTCAAAAGAAGTCGAGCCATCTGTCCTCGAACACACTACTAGGGTTGCTGGCTCCATAGTGCATTAAATCTGCTTTCTTCTTCCCAGAAAGCACTGTTCATCGTCCCATCACTGTCACTCCATCCTGTTGCCTGTCAACATGCCAGCCCATGATCAAGGGATGCTCAAAGCCAGTCCTTTTAGGGCCAAAGCTGCTCAAGGTCATCCTACAAGGCAATTGTAATCTGCGTCAACAGCCTTCCACCAGTTATATTGCAGCCATTGGGTAGCACTGAGTACTCGGCCAAGTAAAGCCATCTCCAAGGAAAATACTAAAGGAATGCAAAAGGTTGAGCAGTTGACTTTTTTATGCAACATTAGGTGGCTTGTTTGATAAAATTGGTTCAGAATGCTAGTTTTGTGGCCAAGAGGATGCTGTGACAGTCCATAACAGAGGGACGGTAAGGTTTAGGTATGTTATTGAATGGGTAATTGAGGTAACGTTCACTAACGCTGCAGTCAGATGAACCAATAACGAACAGCCTGGCCATAAAGTGGATTTGTTGGTTACTTCCTCTTCCTCATCTACTCACTATACACCTTCTGGCAGGGCTGGACTCTCCTGATGAAGAAGTCGAGCAGGATGCAGCAGACAATACAAACTGTGACACACGCTATGGAGAGTACCGCAGGACTCCTCCAGAGCAGTTCAGGCAGGAGAGTTTGCTTTAGTACCCAAGGATCTGCTTGATGACATTCCGTGTGACAACATGCCTTCTGTTAAAAGCATAGTGTAAATGTGTGTGTGAATTGTACAATCAGACGTCACGAGCCAGGTGATCAGAAAATACCTCTTGCCACACAATAGCCACTTCCTAATCTTTCCTGGTGGCTGGAATGTTGTTGATGTAGCAGTCTGGTGCTTTGAAATCATGGAATGTTACCTGAATAGGGGGCATTAACCTGCACGACACGTTAGGCATGGTCTCACACCAGTTGGATATTGAGGGAGTGGAAGTCTTCATAGTTGCAATACATCTCTGAACTTAGGTGTGGCACCCGCAGAGCAATCTGTATGCTGTGAATAGCATCCTGCACCGCGGGTTAAGCCTGCTATTCTAGCAAAGCCATGGGAACACTCCACCTGCTTCTGCCCAGGAAGAGAGAAAGTACTGTTTTCTCCACTCTCTTCACATATAGTGCATAAGTAATCGTCTTTAAACAACAATGATATACAGTGAAATGTAAGATATTAGAAATGTTGCCTGCTCCAGCCTGGGAGGAGCCTGATGCAAAGAGGTTCATGACCATGGTCAACTTCACATCTACTGATGATGCCATCCTCACTGTACTCTGAAGCAGCTAACGTACTGCTCTTCGCTGAAGTTGTGGGAGGAGAATCCCTGAAGATGCTGAGTGAACATGGCCTCCAGCTGCAAGCCCTTCTTTTCCTCCTCCCTCTTCGAACAATTTGCTCTCTTCTCACGGAAATGCTGCAGACCAACGGGGTTGGAAACTATACCACCCTGGACTAGGCACATGTGGTCTGAACAGAACCTTTGGAATCAGAACCAAGGCCTCCAGCAAATGCCCAACCAGAACCTTGGGATTTCATTCCGTAAACAACAGTAAAAACTAGCTAAAACCTCTACTAACTTAACGCAGCCAGTGGAAAACAATGTTAACCACTCATTTAGTAGTTTTTGATCCCTCTAAATGGAGGCAGGATCCTCTTGCTGCAGTTGCATATTCAGCTGTGTGAGGTTAAGATGGGTCATTAGTTGGAAGGTTGTGATTGAAAATTGCACCACTAGAGTCAAATCTGTGATATAGGGTGACTGACGTCAGAATTTGCCTATTCTGCATTCTTCCGTTACACACACCTATAGCCGATCTACTCAAAATGGCATCGGAGGAGCCCTGCACCAGAAGTGGTCATGTGTAATATATAAGCCATTTTGCAACATGTCATCCATAGCATTTGAATATGGTCCTGGATCTCGTGGCCTTTATCTTCCTATGTGTAATTTATAAGTGGAATGTTTTAGTCTGAAATTAGTGTCATGTGAGAGTACCTTTAAGAAATGGGTGTTTAAGAAATGTACCTTTAAGAAATGGGTGTTTATCAGTCATGTCAGAGTGTGGGTGGAGCTGGGCTGTCTGTCGGCTTTTTACTTTCATTTTAGGCTGTTTGCTGCAGTGTGTGTTTTAGTTTAGTTTTCGGTGTTGGAGCTGAAGCCAGACAGAGCAGGTGTACTGTTTGAAAAGCCTATCTCTTTTTTTAAAATATAAATTTAGAGTACCCAATTCATTTTTTCCAAATAAGGGGCAATTTAGCATGGCCAAATCACCTAGCCTGCACATTTTTGGGTTGTGGGGGTGAAATCCACGCAGACACGGGGAGAATGTGAAAACTCCACACGGACAGTGACCCAGAGCCGGGATCGAACCTGGGACCTCGGCGCCGTGAGGCTGCAGGGCTATCCCACTATTAAGACTACCTCTTGATCATTTTGTGAATTCAGAATTTTAAATGTTTTCAGTAGTGAATGTAAACCTAATGTGCTTCTGTTAAAAGGTGTTTCTTCTGTCTTCTGGATGTTGTTTGGGAAGTTATTAAGGATTACTTAGTGTTGTATTCTTTGGGGGTTGTATTTGAATTGATGGTTGCTAAGATGTTCACTGTATGTTTTAAAAAGGTTAACTTGAGTTCATAGAATAAACATTGTTTTGTTTTTAAAAATACTTTTCCATTTCTGCTGTACCACACCTGTAGAGTGGGTCGTGTGCTCCCCATACCACAATCTATTAAAAGTTGTGGGTCAGGTGAACTCCATGATACAATTTGGGGTTCTCTAAAACCTGGCCCATAACATTAGAAACAGATTCTATAAAACATTGATAAAGCTACAGTTGTCACTCAATTGAAAAACATTTCACATTTCAAAGTCTCACCAATGATCATAAAAATCTGAGCACCACTGGAAATTTTACTGCACTAAATTCTAATGGCCATAATAATGCTGGATCATTCAACCAGAGAGCTAAATGTTATCAGTTCAGCTCAGACAAAACAAGAACAAATGAAGAGCTTTGTGCAGTGATAGAAAATTACATACACACTCTTTGATTTTAAGATCTATATGTAATGCATTTACCCTCAATGTACAGTGCAGTTTAGGTCTCAATGTTTATTTGTCAACGGAATTTAATGTTGATAGCTCTGCAATTAGAAATTGTTTTTGAACATACATATTTATTGCTGAATGATCACTGAGCATTGTTTCAAATGTAGAATGTTAATACTCTTTTTTTAATTGTGCAAACACATAACAAGGCAAAAAGGCTGAGGTGTTTGTCTTAGCAGGGTCAGCAGTAATCAATGTACTGGATAGTACCACTTTCTTAACAAAAAATCCATCTAGTGTTTGATCTCCTGGAGGAATACCAAACAATAAAGGCATTGTGGCTGCTTCTGGGATAGCTGTCAGTGATGGGCATAATGAACCTTTGGTGGTTAGGTGTCACAGCAAATGTAATTGAGTGAAAATCCCTTCTGTTGAAAGGCTAGAGGATTGATACAGAGACATCTGATGCTTACATGGGTAGCATTCTCATGGGTAGCATTTATGGCATTGTTCATTTGAAGGAGCCTTACCACCCACTGATATCTTTGTGTCCTGTCCAACTAATGTCTCCTTTCCACAAAAAAAGTGATGATGTTGTTGCTGCTGACATATGTCACTTGCTTGTGTGTGCACTGTTTGATGTAGCAGATGCCTCCTGCAGTAGTTTGAAAGGGAGCAAAAAAGCTTCATGCAGTGGTAACCTTCAGTTCCACAGTATGAGCCTCCTCTTCGACAGGTCATCGTTCAGCTGGTGACACAATTCTATGGCAGCCTGCCTTACAATGCGGAGGCAATGAAAACAAGTCTCCTCTGACACAATCAGGTATATCCAGAAGTATTTTTTGGCAGAGGTCCCATAGTAGTGAAAGGTGTTGAATCACCACAGAGATTGTTAATGTTGCTGCAAGTTTAGAACCTCTATTACCATGTCCTTATATGCTGCGGTTTCCAGCCTGGCAGTGCCAAGGTGCCTGAGTTTCAGAGGGAGTGCCAGGGTACCATCCTGCCCTGACCACCCGGGGGGAGACCCCCGCCCCCCCCCCGCCCCCCCCCCCCTCCACACCTCCCGACCCGCAGGTGCCATTACGACTGGTCCACGTTTGTGGAAACCAGGACTAAACGGTGCCCTGGAGGTCTCCCAGTCACGGCCGCTAGGTCCTGGGTGCAAGGAGAATCCCATGATTGCATATTTAAATGAGCCTAATGGATCATTTGAATATGCTGATCTGGATCACGCCCAGTGGGGGCAAGATCCAGATCATGACATCTTGCGAGTCACCCTTAAATCATGCGAGGCGTTTCATTGAAAATCTCATGAAAGGCCTCTCGTAGGATTCAACGGCCTCAACACGACACCAAATCGAACGTAACAAGGCCATTAAAACGCGCCCTCTGTTTCTCTCTCAACACTAATGCTTCCTAACCTGATATGTTTTTACAGCATTCTGTTTTCATTTCAGATTTCCAGCATTGGTCGTATTCTGCTTTTTGAGCAGATTTCATGGTCCATGCTGTGGACAGTACCTCCAAAACGAAATTCAGTAAGGGACCTGAAACTGGGAGATTAAAAACATTGAAACAAAGCTGCACACATCAGTCAAGGGTACAACCTCAATGTTGTGCCCCAAAACACTCAATGAGGTTAATAAATGGATCCTCGCCCCGCTGGCAGATTAGCAGTGGGATAGAACTTCCATCTTCCCAAGTAATTTCATTGCTACCAGCTGAACAAAGGCGAATCGCGAAGAACACATGAGAAGAACGAAAGAGAAGGATATGTTGATGAGAATGGAAGCAGGGTGGGCTGAGGCTGATCTTGAGCATAAACACCAGCATAGAACAGACTGGCTGAATAAACTGTTCGTGTCTGGTACATACTATTTGTTGCAAGGTCGTATGTTGTCTCATGAAGTGGCCTAGAGGCTTGCATGGTTGAACAATAACTGTTTATTAATAACACATGACTCTATGGGCAGCACGGTAGCACAATGGTTAGCACAGCTTCAGGATCCCAGGTTCGATTCCAGCTTTGGTCACTGAGTTTATGGAGTTTGCCTGTTCTCCCTGAGTCTGTGTGGGTTTCGTCCGGGTGCTCCGGTTTTCTCCCACAAGTCTCGAAAGATGTGCTGTTAGGTAATTTGGGCATTCTGAATTCTTCCTCTGTGTACCCAAACAGGTGGCCGAATGTGATGTGTTATGGACCAGGGTTTAGAAAACTCCAAAGTATATCATGGAGTTCACCTGACCTACAACTGTTTATTAATTTTGGTTATGATGAGCACAAGGGCCTGCCTTTCAGGTGTCATTCAACAGAGTTCTTAGGCGCTTTTAATCAAAAAACAAACTTTATTCTATGAATTTAGTTAACATTTTTATAAACACACACAGTAAGCACTTTTATCAACTACAAACATAAAGACCCCACACAGCTCCAGTAATTTATGTACAACCCTTAATGAACCCCCCTTTACTGTTCCAATTTAATAACAAGATCCAAGTAAAAACTAGTACCTCTTTTCAAAGGTGTGGCCCAGCACACTGCACTCAAGACTTGGTATTTATACTCTTGTCTCCTTTCCAAAACAGCAGGTTTGAATTCCTTCCAGAAAGCAGTTATCTCTTTTACGTTACCTGTCTGGAAAGAGCTTTTAAAATGACGATGGAGGAACCCTTCTTTTCAACCTGTGCAGTACAAACCAGTTCAAACTCAAAGCGAAAGTAAAACTCAGAGACACAGCCAGCTCCCAACCAAAAACGAAAGTAACAACTCACAGAGCCACAGCCCAGCTCCACCCACACAATGGCATCACTGAAGCCATGTGATAAGACAAAAACATTTCTTAAAGAGACACTCCCATGACAGGCGACTAGGGGCTTTTCACAGTAACTTCATTACAGTGTTAATGTAAGCCTACTTGTGACAATAAAGATTATCATTATACATACATATTTGACTAGGTGCTATCTTCAAGCTGACTTCGACTGGACACACTATTACACTCAACTGCACCCTTTTGAGTGTCTACATCATAATGTGAGCAGTACTGTTTTCTCAGTCCCACATTAACCCTACACTCTCAAACACCCAAAACTATGTATGTAATATTAAGTCACCTGCTCTCATTGGTTAAGTGTGGATGAGTTTATAAGGGTAACATCACTAACCATTAGTTGATTAGAATTGGAAGGGAGTGAAATATAACACTGCTGCAGCTTTAAAGCATTGCTGCTTAAAGGGTCATTTTTATGCAGGTACAGCAGTACTGGGTTTACTGGTGCTTCATGCATGTCTTCAGGAATAAGGTCCTGAACTGGATTTTTGGGATCTGAAGTGACAAGCACCCATAATATGATGACTCACATTTTGTGGAGGGAAGTGGAACAGGTAGTGAGTGCAATCTTCACCACCCCATCGGAAGTGTCACACTGCAGAAAGAGGTTTGATTACTTCACAAGGTTTGGCTAGGAACAGTATTTGTCACCATGCACGTCCTATTGGAAAGATAAAGGCACAACTTGCATCCTTACGTCTCATGCCCTTTGGTGATATTACCTTAGTGACAGGTATATAGACCTATTCAACAATGCACTGTTAAATCCGAAACACCAAGAATTCAGGCTGCCTGCTACATTAGGTTTTGTTAGTTTTAAAGGAAACGTGTTTAAAGGGAGTCTCGTATGAATATATAAGTGCAAAAAAGTGAGCTTATAGGTTACATTCCCTTAGCTCTGTTCCTCGTTGAAAATTAGGAATTTAACTAAAGAAAAGAGCATTAGACTGGGATGACCAGTTAGAATAGTGCATTATGGACATTAATTTGGGTTGCAAGGAATGAACAAAGAGATTGGACAAAGCATGGCGAGAGGGGGAGGGATGGCTATCAGGACTGGCTCTTTGCACAAAGGATGCTACAAAGGAAACTGGGAGGCAGAGGCCCAGAGGAAGGAAAGGAATGTGTAATGAACCTATCAGAATCAGTGGCAGTTAGATTATATGACCAGGTCAAGGAAAGGGCCTATCGGAATCTTGTATTTATGTATGTGGAACTTGATACTGCATGAATGTGAATAAACACACATGGGTTGATTCTCTTTGTCTCACTCGCTCTGGAAGTTTCAAGAGACATGGGTCTCCTGCCTTCATCAGAGGGAGTGTAAGCTTGCAAGCTATTTGAAATAAACTAAAGGAATTTCTAAATCCAAACTCAGCCTTTTGATTGAGACCAGACTGTGGACAGAAACAACCCAATTTCATCATAAAGGGCAGGGCAACGCATAAACAGCTTCAAAAATCTTCATCCACACACTTCAAAGCCTGGCTTTTCCTGAAGAAATCTGTTTCAAGTTTGGGTGCTGAGCAACTTTTTTTGCTTGACTAGGATAGGTGGCAGGAGGATGTGCTTCCAGATGGAAATGTGCACACACCTCCCAGATGACATACTGAGGATTTAATAAGCCGCCAACCACATAGCTTAATGCGTATACCCTGAAGTAAAGAAAGAAAAATATGAACATATTTCACAGAATCAAAAGTGTGACACAAATTTATAAAATGTGAACATGTTTCTTCAGCATTAAAGTCACTACCAATGGCAGAAAACAGTAATTTCTAAAATATGAAAAGAATTCAAAAGCTCAAAGAAAAATACATGTAGCAAATTAAATTAAAAATGAAGTAATGAAGAAAGATGCATGAAATTTCAAAAAGATCCAAACCACACTTAAGAAAGCAACCATATTACCAGAAGAAATTAATCGAGAGAACGTTCATCCTTAAAATCCCAATTACCTGTGATTTGTTTTCTCTTGGTTTTTTTTCCCATATTCCGAGAGTAATAAGAAAGCATTGATAAAAAAAATCAACCTTAATGAGTTTTTGCTACTATTTTCCAAAGAGCCAATACACAGGAATTAAGACTGAACAGAGGGGGGGAAAAAGGGTCCTGTTTCGAACGCATTTAGCGGGTGGTTCTCGGTGCCTGCAGCGCCGAGTTCGACCAGCCATCAAACGGGACTCTTTTTTTCTGGCCCCAGCAAGGAATACCTCATGGAGGCTGCACTTACCTTCATTTTGGATACTGACAAGCTCAGCTCAGCTCGTCAGTGTAGGAAGAGATGGGAGTGCCATCTTCAAATGCCGCCCTGATCGCTTGAGCCCCCCAACCTATATGTTAGGGGGTCCTCGAGCCCCCCTTACCCCACTACATAAGGGCAGGGTACCCCCGGGCCTATCTCCGGCACGGGCAACCTGCCCCCCAGGCACCTTGGCACTGCCAGCCTGGCACCACCAGGGTACCCAGGTGACACTGTCAGGGTGCCAGGCTGGCAGTGCCAAAGTGCCCAGGTGGTTACGCCTGGTTCACGGCGAGGGCGCCCAGGCGGGGACGTTTGATGCCAGGCCTTGGGTGACTCCGGCACAGACGTAATGCAGTGAGGCTAACTGCCACTTGAATATACAAATCTGGACCCCGCCCAGTGAGGGCAGAATCCAGATCGCAAGATCTCGTGAGGCGACCCGAGTGCCGCAAATCACGCGAGAGGCTTCTCAAGAGATTTAACGGCCTTGTTGCATCCCCAGTCGGGCGTGTCAAGACTGTCCGATCGTGCCCTTAATAAACAATCCAGTTTCACTTCCACAGGAAATTGTCTGATGTCAATGGCAGCTTTCCTCATCTCTCATCTTGTCATAATTCTGCCCCCCCCCACCCATGTCCTATTGTCCCGCAAAAGAGTTACTGTTATCCAGATTATTACATCTCTGATGTCCAAATGATGTTAAAGAAATATAAGGCATAACAATACAAGGAGTCAACTGCTGTAAGGAAATTATCCACATTCACTGATCACTCACAAACCTCACATCCCTTCCCAAGACCCACTCCCTTCATTTCACTTGTTAATGTTATTACTTACACAGCTGTGACTCTTCACTATGATGGCTATTCATGCTCATGGTGTAATTATTTTTCTGCCGCTTCACTCTAATATGCCACTTTTTAGTCTAAGTCCTGCTTATATTCATGTCATGCATATTTTGGCTTTTGCCATGTTCCAACAAAACCTTTTTTCCCTTCCATTTGTATGTTGCAACTGCATCCATTCAGAAGATTACATTAACATAATATCATGCACAGATAATTTATTGTGCATACTGCAATGTCTATCAGTGGGAGAGAAAATGAGCAAGATTAATGTACAATGCCTCCACATTTATCTGAGTTCGACAATAATGTTCCTTTTTAATAAATTATTCTGAACAATTAATAAAACAAACTTCAATTGCACTGACTTCACACTAGTGGCATAGTTTATAGCTTGAGTAGAATTTTCCATATAGCTATTTTGAATTTTCAGTAAGCCCAAAGTGACTGAGATCCAACCTTCAACACTGGTAAAATTAATGTATTTCACTGGTATTAAAGATTTATTGGCTTGCTAAAGCCATGTTAGCATTGAAATTGACAAAGGTCCAACCAAAACCATAATTTTCTGTGTAACAAACTGATATGAAAATGACTGCAAATGAGAAAGTTATCCTCTCCTCCATTGGCTCTAAAAAGTTTAGGCTTTTGCATGAAGTTCACATTTGCCAATTGGAGACATCAAAGAGGTGACTACATCAGTTTTCTTAAATACTTGCTTTAGTCAGTGATAGTGCTGTATATGTATTCACTTCATCTATATAATTACTGAGCTGCTTACCACTGTGTGTTTGTGTTTTATTGATCCTGAGTTGACCTGCTTGATGAATGCCTCACCAATTGCCAGAGGTGGGTGAGAAACGAAATCAGACAGTCTTCTGTTTTGTTTCAGTCCATGTAACTGCAGTATTAGTGGACAATCTTACCGGCAAGAAATATAATAAGCTAATTTGATTCGATACTCCCAGATTTTTGCACTTTTAAGTTAGCATAAAAACATAACACTAGATGTTTTCTTCAATATACAATGTTCAAAGTCCTCCAAAAATAAATCCCTGCAGCTAGAATTATTTAATCCAAACTCCAAGTCAAAGCTAGTGCAAACAACAATAATTGCCTAATCCAAACGATAATCCATCATAAATTCTATTGTTCAAGGGACTGCTGCCTAAACAAGTTATTAAAGATTTAAATGCAGATCAGGAGGAGGCGACTGATATTAGAAATATAGAAACATGGAAAATAAGAGGAGGAGGAGGCCATTCGGTCCATCGAGCCTGCTCCACCATTCATTATGATCATGGCTGATAATCCAACTCAATAGCCTAATCCTGCCTTTCCCCCCCCCCCTCATATCCTTTGATTCCCTTTGTCACAAGTGCAATATCTAACTGCTTCTTGAAAACTACAATGTTTTGGCCTCAACTACTTTGTGCGATAACGAGTTCCACAGGATCACCACTCTCCGGCTGAAGACATTTCTCCTCATTCTCTGTCCTAAATGGTCTACCCCGTATCCTCAGCCTGTGACCACTGGTTTTGGACACCCCTACCATCGGGAACATCCTTCTTGCATCTCCCCTGTCTAGTCTCGTTAGAATTTTATAGTTTTTTATGAGATCCCCCCATTCTTCTGAATCCCAGGGAGTACAATCCTAACCTAGTCAATCTCTCCTCATGCGCCAGTCCTGCCGTCCCAAGAATCAGTCTGGTAAACCTTCAAGTCAGAAACAATGAAGATCTAATGACTCACTATGTACACAATACTGTGACAGTTGAGGAGTATTCTATCTAAGATCTTCCCGATTAGTCGAGGTTGTAAGCTACCAGACAAGGTCTTGTGAATATCTAAAGTAAGACTCGCTATTTGGGAGTTCTAATTATAGTATCCACAATGTGCCTTGCGTTCACTACCTTCAGTGTACAGGATAGACTATGACTTAGATGCTATCTTTTCCTTAACGTCGACTAAATATTTCTAATTCTTGAGAACCAGGCATGGGCATGTAACCCTTCAGATAGCCTCAAAGGGTGAGAATATGATGAGTCTTAGTTAAATGTCACTCTTATTTATTAAAATAGACACGGATCTGTATGGTAAAATATATACGTAATTTATTTAAAGAAAAAAGGGTAATACAAGTGTTTTGATAAATTATACAGTTTGACAAATACAGGATATGTGATGAGTTAGCCTGTGACCTTCTTAACCACATATTTGCTTAAGCTATAAACATCTCATACTTACATCGACTAGTAGTCTCGGAGTTCGATACTCAATCAAGAGCAGAACTCTACGAGTCGAGATAGCAGCTTTGTCAAATGAACACCCAGTAATCTCCGAAACAGCTCTCCAAGCGAAAACTCCAACTTTCGCAGTCTGTTCTTAAGCATTTATATCTTTTTCTTACTTAGGGAGTTTGACTCCCTAGTTATTTCAAGACAAAGAACAGTCTCTCTCTTGGTCGGCAAGACATTGGTTTCTAGGGAGATCCAGCAAGGCACCTGTTCCTAAAGATACGAGGATGATACCTCCGGTAGCTATCTCCAGAAAAACACCAGCCTCCCTTCTTGGCAGGGTATCTTGCCAACCAGTAACCCCCCCATAGTGGCAAGGCCACTATACAAGTGATATCCTCCCTTAGTTGGCAAAGCTTATTCCCAGACAAGGCCACAAGACTTAATGAAATCACTGCATCTGGACTCTTACAAAGATAATGTCTGTAATACATATTAAAAAACATTATTGCGGTAAGTAATGGTTTACAAGACAATAAATGACTTCAGCAGTCATCAGTTTTTAATATAGGGTTAAATACATGATTTAATATAGCATCAGCTCTGATCAGTTTTTAATATAAAGTGAATATATGATTTAATATAAAAATCAGTTCTGATCAGCCTTTAATATAGGTGGATACCGCCACAATATATAAGTGCAGGACACATTTTCAGCTTGAAATAAGACAAATGCTTATAGGCTGCAACCTTCTATCAATATCTTGGGAAATGACTAATGAGTAAGAGCAATGTCACAGGACGGTAAGATAAAAATCTAGATAGGAGAGAAGTTAAAACAGAGTAGGGAGTAAATTTAACATAAAATAATCAGGAGAACACAGTGGGATCAGAACAGCCACGCAATCCTTCCACTTATTTCAATAAGAAGAATAAATTTGCTGGTTGTAAAGCGAGTGATAGATTTGATCCCATCTATTTCCTGCCAAGTTACCCTCAGGGTCCTAAAACCACCATAAATGAAGGAGATACATGACGAGCTAAATTCTTAAATAAACTACAACTGACATTATTCTAATTATAAAAAGCAAATTACTGCGGATGCTGGAATCAGAAACAAAAACAGAAAATACTGGATGATCTCAGCGGGTCTGACAGCATCTGTGGAGAGAGAAGGGGAGCTAACGTTTCGAGTCTGGAGGACGAAAGAGTCACTTTTGCCAACAAAAGGTTCCCTAGTACCATGATGAAATGTCAACCCAGATTATGTGCTTGGAACAGGATATAGATAAGCTGCAAAGCTGGGCAGAGAAATGGCAGATGGAATTTAACCCGAACGAATGCGAGGTGATGCATTTTGGTAGATCCAATTCAGGTGGGAACTATAGAATAAATGGTGGAGCCACATAAAGACACAGAGAGATCTGGGCGTGCAGGTCCACAGATCCTTAAAAGTGGCAGCACAGGTGGAAATGGTGGGAAAGAAAGTTTATGGCATGCTTGCCTTCATCGGACAGGGTATCGAGTATAAAAGCTCGAAAATTATGTTACAGTTATATAGAATGTTGGTAAGGCATTTGGAATACTGTGTCAAATTCTGGTCACCGCTCTACCAGATGGACGTGGAGGCTTTGGAGAGAGTACAGAAAAGGTTTACCAGGATGTTGCCTGGTATGGAGGGTATTAGCTATGAGGAGAGATTGAATAAACTGGGATTGTTCTCCCTGGAGAGACAGAGGCTGTGGGGCGACCTGATAGAAGTTTATAAAATAATTACGGGTATGGATAGGGTCAACAGTTGGAGGCTTTTTCCCAGGGCGGAAATGACAATTACAAGGAGGCACAAGTTCAAGGTGAGGAGGGGGGGAAAGGTTCAGTGGAGATGTGCGGGGGAAGTTTTTTACACAGAGGTTGGTGATGGCCTGGAATGCACTGCCAAGTGAGGTTGTTGAGGCAGATACGTTAGTGACCTTTAAGACTTATCTGGATAGGCACATGAACAGACGGGGTATAGAAGGATATAGGCGGTTAGTCTAGATCGGACACGTGATCAGTGCAGGCTTGGAGGGCCGAAGGGCCTGCTCCTGTGCTGTATTGTTTTTTGTTGATGGAACTTGCACCTTTTGACACAGAGGCAGGAATGTCAATTTTTTTCTTAAATTCTTTCATGGCCGGCAATTGTTACCCATCACTGATGGCCCTCGAGCTGAGTGGACATTAGCGAACCAGATGGGTTTTTACAGCAATCGTTTCATTAAGACTTTTAATTCCAGGTTTTTTATTGAATTCAAGTTTCATCAACTGCCATGGCAGGATTTGAACCCAGGCCCCCAGAGCATTACCCTGGGTCTCTGGATTACTAGTCCAGTGACAATACCGCTATGCCATCGCCTCCCCAAACTGACACTTCTAATATTTTTGGTCAGTTAATATGTCACACTCAAAATTATTTTGAATAGTCTTAAAGAGAACAATAGATAAACAAGAAAATGAAGGCGTAATGATGACTTTTTTACCTTCTGGTGAACTGTTGTCCTCAATGTGAAGGAAATCCATCATGGGAATTGAACAATCTGTTATTTGTGTCAGATTCAAACACTAAGATTAGTTGGAGAATAGCAACATACAGAATAAACCTTCCTCACCTCTGCCTCAACGACATGGAACCATAGAATCCATGCAGCCCATCGAGTCTGCACGGGCTCTCCAAAAGAGAACCCCACCCAGACCCACTCCCTCGGACAATCCCTACAATCTGATAACCTAACCTACACATGTTTGGACATTGAGGGACAATTTAGCATGGCCAATCCGCCCAACCTGCACTGTGAACTGTGGAAGGAAACCGGAGCACCCACGTAGACACAGGGAGAATGTGCAATCCGTAATTCACCCAAGGTCGGAATCGAACCAGAGTCCCTGGCTCTGTGAGGCAGCAGTGCTAACCATTGTGCCACCGTGCCGTTACCCATAACTTAATATGGGAAGCACATGAACACGTTTTGATTCTTTCCTTAGACAAGATTGTCAGCGTTTGAAAACTCTTTGGAATTCTGTGTCATGGCCTAGACCTACGAAGACCTGGGTTGAGACTTCCAAACTCATTTCGTGTTGGACATTTGGTGTCAAATGGTGTAGGAAATTTTCAATCCAACAACTGGATTGAAGGGAGCACAAGGTGAAAGAACGGTATGCTGATTTATTGTACCACTCAGAACCACTATACTAACATTTTCAGTGAAACAGTCTTTGCATGGATGTGGGAAACAACGGCAACATTGACTTAAACATTACCAATTATTCCACTGTCAGGACAACATATGTGCACGATTTCAAGCAAAGTGTAGGAACCACCCAGTTTCATTTTGAATAATTACCGACAGAGAACCAACGCCCCAGTATCCTGGCTTATAAAAATTGGAAAGGTCTGATCTTGGCGAATCTGACAGCTGAGTCTCAAATATTCACCTCACAGAAGTTCAGATTCTGTAATTTAGAGTGGTGTTTTAAAGTTAGTCTATTTTTGTCTCAATTTTTCAGAAGGAAAAGAAGCACTGACACAAACAGAAAATGCATATAAACATATAAATCTGTCACATCTCCATGCTAACTTGCTGTCATATTATTTATGACTTTATAAAGATACCAGTTATTTCCTATTATCTCGTCAATAAATAAGTAGAGTGAGGTACGTTGCAGAAATACAATTCATTAATAGGATGGACTACAAAATCGTCATAGTGCCTAGCCTCAAAAGCTTGCACAGCATCTATCTATTAGATTTCGCCTCAGCAATGAAGAGTAATTGGATTCCTTCCCACTGACGTGTTGCAACCTGACAATTTGGGCAGATTTTTCAACAGAAATTGCAAATACCCTTGAAGATAATCACTGATGGCTTTCACCTTACAAAAGTGAAATCGCGCTTTTTATTTTTATTTTGAAAATAACACCAAATTTTTTCAATTTTTGTCGATGATTTACCCAACTTGAGCTTCATTTCAGTGTTGTGGGTAAAATTAACTAGCTGAATCACAAATGTGGCCTAGACTGTCACTTATTGCACCACACAGAATCGCTACACTAACATTTTCAAGTGAAACAGCAGGGATATGGCAGACTCCACCACATACATCCACTGGAGATTACCATTTATTCTATTGTTAGTCCTACTATTGTAGAGCGGAGACTTCCGAACAAATCATTTCAATGTTAGGTGTATTGCTCCAGTATAGTAAAAGTTACTGCTATTATGAAACCATAAAATCTATTATTTTCTTTGATTCACAGCTGCAAAAGGGGTCTTTTGAATGGATACACTTGCATGTGCAAAGCCAGATGCAGGATAGCATCTGAAACAGAAATGAGGTACAGTGTATTTAATTACCACAAGCCACCAAAAGTAGTGATGATTTATGCCTCTATTTTCAATAAGAAACTTGGGAACAATCGAAATGCTAGGTGGTACGACATTCTAATAATAAACATGAGTTAATACTCGTGCTCTTCAACTATGCGTCATTAATAATGGCATAAATGTACTATAATTCAGGTTATTTTTAACCTATAGTGAAACACGAAAGCAGCATATTTTAAGCATTCTACCTTGTCTATTTTAAACAGCAGTTAATAATTTAACATCTGACCTGTGTGTCTACCATGATGAATTTAAGGACGGTGATCAGTTCAATAAGCCTCTCTATTACTGAATTTTCTGCCTGCAGAACCTATGGATTCTGTCATGTACAGAATGAGCTAAGAGACTAAATGATATATTTTCGTCCGCTCACTATTTCTGGAGACAAGTAGATGCAAATTTAAAGCAGGGAAAATAATTTACTACTCATGCCTTCTTTTGTAATGAACAGAGAAAAATATACTCTCAAACTTGTCTCAGCCAAAGCCAATGTTTAGAATTGTCGTGTTTTGTCATCTCTCAAAGTAAAACGTTAAAACTTGAAATGCCCATCATTCTGTAGTTAATTAGGCAACCGGTACGTCCAGCTAGTACCATTACATTGGTAATAGACTAAATGAATCTTCTGACAAATTCAGAATACAGTACTTGCAGACAACAAAAAAAAAATTGTTGATGCCATTAACTTTAGTCAACATTATGTGTACAAGTACAGAAATCTCCCAAAGCGTTTCGTAAATCTGGCATGCACGAATAAGCAAACTATTCTGGAAAGTTGCACTTTGCCATAATCTATAACCGGACTAGAGAACATGGAAATCAGTCAAGTTTCCCGATCTTGATTACTAATTTGTGATGCTGCTGGAAAGTAGTCATCCAGTTACAGCAGGAGCTGGTTCAGTCACAGGGCACCCCCCCTGGGAAATCAACATCCAACTTGCAGTACAACATGAAAAATGATCACATAGGTGAAATACGAGAGCACTGTCAATCATATTCTCCAATGTGAGCATGGGCCTTGGGGTACATAGGAAATAGGAACAGGAATAGCCTATTCAGTCCCTCGAGCTTGCTCCTCCATTCGGCAAGGTCATGACTAATCTTCAACCTTAGTTAAACCTTCCCACCCTAATCCTATATTCCTTGCTTCCCTTAATCTCCAAGAATCTGTTGATCTCTCATTTGCATGTACTCAACATCTGATATCCACTGCTTCCTGCACTAGAGAATTCCAAAGTTTCACAATCCTTTGAGTGAAGTCATTTCTTATCTCAGTCCTCAATGGCGAACCCTTTATTCTGAGACGATGACCATGAGTTCTACACAATATCTGTGATCACCTCTCATTTGTAAACTCAAGGGAATATAGGCAGCAGGTTGAGGACATGGTTATAAAGACACCTAGGGACCTAGGCTTCGTAAATAGAGGCGCAGAGTACAAAAGCAATAACGTTTTGATGAGCCCTTACAAAATGCTGGTTCAGCCAGAGGTTGTAGAAATGATTGATGAGAATAGTGCCTTGGATGAGGGGCTTCAGTTACATGGGTAGATTGAGAAACCGGGGTTGTTCTCTTTAAAGAAAAGGTAGCTCCAACTCCATCTACAAGTTTGCTGACGACACAACCGTAGTGGGTCAGATTTCGAATGACGACAAGTCAGAATACAGGAGGAGATAGAGAAGCTAGTGGAGTGGTGAAATGACAACAATCTCTCCCTCAATGCCAGCAAAACTAAAGAGCTGGTCATTGACTTCAGGAAGCAAAGTATTGTACATACCCCTGTCTGCATCAATGGGGTTGAGGTGGAGATGGTTAACATCTTCAATTTCCTAAGTACGCACATCATCAAAAATCTGTCCTGATCCACCCACTTCAATGCTACGACCAGGAAGGCACAAAAGCGCCACTACCTCCTCAGGAAACTAAGGAAATTCGGCATGTCCACATTGACTCTTACCAACCTTTACAGATGCACCAAAGGAAGCATCCTATCTGGCTGAATCACAGCCTGGTATGGCAACTGCTCGGCCCAAGACCACAAGAAACTTCAGAGAGTTGTGAACACCGCCCAGTCCATCACACAAACCCGCCTCCCATCCATTGATTCTATCTACACCTCCCGCTGTCTTGGGAAAGTGGGCAGCATAATCAAAGACCCCTCCCATCCGGCTTATTCACTCTTCCAACTTCTTCCATTGGGCGGCAGACACAAAAGTCTGAGAATACGTACAAGCAGATTGAAAAACAGCTTCTTCCCCGCTGATACCAGACTCCTAAACGACCCTCCCATGGTCTGGTCTGATTGATACTATGCTCCTGAATGCTTCAATTTACATTGTGTACCTTGTGTTGCCCTATTACATATTTTCTTTTCATATACCAAATGATCTGTTTGAGCTGCACACAGAAAAATACTTTTTGCTGTACCTCGGTACATGTGACAATAAACAAGTCCAAATCCAAAAGGCTGAGAGAAAATCTGATACAACTGTTTCAAAATCGTGAGCAGTCTAGACAGAATAGTTAGAGAGGAACTGTTCTCATTGGCAGAAGGGTCGAGAACTAGAGGATATCAACTTAAGATAATTGGCAAACAAACCAATGGGAACATGAGAAAATTATTTTTTATAACAAGAGGTCATTCGGATGAGCTTAGCCAACTTTTGAGGGTTGATTTTACACCATCTTATTTCTCTGCCTTTTGCCAAAAATCATTTCATTTTACCATTTTCTTTCCATTACCATTTTATTTCTGTTACTCCCAGTGTCACAAAAATGAACTAAATTATAGCCTCTAAGCTCGTCTTCAGCCACACTGCTTGCTGAAACTGGATTTTATGTCGTGAGTAGTTAGGATCTGGAAGGTTCTGACGACCTCAGTGTGGTGGAGAAGGATTCAATTGCATCCTTCAAAACAGAATTTGATAATTATCTGGGACTCTCGATGTTGTTCTTAAGACAGTCAGCACTGATATGGTGAGCAAAGTGGCCTCCTTATGTTCTATGACCATTCCATGATTCTATAATTATAATTTCCCCATTTCCATTCCCTGCCTCCAAAGAATCCACATTTGCTCTAATCTCTTCCTTGTGACGTTGCAAGGGGTCGGGCGATGATGTAGGTGGGATTTAGAGACACAATGTAAGTAACCAGAAGACCAAGTCAAATCAATGAACAACTTATTCATTAACACACGTGTAGCCACATATCCAAGTTAATGGTGGTATGAATGGAAAAAGAGCTCAAGCTATCGAGGCAGGTTCTCATACAGTCCGTAGTCAGGTTCCAAAGCGGGTTCCTTGTCCGGTACTGGTCGTAATCCACAAAGCACAAGTAATTCACACAGGAATCCAACATCCCCCTCGCTTCCACTCGAAGGCTTCCACCCTTCACTATTGCTCGACTTATATAGTCTATCCAAGGATACACAGCTGAACCTCATCTCCAAGATTGATGTGGACTCACTTCCGGTTGAAAGTCAACAGTTTCTTCTGGGATTGTTGGCAGTCATTTTGTGTAAGATCTAGTTGTGCCCAGCAGCCATGTTGAGTGAGAGACGGACGCAATCTAAAAAATGAAGAAGCGAGTATGGAAAATCCGCCCCTCCAGTACCGGCCCCTTGTGGCATCATACCTATAGAAACGTTCACAATCTGTTTTTAAGTCTCTGGTTATATTCATTCTCATATCCTCTTTTCTCTTCATCAGTTTCTTAATCATCCTTTGGTAAATTTTTTAATCTCCCAATCCTTTTGGTTGCTCCTTTCTTGATAACTTTCTAAGTCCCTCCCAAATACAATCATTAGTAAATTAAATTAATAAAATCTAATACAACAGAATACACATATTAAATGATAATGCAACTTTCTCTGAATGCATAAGAATGTTATTTTAAATCACATCAATTATAGATAACTATTCAAACATTCACCTTTTCATCAGTTTCCAACAATATCACTTCAGAGTCATTTCTGCTGTGGAGCTTATCTTCAAGAAATATTATGGTCTACCCCACTCTTATCCAGCCAATATTCTGTTGGATGTATCCAGAGATTACAGCTAGTTTTGGAGTTGACGGGGAGGTTTGTTTCCACCGGGGAAGGCCTTTAGGTATATGCAGCTGCGGGATTTCGTGACAAAGGTTTTCCTGACTTTTTTAGTGGCACCACCCTCCTCGTTGTTGGAGGGGTTGCTGTCGGTGATGGAGCTGGAGGGGGGGTCAACTCGGCGATCCATAGGAGGATTTTGGACGAGGATAGGGCGGCATAGGAGGAGGAGCTGGGGATGACGCTGGAAGACGGCTTGCGGTGGAAGGTCCTTCGGAGGGTGAATGACTCAACCTCGTGTGCAAGGCTGGGGTTGATACCGCCAAAAGTGGTACCTCAAGCGCACCTAATGAAGTTGAGAATGAATTGGTTGTCTGAGGAGGTGGAGGACATTTGTGAACGGTGTGGGAGGGGTCCAGACAATCATGCACTTATGTTCTGGTCCTGCCCTAAGTTGGAGCCATTTTGGAGGTTGTTTTTCAGCATGTCGGCGATCCTGCATGTGGATTTGGAGCCCAGTCCCCTGTTGGGCCATATTTGGGGTGTCGGTCTTGCCGGAGCTGCAGATGGGAGCGGGGGCAGATGTTTTAGCCTTCGCCTTGCTATTGCTCGCAGGCAGGTTCTGTTCAAGTGGAGGTCAGTCTCGCTGCCATTTGCCTCAGTATGGCTGGGCATTTGATGGAATTCCTGTGCTAAGCTCATTTTGAGGGGAAAGAGTGAGGGGCTGCACAAGAGATGGGGTCTGTTTATATTACACTTTAAAGAGCTGGTTACCATCAGCTGCTGAGAGGGCGAGGGGGGAGCGTGAGTGAGATTATGGGGGGATAGGGTGGGGGCAAATAGAATGGTGTTTGCTCTGTTACCGAGATGTAGAAGGATGTGGGGGGGGGGGGATTTGGATTTTTTGTCGTTTTACTTTGTTGTGTTGAAATGTTAAAAATCGAATAAAAATATATATTTAAAACAAGCCAGTTTTTTAGACTTCTCATAGCACACCAGCATTCCACTCAAGACCTGATCTAAACTGCACAATGTTTTGTAAAATGCTTACTCGTGTTTTGAAATGTTATACATACACATGTATTTTGTTTACAAAACAGAACTAAAAGTTTATAATTATTGTTGGAAAACAGGTGTAATGCCCTGAACTACAGGGCAGTCCAATTTATCTGCACCATGATTGTCGCCTGTCCTAATTATCACAAGATTCTTTGCAGCAAAGTTTTGTGTAAGACATCACCTCAGTGCAAGACCTGTTAACACCCATCTCCTCCTGTCCACATAAATTAATTTAACAATCTGAGAAAGATGAAATGCAACGTTATTAGCATTGTGGGAGCATCAAATAAAGTAGCCAAGAGATTGAAATGGTATGGTCATCTGTTGTGGAGAAAGAGGGAAAGTTTGGTGAGGGCGACTGATAGAAATGGAATTGCCAGGAAGGAGAAGAGGAAGGCCTACAACTAGATGAAAAGATGTGGTGATGAGAGACTTAAAAGCAACGGGATTGCAAGAGAGAGTAGATGGAGAAGGGTGATCAACTAACACTATGGTAACACCAGATAAAATGGATGAAACCAAAGGAATAAGATTGTTTTCACTCCAATGTCTTTACTTTTGCTCGGCATAAAGGACCTAAGTCCTAAGGACCACATTATCCACTCGAGAAGATGTCTGCTTTGTTCCATTAGATCGGAGAGAAATACAATTTTATGGTTTAACAGACACAGCATGATGCATTTGATCTCCAAGCTATCTTATGTTTTACAGAGCACCTATTCACATTTGTTGAGTTGAAAATATAGAATGCAGTTGGTTTAGAGAAAATCTGGTTGCAACTTTGCATACCAAGATTTCACACCTTTCCTTTCCTTGATGGCAACACAGTGATGTCAGTCTACATAAATCAGCGCTCATTTAACTGGTCTCCAAAAAATTACTTACAGAGCTACAGCCATTGCCACAATGCATTGCAAAACTGTGGGCACAGATCAACTATGTACTGAAACCACACGTGTTGATAGCTGGGGAAAGGGGACAAGATCCAAACTTCCCAAAATTATGTCAAGCAATCAGATGTAATTATCAAAAACTGTGACCAGCTCCATTTATTTTGGACCCATACTGATCTGTGAAGCTTGGAGGGAGTCTTCACTGCTAACACATTATCGGATTGGTATTTGTGATTAATTTCACACCTTCTCCACATCATCGACACACAATGTCAGAACACCGAAGAGTTCAGGGCTAGGGCTGGTATTATTCAATGAGAGACTTGGCTCCAAGCAAAAGCAATCCAAAGAGGGCAAGCCAAAGGTTTGGACCCACAACAATCCCTACCCGTGGCAGCCAGAGTCCAGAGGAGGTGCGACCAAGAACAATGCTCCAAGCTACCTCATGTTGTACAGAACACATATCCTAATTTTTTGGGTTGGAACCATACAAATGCAGTTGATCCAGAAAAAAATCTGGCTGTAACTTTGTATATCAACATTTCAAAAGTGCTGGAGCTTCTTTCACACCTTTCCATCCCAGTGGAATTTGAAGCGTGGGGGCAACAGTGGTGTCAGTCCAAATAAATCAACGCTCATTTAACTGGTCTCAAAAAAGTTACTTGCACAGCTATAGTCATTGCCACAATGCATTGCAAAACTATAGGCACAGATCAATTATGTACTGAAACCACACATGTTGAAGGCTGGAGAAAGAGCACAAGATCTAAACTTTCCAAAATTATGTCAAGCAATCAGAGGTGAAATTATCAAAAACTTTCAATTAGCCTGTGACCAGCTCCCTTTACTTTGTGCCCATACTGATGTGTGAAACTTGGAGGGACTCTTCTACATGAACACATAATTGGATTAGAATTTACGATTAATTTCACACCTTCCCCACATCATCGACACACAATATCAGAATACCGAAGGGTTCAGACCAGGGCTGATCTTATTCAACGAGGGCCCTGGCTCCAATAAAAAAACAATCCAGAAACGGCAAGCCAAAGCTTCCAGTTGGACCCATAACAATCCCTACCTGTGGTGGCCCACTGGGTCCAGAGGAGGTGCGACCAGGGAGCATGCTCCAAGCTACCTCATGGTTTACAGAGCATCTATCCATGTTGTTGAGTTGGAAATATAGAATGCAGTTTATCTGGAGAAAATCTGGTTGTAACTTTGCATACCAAGATTTCACATCTTTCCTTCCCTTGGTGGCAACACAGTGATGTCAGTCAACATAAATCAGCGCTCATTTAATTGGTCTCCAAAAGGTTTCTTAAGAGAGCTACAGTCATTGCCACAATGCATTGCAAAACTAAGGGCACAGATCAATTATGTACTGAAGCCACATGTGTTGATGGCTGGGGAAAGGGGACAAGATTCAAACTTTCCAAAATTATGTCAAGCAATCTGATGTAATTATCAAAAACTTTCAATTAGCCTGTGACCAGCTCCCTTTATTTTGGACCCATACTGATGTGTGAAACTTGGGAGGGACTTTTCACTGCTAACACATTATTGGATTGGTATTCGTGATTAATTTCACACCTTCTCCACATCATCCACACACAATGTCGGAACACCAAAGAGTGCAGACCAGGGCTGGTCTTATTCAACAAGAGGCCTGGCTCCAATAAAAATGCAATTCAGAAAGGGAAAGCCAAAGCTTTGGACCCACAACAATCCCTACCTGTGACAGCCACTAAGTCAACAGGAGCTGAGACCGACAACCAAGTTCCAAGATATCTCATGTTTTACAAAGCACCTATCCACATTATTTGGGTATATACAAACGCAGTTTATCTAGAAATAAATATGGCTGTAACTTTGTGTATCAACATTTCAAAAGCTGGTGCTTCTTTCACACCTTTCCTCCCAGTAGAATGTGAAGCTTGGTGGCCACAGTGATGTCAGTCCAAATATATCAATGCTCATTTAACTGGTCTTTGACATTTTCCAAAATTATGCCAAGCAATCAGGGGTGAAATTATCAAATTTCAATTAGCCTGTGGCCAGCTCCCTTTACTTTGTGCCCATACTGATGTGTGAAACTTAATGAGACTCTTCACTGCTAACACATGACCAGAATATAATTTGTGATTAATTTCACACCTTATTTGCATCATCGACACACAATGTCAGAACACCAAAGAGTTCAGACCAAGGCTGGTCTTATTCAACGAGGGACCTGGAGCCAATAAAAAATCAATTCAAAAAAGGCAAGTCAAAGCTTTGGACCCACAAGAATCCCTACCTGTGGCAGCACACTGGGTCCAGAGGAGCTGTGACCAAGGTAATGCTCCAAGCTACCTCATGTTTTACAGAGCACCTATCCACATTTGTTGAGTTGGAAATATACAATGCAGTTTATCTAGTAAAAATGTAACTTTGCGTACCAACATTTCAAAAGTGCTGGTGCTTCTTTCCAACCTTTCCTTCCCAGTCGAATTTGAAGCGGGGTGGCAACATAGTGATGTCAGTTACTTTTGGAGCTACAGTCATTGCCACAATGCATTGCATAACTATGGGCACAGATCATTTATGTACTGAAACCACACATACTGATGGCTGGGGAAAGAGCACAAGATGCAAACGATTCCAGAATTACGTCAAGCACTCAGTAATAATAATAATAATACTCGCTTACTGTCACAAGTAGGCTTCAATGAAGTTACTGTGAGAAGCCGCTAGTCGCCACATTCCGGCGCCTGTTTGAGGCGGCCGGTACGGGAAATGAACCCGCGCTGCTGCCTTGTTCTGCATTACAAACCAGCTATTTAGCCCACTGCGCTAAACCAGCCCCGAACTGCGCTAAACCAGCCCCATTCATCAATCAGGGGTGAAATTATCAAAAACTTTCAATTATCCTGTGACCAGCTCCCTTTTCTTTGTGACCACACTGATGTGTGAAACTTGGAGGGACTCTTCACTGTGAACACATTATCGGATTGATATTCGTGATTAATTTCACACCTTCTCCACCTCATTGCACACACTGACAGAACACCAATAAGTTCAGAGCAGGGCTGGTCTTGTTCAACAAGGGACCTGGCTCCAATAAAAAAGCAATTCAAAGATGGCAAGCCAAAGCTTCCAGTTGGACCCACAAGCCCTACTTGTGGCAGCCCACTGGGTCCAGAGGAGCTGCGACCAAGGAGCATGCTCCAAGATACCTCATGTCTAACAGAGCACCTATCCACATGTGTTGGGTTGGAAACATGCAATGCCGTTTATATGGAAAAAATTTAACTGTGTTCCAACATTTCAGACGTGCTGGTGCTTTTTTCACACCTTTCCTTCCCAGCAGAATTTGAAGCTCGTTGGCCACACAGAGGGATGTTGGGACAAATAAGTGACTCTAAATAATCAGGAGTACAGTAATATGTTTTACAACACCAGGTAAAGTCCAACACGTTTGTTTCCAATCACTAGCTTTTGGAGCGTAGCTCCTTCATCACTCACCTGATGAAGCAGCTCCACTCCGAAAGCTAGTGATTCCAAACAAACCTGTTGGATTTTAACCTGGTGTTGTAAGACTTCTTACTGTGCCCACCCCAGTCCAACACCGACATCTCCACATCATAATATTTCAAAAGTGCTGGTGTTACTTTCACACCTTTCCTTCCCAGCAGAATTTGAAGCTCGCTGGCCACACAGGGGGATGTTGGTTCAAATAAGTGACTCTAAATAACCAGGAGGAGTATAGCAAGAAGTCTTACAACACCAGGTTAAAGTCCAACAAGTTTGTTTCGTATCACTAGCTTTCGAAGCGCAGCTCCTTCATCACTCACCTGATGAAGGAGCTACACTCCGAAAGCTAGTGATTCCAAAAAAAACTGTTGGGACTTTCCCCTGGTGTTGTAAGACTTCTTACTTGTCCACCCCAGTCCAACACTGGGATGTCCACATCATAACATTTCAAAAGTGCTGGTGCAACTTTCACACCTTTCCTTCCCAGCAGAATTTGAATCTCGGTAGCCACACAGGGGAATGTTAGTGCAAATAAGTGACTCTAAATAACCAGGAGGAGTATAGTAAGAAATATTACAACACGAGGTAAAGTCCAACAGGGTTTTTCGAATCAGTAGCTTTCGGAGCGCCACTCCATCATCACTCAGCTGATGAAGGAGCTACACTCCGAAAGCTAGTGATTCCAAACAAACCTGTTGGACTTTACCCTGTTGTTGTGAGACTTCTTACTGTGCCCACCCCAGTCCAACGCCGGGACCTCCACATCATAACATTTCAAAAGTGCTGGTGCTACTTTCACACCTTCCCTTCCCACATAATTTGAAGCTCTGTGGCCACAGAGGTGGGATGGCGGTGCAAATAAGTGACTCCAAAGAACCAGGAGGAGCATAGTAAGAAGCCTTACAACACCAGGTTAAAGTCCAACAGGTTTGTTTCGCTTCACGAGCTTTCTGAGCGCAGCTCCTTCATCGCTCACCCGATGAAGGAGCTACGCTCCGAAAGCTAGCGATTTCAAACAAACCTGTTGGGCTTTCCCCTGGTGCTGTGAGACTTCTTACTGTGGCCACCCCAGTCCAACGCTGGTACCTGCACATCATAACATTTCAAAAGTGCTGGCGCTACTTTCACACCTTTCCTTCCCAGCAGAATTTGAAACTCGGTGACCTCAGAGGGGGGTGCAAAAGAGTGACTCTAAATAACCAGTCAGAAATCTTACAAAGTCTTACCCAACAAACGTGGGTAGGTGCTGTGTTAAACATGAGATGGCTTGCAAGCATGCCCCTTGGTCGCAGCACATGCGGACCCTGTTGGGTTGCCACAGGTAGGGGTTGTAAATAACCAAGAGGAGGAGGAGGTGGAAGCAGACAGCTCCTCTGGACCCAGTGTGTTGCCACAGGTAGGGGTTGTAAATAACCAAGAGGAGGTGGAAGCAGGCGAGGCCCCACCCCAGCACTTACCCCAGCGTGGTCATGGTGACGATGGTGTACCAGAAGGAGGCCGGGATGCTGGTGAACTTGGTGGCGGTCGAGCCCTTCTCGGCGTAGAACATGACGGTGGCGAAGATGATGATGGCCATGGTGAGGGAGAAGAGCAGGAAGCCCAGCTCGGAGGCGCAGCTCTTGAGGGTGTAGCCCAGGATGCGCAGGCCCTGCGAGTGGCGCGAGAACTTGAAGATGCGGAAGACGCGGAAGACGCGCAGCGTGACGAAGGCGCCGCTCACGTCCTCGTTGTCGGCCATCACCAGGCCGATGTAGTAGGGCAAGATGGCCACCACGTCGATGACGCTCATGACGCTGCGCACGAAGCGCGCGCGGCTGGGCGCGGCGGCCAGGCGCAGCAGGTACTCCACCGTGAAGATCAGCACGCACGCCGTGTCCAGGCAGAAGAAGGCCAGGGCGTAGCGCTCGCCGCACGGCAGCGTGCGCGCCCCCGCGCCGCACGGCACCGTCTCCACCACGTTGGCCATGACCGAGACGGCGATGAAGAAGCCGGTGACGTAGTAGAAGACCAGCGCCGGCGTGCTGGTGTGCGGGTTCTCGAAGGCGCGCCACACCCGCTGGCGGGCCGTCATGCAGGGCAGGCGGCTCTCGGCGCCCAGCTCGTCCTCGGCGTCGTCCAGCAGCCGCTCCGCGTTCTCGCGCCGGCGGTCGCGGTACTCCTCGTAGCAGCAGTCGCCCATGATCTCGGGCGCGACGCCGAAGAAGGCCAGCTCCTCGTCGTAGGCCGCGATGCACTCGTGGCGCGGGTAGTGCAGCCGGCCGGTGCGGTAGAAGTTGAGGATGCTGCGGAAGATGTCGGGGTCGCGGTCGAAGAAGTACTCGCCGATCTCCTCGCTGTAGAAGAAGTCGCGCTCCGAGCTGCCCAGCAGCGTGTCCGGGTACCTCTCCAGGGTGCTGCGCCACGTCTGGAAGCGGCGGCCGCTCACGTTCAGCACCACCAGGCCGTCGCCCGGCCGCCGGCGCTCCCTGGGGGCGACGGGCATGGGCTGGCAGGCCACCGGCATCCAGCCGATGGCGGCGGCCCGCGCGAAGGGCAGCCAGGCGGCCACGCCCGCTGCCATGGCTGTCCGGCTGCTCGGACACACAGAGAGAGAGAGGGGGACACACACACCCCCACCGGTCAGCCTTCCCCGGGACCCTCACAACCAGGCTGGCTGCTGCACGCCCCACATCTGCAAAGAGAAGAAGAGCCCAGTGTCACTTGCCAGTCTGGTCAAATAAAACATACACAGAACAAATCCCGGCGCCAAACCCTCACCCAGGCTCCAGAATGGTTTTTTTTGCACAACCCCCCCCCCCCCCCCCCCCCCACACACACACACATTTAATTTTGCTTTGTGTGTATCCACACACACACACATGCATTTTAACCAGCACCGTCTTATTATTGCAGCGGGCGCACCTGCAGACTTCAACTCCAGAGGCAAACATACATTTATTTCACCAGGTGTTGTCAAAAGAACATTTTAACTATGTGCTTGCCTTACCTCTCCGGAAAGTCGGCCACTTGTCGGAGGCCTGAAGGTCTCGGTCCTGCGATCAGTTCCCACCCCACTCCTCTCTTCTATCCGTATATATATTAACGGGTGTGCATTGTGTGTGTGTGTGTGTGTATAGTCAAGGCGAAGAACCCGGACCGGAGCAATAGCAGGAGTATCCCTCAAATAAAAAGCTTTCACAGTCCCCCAGCAACAAGTTCAGGAAACGTAATCACGCCCGGCGGTTTCGGTAGGCGATAGCAGAGCTCGACATGTTCCACTTCTCCACTCTGTTGGCAGCCCAGTGCCTCTAGAAGAAGGCGAGGTGGCTTGCATGTACATTGATGTGCGGAATACCAGGAGCCATTCGCAAGACTGAGGGCGCAGTGGAACTTCCCTGCTCTGAGATCGTGTGGGTGGTTCATAACCATCAGCTATTGTTGCATTCAAGGGGACCTCGATGTAAAATCAAGACCTGAGAGTCTTCCCCCCCCTCCCCCCTCAATTTTGCAGGAAGGGATGTGTCACTGGAGCCAGAAGTTGAGTAAAATAAAATCGGTTGCTGCAACGAGGGATGAGCGGCAAAAAAAAATGTAACATCCTTATAGAAATCCACCAGTGTTCATTCTGATGCCCGGCGTTCATAGTTCCTGCGATGTGCTCCTTTGCCGGCCAGTCGTATTCTGTACCGTTTCCAAACACATTATGCAGGGACAACTCAGGACTGAGGGAGATCGTT
The DNA here is from genome assembly GCF_047496885.1 of Scyliorhinus torazame. Taxonomy (NCBI): domain Eukaryota; kingdom Metazoa; phylum Chordata; class Chondrichthyes; order Carcharhiniformes; family Scyliorhinidae; genus Scyliorhinus; species Scyliorhinus torazame. The sequence continues at coordinate 130,086,886 of NC_092725.1, forward strand.
TCAGCCACTCCAAGACGTGTTTCGGCTTTCTCAATTCATCTGAGTGTTTAATTCTGTTTCCCTTGTTACAAGCCCAAGGCAAGGATTTGAACCTGCAGAGGGCGATAAGATGCAGCACAGACGCTGAGCTGTTTGAGGAGTGCAGAAATGATCAAAACGGCTGCATACAGGCGATTTAGGAGATCATTAAAAGAGGTTGGTGAGGCCTTAATGTTATACCACATTTCGACATTGAGCCGTTTTTAATTTCATAAATATTGTCAAGGTATCTTTGAATTTAATGATTAAGTGCCTTAAGTGATTAAGGATGAAATCGCTTCAATGATAAGGGAGATAAACCGGCAGTAGAAACTTTATGAGTAGAATTAAGAAATAAAAAAAGGATTTAAGACTGGTGGAGGTTGTGTATAGATTCCGGGTAGCTGTGAGATGGCAGGTTGTATCAATCAGCGATTGCAAGCCTGTAGCCACAGGTTTAAATGGGAGGTTTTAACTTTAATGTAGATTTGCGATACACAGATTAGCACATGTCAGAAAGGTAGTGAACTTGTTGGGTGTATCTGGGTTAGTTTTCTGCAACAATTTGTCCAGAGCCAACAAGGGGCTATGGATATTAGATTTAGTAATGAGTAGTGAACATTGTATGAACATTTGATCCAATAATGATTCTAATATGATCAAGTTCAAGATAGTGGTTGAATGGAGAAAGGTGAAGCAAATGCTAAGATTCAAGATTTAAGTATGGTTGATTTCAATGCAATAAGACAGGCTGCCCACAGTAAACTAAACTGGGCAAATCTGCTAACGGGTTAAATGACAGAAGATCAGTGGGAGGTATTCACAAAAGAATTTGTGACACAACCAGTTTATACCCAAGCAGAAAGATCTCTACTTGCCAATAAAAATACCAATCATAACTATCAGAGAATGTTTACAGCGCAGGAGGAGGCATTTGGCCTATCGTTTCTACACTGGCTCTCCAAACGAGCATCATGACTTAGTGCCATTCCCTGCCTTTTCCCCGTGCCCTTGCACATTATTTCCAGTCAATGCCCTCTTGAATGCCTCGATTGAACCTGCCTCCACCATACTTCCAGGCAGTGCATTCCAGACCTGAACCACTCATGTGAAAACATTTTTTCTCACATCACATTTGCTTCTTTTGCAAATCATTAAATCTGTGCCCTCTCATTCTTGATTGTTTTACAAGTGGGAACAATTTCTCCCCATCTACTCTTGAACCATGGCATGATTTTGAACACCTCTACCAAATCTCCTCTTAGCCTTATCTGCAAGAACAGCCCCAAGCTATCCACGTAACTGAAGTTTCTGATCCCTGGAAACATTCTTGTAAACCTCTTCTGCATGCTCTCGAATTCATTCATATCCTTCCTATATTGTGGTACCCAGAATGACACACAGTATTCCAGCTGATCTAACTAGTGTCCTGTATAAGTACAGCATTACCTCCTTGTTCTTGTATTCTATGCCCCGATTAATAAAGCATGGGGTACTACATACCTTATTAACCGCTCTCTCCACCTATCCTACCACCTTCAATGATTATGCACCTATACCCCTAAGTCCCCCTGCTGCAGTCCTTTAAGAATGTTATCCCTTATTTTATATTGTCTCTCCATGTTCTTCCTACCAAAATGTATGACCTCACACTTCTAACTAAAGCGATGACATAAAGCAGAAAGAAAAAGTATCCAAAAATGTAAAGCATACCACAAATCCTAGCAAATGGGAACAGTTTGCACAAGAACACTGATGGTGACATAAAATAGTAAGACTACAACAAGGGCAGATAAAAATAACTTGTAAGGATTATCAAAATCAACTCAAAAATAAGAAGGTGGTCAGGAGCAGTCACAGCCTGGCCAAATGAGGAAACTGCTAACGGTGAAAATAAAATTAGGAAATGGCAGACATGTTGATAATTATTTGTGTCAGTATGTACAGTTTAGATAGAGATCAAAATTGTGGACATCCCAATGAATCTAGTGTTGAATTGGAGCAGTGTTGTGAGTTCACGTCTGTTCCTAATTGGAACAAGGTAACTTTAAGAGTGGAAATAATCCACTCCAGTCAGAGGTTATGGACATGGTACTTTGTGGCAAGAGCAAGCCTGGAGTTGAACTATGTTAACCGAAGACTCAAATTATCCGTACAGGCTGATTCTCTCCTCTGGGGAACGAGAGTCATCATTCCGCCATTGTTAAGGGAATGTGTCCTAAGCCAACTTCATGAAAGTCATTATGGGATCGTAAGGATGAAGGAGATCGGCAGAAGCTATTTTTGGTGGCCAGGATTCGATAGCAAAATAGAGGATAAAGCAGGCACAGTGTTAGACCAGTGCAAAGGTTTGAAACCTACCACCTCTAGCACGATTGGGTGCTAGAGAAGGAGCTGTTTAGCACAGGGCTAAATCGCTGGCTTTGAAAGCAGACCAAAGCAGGCCAGCAGCACGGTTCAATTCCCGTACCAGCCTCCCCGAACAGGTGCCGGAATGTGGCAACTAGGGGCTTTTCACAGTAACCTCATTTGAAGCCTACTTGTGCCAATAAGCAATTTTGATTTCATTTCATTGCACCCATGAGGACGGTCAGAAGGATCATGGCAAAGAGTGCATCTAGAGTATGCTGGGCAATTTGAAGGATGAATGTTTTTCATTGTGGTGGATACGCACCCGAAATGGCTTGAAGTCACCATTATGAAGACTACATCCTTGGAGAGAACAATAAAAAGACTGGGTGAGATTTTTGCAAGATTCGGCTATCCTGAACAACTAGTTAGCGACAATGGACCACAGTTCATTTTGAAAGAATTCACAAGTTAAAGGAGAATGGAATCCAACACATGAGATCCGCTTCTTATCATCTTTCCATGAATGGGCTGCCTGAAAGGTTTGTTCAGACAATGAAGCCTTCATTAAAGGTAACACGTGAGCAAGGATCATTGTCAAAATGACTAAGCCAATTCCTGATCACATAAAGGAATACAACACATTCGACAACCCAAAGTTCTCCAGCATTACTCATGGTAAAATATCAGTTATGCACAATGTTTAATTTGTTGAAGCCACCTAAGAAGAGAAATTGTTGAGAGGAAACCGCAAAGTCAGGTTTTTGCGATGTGAGAACAGGGCTAAACTCAGGAAGTATTGGCAAAGAACTATACTACCAGTAAGAAGTGGATACCTCCTATTTTCTTAGCATAGACAGGACCGGTCTCTGACACCATTCAAACTTGGGATGATGTAGTGTGGAGAAGACACACTGATCAGCATTTAGCAACTAGAACTAGTTTGTCAGAGACAGTTAACTAAGAATCCACAACAGATTATGCAAAGTGAAGACCTAGACATTCCTGACGACCTTACAGTACCAGAAACATTGAGGACATGTCAACACCAAGTCAACCTGCAAACATGCATCGACTCTGAGACAACTGCGGACGACGTCCAGACTAAACCAAAAACACCAGAGGTTGTAGTCAACAGGGAAAGCAGAGGCCTGATGTTCACTGTCAACCACACAGAACTTGATGTCCTCCGAAACGTCAAACTTGTTGACTCTTGTGTTTATTAATTATTCATATTGTAAATTCTGATTAACCTTATATTGTGTTTCATTTCAGGATCCTCTAATGTAAAGGAGGAGGAAAGTGTTATCTTTCATGATTGTTCCTAACCAGAACATGTCACTTTAAGAGTCCAATCACGTGACGTATTGATGATATCATTGGCCATTTGCATGGGCAAATGGGCAGTTTATCTTTACAACCTATCGAATAAACGCCTTTCCAATAAAGCTCTTGTCTGTTTGTATACTTGTGGTCTTTAAGCCTATCCTTTAGAAATACCATAAGCAGGAATCACCAATATTAACATAAACAAAACAACAGCGTTGAAGAAAAATGTGCCTAAAATAATTGATGGCAAAATAGACTGTAAATAGATGTTTTAAGTTGGTTCCAGGAGCTCTGAGTCATCAGTGTCAGTTCCTGAGCTCTTTAAGCTCTCCTCTGGTTCTGTCTCAATCTCGCCGCCACCACTAACCAGTACCTGATTGGACCTGCTCAAGCCACCACTTCCACTCTCCCCATGCAGCCTCATCTTGCATCATTCCTGCTCTTCCTCGCGGCAGGAGCACCCGGCCAAGTGTGACTGCACTCCAGCAAAGAGTCAAAGGCAGCAGCCAGAGTCAACTCAAATTGCCACCATGGAGACCAGAATTCTTAAGCCTCCACAGCACCTGACTTTGAGGCACAAATAAAAATATAGGAGAAATGGTATCACAAGGTGTTTTCCTACGTGAGGCAAGCCAAATATAAAAAATAGAGGACGATCATGTAAAATATGGTATGGTTGGTTGCCCTAAAGAAATGAATGACGTTAAAGAGCGACAAATCCCCAGGCCCAAATGGCTTTTATTCTAGGATTTTGAAAGATGTCAGTGAGAATATTGCAAATGCCTAATTATAATTTTCCAACATTCTCTCAATTTAGGAACTGTTCCTTTAGATTGGAAAATTGTTGTTCAGTTTTTTAAGAAAGGTGAAAGGAATTATACATCATCTCCATCTGTTGCCTGGAAATAATTAGCATCTATAATTAAGGATATGATGACTAAACACCTTGAAATATTTCAGCTGATCGACTAAAGGATCGACAGGTTTATTTTTATTTTTTATTCATGGGACGTGGACGTGTCAGCATTTATCACCCATCCCTAATTGCCCTCGAGAGGCAGTTAAGAGTCAACCCCATTGCTGTGGGTCTGGAGTTACATATAGGCCAGATCACACAAAAATGGCAGACTTCCTTCCCTAAAGGACATTAGTAAACCAGGTGGGGTTTTTTAAATGACAATCGGCAATGGTTTCACAGTCATCATTAGACTTTTAATTCCAGATTTTTATTGAATTCAAATTTCATCATCTGCAGTGGTGGGATTTGAACCTGGAACCCCAGAGCAGTACATTGGGTCTCTGGATTATTAGTCCAGTGACAATACCACTACATCACCACCTCATGAACCTGATTGAATTGTTTAAAGCGGGAACTAAAATAGTTGATAAGGGACATTATTTATATGGATTTCCAGAAGACATTTGATAAATTCCCTCATAAAAGATTGTTAGCTAAGGTTGATGCCCCGTAGAATTAAAGGCAAATTATTAACCTGGTTTGGAAATTGACTGAATCTCTTGGATTGAAGCAATGGCAGTAACCTATTTTTTTTATCCCGACCCCCAGCGCAAGCATTCATGTTCCTTCAACCTGCCTGATCAGAACCACTGGTTCATCTGCACTGAGATGGCTCTGTGTCTTTTTTTATCTGGTTTCAACCAGATTCAGTTTTCCCAGAAACCTGAAGTTTCCATCTTAGTTTCTGTTTTAGTTTCTGTTTTCCTAGAAACCTAAAAGTTCCATTTCCCTTTCAGCTGGGATCTGACCCAAAATTAAAGTCATAAATGATATTCTTTGTAACTGACCATAAACTGTCCCTTCTCAACCTGACGGCAGCTTTCGCCACCAGCGACCACACAATCCTTCTCCAAGGCCTCTTCCCCATTGCCCAACTGAACTGCCTTTGCTCGGTTCCTTTCTAACCCATCTTCTTTTCCCACTCTTACTCTGTTACATCTGGAATTCCCAAATGAATGATCAGCCCTATCATTCAAAAAAATCACAACTGGCTCCACAGGTATGCCAAAACGACTCAGCTCCATCTCACCAACACCTTCTTGGACCCTTAATACACGTCCAATCTCCAATAGTGGGTAAGTAGACATTTCCTCCAACTAGAAATTTGGTCTTTGGTTCCTGCCGTAAACTCAGTTCCCAGTCTAACGTTCCCATCCCTCAGCTGAGAAATACCATTTGCAAGCTTGAGGTCTTTGTTACCCATTTGAGTCTCTGACTACATATTCCCACCATCACCATTAATGCTTATTTCCACCTTTCTAACATTGCTCAGTCTGATCTTCCCTGAATCATCTGCTGCTGAAACCCTCGTTCATGCCCTTGTCACCTCTAGCTAGACCTGGCTGTTAAAATGCACCCCTGGCTCCTCAATCCCTGGAAGCCTTTGAGATTTTCGCACATCGACTGCCTTGCCCCGCAAGCTTTGAAAGCCCCTCTCTGAGCCTCTCCATCTCTCTCTCTTTTATCGGTGCTCCTAAAAAAAACTATCTCTTTAATCAAGCTAATATAAAAGCAAAATATTGCGGGATGCTGGAAATCTGAAATAAAATAAGTCTGGCAGCATCCTTGGAGAGGACATTGCCAGATTTGCCGAGTATATCCAACCTTTTTTTTAATCTTCAATCAAGTTATTGGTCACCCTTTCCTGAGTTTTTTTTCCCTGCCTCGGAAAATATCAATGTCAAATCTTTTTTACGGACAGAGCACCGTGGTACATTTTCGAAGTTAAATGCGCTTTAAAAATGAATTGTCGGTTCAGAAATAAATATTGGCCAGTGCGCCCTATGTATGTTCCACTGAACCATGCTAGCGAACCACATTGTAAACATGGGTAAACACAAGAATACAAAACAATAAACAAAGATAGTTTACTTAGCTTCAATGGAAAAACTATTATGAAAGAAGGACGATTTTGAAGAAGGACGGTTTTACGTCTCAACAAGTAAAAACAATCATACATTACAGTTAAGCATCAAGTTGTATTGTAATTGATTAAGACGGTAAGTGGCTGAGAGGAAAAGTAACAATGTCTGGACCCAGCTACATACATTTTTCTGTTGACGTTTCTCGGCATGCGACACTTCCAATGTTGAAACAAAAGCTGGCGAAAAGATACATTTAATCTGAGCGGAGCTTGTTCACGTTTGCTAGTTCAAACACACTCGGCTAAAATACAGTGAAATGAGAATGTAAATAATCTTGGAAGAGCGGAGTGAAACTCCCAAAGCAACAGGTGCTTCAAAGGAACTCGCTTTAGAAACGAATGTTTCCAATTCGATACCATTTAGCTGCACCATTAAAGGCTGTTGAAGAGGAAGAAACTTTAGGCAGCGATATAACAATGAATAACATCAAACTATTACTAGATTGCAAAGAGTTGGATGAAAGTATTTCGTTTCTACTCAGGTACTGTTTTTCTTGTAACTGGCTGCCGAAGGACAGCGAAGCACTTTATTCAAACAAGATGAATCTGCCATTTGTTCCAAACTGCTGTTTATTTTGACTATGAGTCGGTAAAACTTTCATTTGCATGGTGAGAAATTGTAAGTCAATGTTGGGTGCAGTTGCCATCAGTTGCATGGTGTGACAAAATTAACGATTTTACAGTCGGAACAGCGGAAAATTGCAGTTCTCATAACAAGAATATTTAATCTATTACAGCAGTAACACATAATTCTATTAATGTGAATCAACACATACACAAGATGCGTTTATCAACTCATTTTATAATATATCAGTCTCCCCTTATTTTGATCGAAATTTCTTCCAGAGTTTGATATACATTTGAAGGACTTACGTTGAGACCGATTGCAGATTTGCCAACGTAAAATTAAGGCCACCTGTAACTATCCTGAAAGGAATTAATATTTTCCTTGACGACAATTGACAAGGAAAGTTGGATGCTGCTGTGCAGGTTAGGTGGATTGGCCATGCTAAATTGCCCTTAGTGTCCAAAATTGCCCATAATGTTGGGTGGGGTTATGGGGATAGGGTGGAAGTGTGGGCTTTGGTAGGGTGCTCTTTCCAAGAACCGGTGCAGACTCGATGGGCCGAATGGCGTCCTTCTGCACTGTAAATTCTATGAAATCACTTCGGAAAATGACCTCTAATGTTGTATGTGAGTTTGAACGTTCTGTCACATCCACAGGCAGGTATTCCCCAGACAAACTCCCACAGTAACCGCAAACGGTGCCTGTGCGGCAAGGTGCTAATTCTTTTTTGGCTCACTTCTATCGCCGGTGTTAACAGGCCAAAGCCAACTCCAGGTTGCATCTTCATGGCTACCACCAATTTAGAGTTGCCAATTACAGAGAATGCTGGAAATTCTCAACAGACCTAGCAGCACCTGTGGAGAAAAACAGAGTTAACGTTTTCAGGTCGGTGGCCTTTCATTAGAATTGAAGAAAAAAAACTTGGAGATGTAACATGCCATGTTACCCGTTACATCTCTTATATTCTCCAGCTCTGATGAAAGGTTATCGACCTGAAACGTTAACTCTGTTCCCCTCTCCTGGGTGACCTGCTGAGGATTTCCAACATGTGTCTGTTTTCATTTGAGATTTCCAACACCAGCGGTATTTTGCTCATATCGGCAATGCAGAGAGAGCCTTGCAGTCAATAGAAACGTTTCTCAGAGGAAGGGGGGGGGAGGGGGGGAATCTGACAGGTGGTTTCAGATAAAGACAACCAGCTCCTCACAAAATGCGCTTTAACTTAACAACCTGAAACAATAAAGTAGATGATGGGCCATTAGAAACAGTGGGGACCTCAGAATCACGCATTGGAAAGAAACAGGATTTTAAAAAATATAATGGAGAAAAAAGTACCCTTTTATCTGCCGCCATTTGCAAATGAACATGTTAAGAAGCAAAGTGCTGCGGATGCTGGAAACCTGAGGGAACATCTGATAGGTTCAGCAAGATCCATGGCTTATCTATTAATACAATGGGGGCGATTTAACAACGAACCCCCAGATATACCAGTGGCAAAGTAATGGCTGTGCATAAAAACCGAAATCTAGGAGCATCTCTTGCACCTCTTTCACCGCCCCCGCCCCCCCCCCCCCCCCCCTGCCCAACCTCTGTTACATTCTCTGAGCAATGTGAAACGCGTCACCTCATTTATAAGTAATGCTCATTGGGGAATACAGATGCAGAGGTCAGGATAATCATAGAATTTATAGAATCAGAGAATTTACAGTGCAGAAGGAGGCCATTCGGCCCATTGAGTGCACCAGCCCTTGGAAAGAGCACCCTACTAATCCCACACTTCCACCCTAACCCAGTAACACCTCCTAAGCTTTTGTACACTAAGTGGCCCCATAATATTTGAAGGCATAGTATATTAAACTCCTTTCAAAGGGCGGGGGAGCTCTTTGGTCTTGGTTCCAATGGCCCTTGTAAAAAAAAACGTTCATTGTCTTAAAGTTAGCTCCACACGCATATCCGGAAATTAAAGACAATTTGAATTTCCATCTCTTTGAGGTCATCACTTTTTCCGGCAGTCACGCCATTGAGTTACTGTCTAACCTCCTCATCCTTAGCAAATATTCCAGGAGTAGAATAAATAACTTCTGTTCCAATAGAAGATGGGAATGTCTCGGCTCTTGGTGTTATTGCCCTCCTGGTGTTACACCTCTAAATATGGATATTTTCAAAACAATTGCTTGTTCACAAATGTCTATTAAAATATGTCAACATTTAGTCTCTCCCCTATCGTTAATGACTGTCAGGAAGGAGTTATTCGTTTTATCCATTCCCAAATAATGAAGACACTCAATCAGGATCTTTGCTAATCCCCTGGGTGATAATGCACTGAACATAGAACTTGGAACATTACAGCGCAGTACAGGCCCTTCGGCCCTCGATGTTGCGCCGACCTGTGAAACCACTCTAAAGCCCATCTACACTATTCCCTTATGGTCCATGTGTCTATCCAATGACCATTTGAATGCCCTTAGAGTTGGCGAGTCTACTACTGTTGCAGGCAGGGCATTCCACGCCCTTACTTCTCTCTGAGTAAAGAACCTACCTCTGACATCTGTCTTATATCTATCTCCCCTCAATTTAAAGCTATGACCCCTCGTGCTAGACATCACCATCTGAGGAAAGAGGCTCTCACTGTCCACCCTATCCAATCCTCTGATCATCTTGTATACCTCAATTAAGTCACCTTTTAACCTTCTTCTCTCTACCGAAAACAGCCTCAAGTCCCTCAGCCGTTCCTCATAAGATCTTCCCTCCATACCAGGCAACATTCTGGTAAATCTCCTCTGCACCCTTTCCAATGCTTCCACATCCTTCCTATAATGTGGCGACCAGAATTGCACGCAATACTCCAAATGCGGCCGCACCAGAGTTTTGTACAGCTGCAACATGACCTCATGACTCCGAAATTCAATCCCTCTACCAATAAAAGCTAACACACCGTACGCCTTCTTAACAACCATCTCAACTGGGTGGCAACTTTCAGGGATCTATGTACATGGACACCGAGATCTCTTTGCTCATCCACACTGCCAAGAATCTTCCCATTAGCCCAGTATTCTGCCTTCCTGTTATTCCTTCAAAAATGAATCACCTCACACTTTTCTGCATTAAACTCCATGTGCCACCTCTCAGCCCAGCGCTGAAGCTTATCTATGTCCCTCTGTAACTTGTAACATCCTTCCGCACTGTCCACAACTCCACCGACCTTAGTGTCAGCTACAAATTTACTCACCCATCCTTCTACGCCCTCCTCCAGGTCATTTATAAAAATGACAAACAGCAGTGGCCCCAAAACAGATCCTTGTGGTACACCACTAATAACTGGACTCCAGTCTGAACATTTCCCATCAATCACCACTCTTTGTCTTCTTCCAGCTAGCCAATTTCTGATCCAAACTGCTAAATCACCCTGAATCCAATGCCTCCGTATTTTCTGCAGTAGCCTACCGTGGGGAACCTTATCAAACGCTTTACTGAAATCCATATACACCACATCAACTGTTTTACCCTCATCCACCTGTTTGGTCACCCTCTCAAAGAACTCAATAAGGTTTGTGAGGCACGACCTACCCTTCACAAAACCGTGTTGACTATCTCTAATCAAATTATTCCTTTCCAGATGATTATACATCCTATCTTTAATAAACCTTTCCAAGATTTTGCCCACAAAAGAAGTAAGGCTCACTGGTCTATAGTTACCGGGGTTGTCTCTACTCCCCTTCTTGAACAAGAGGACAACATTTGCTATCCTCCAGTCTTCTGGCACTATTCCTGTAGACAAAGATGACTTAAAGATCAAAGCCAAAGGCTCAGCAATCTCCTTCCCAGAGAATCCTGGGATAAATCCCTATATATATTTTCCCTATATCTATTTTCACACTTTCCAGAATTGCTAACATCTCCTCCTTATGAACCTCAAGCCCTTCTAGTCTAGTAGCCTGAATCTCAGTCTTCTCCTCGACAATATTGTCTTTTTCCTGTGTGAATACTGATGAAAAATATTCATTGAGCACCTCTCCTATCTCCTCGGACTCCAAGCATAACTTTCCACTACTGTCCTTGACTGGCCCTACTCTCACCCTAGTCATTCGTTTATTCCTGACATATCTACAGAAAGCTTTAGGGTTATCCTTGATCCTACCTGCCAAATACTTCTCATGTCCCCTCCTGGCTCTTCTTAGCTCTCTCTTTAGGTCCTTCCTAGCTAACTTGTAACTCTCGAGCGCCCTAACTGAACCTTCATGTCTCATTTTTACATAAGCCTCCTTCTTCCTCTTGACAAGTGTTTCGACTGCTTTAGTAAACCACGGTTCCCTTGCTCGACCACTTCCTCCCTGCCTGACAGGTACATACTTATCAAGGTCACGCAGTAGCTGTTCCTTGAACAAGCTCCACATTTCCATTGTGCCCATCCCCTGCAGTTTTCCTCTCCATCCGATGCATCCTAAGTCATGCCTCATCGCATCATAATTGCCTTTCCCCCAGATATAACTCTTGCCCTACGGTATATACCTATCCCTTTCCATCAGTAAAGTAAACATAATCGAATTGTGGTCACTGTCACCAAAGTGTTCACCTACCTCCAAATCTAACACCTGTCCTGGTTCATTACCCAGTACCAAATCCAATATGGCCTCGCCTCTCCTTGGCCTATCTACATACTGTGTCAGGAAACCCTCCTGCACACATTGGCCAAAAATGGACCCATCTAACGTACTCGAACTATAGCGTTTCCAGTCAATATTTGGAAAGTTAAAGTCCCCTATAACAACTACCCTGTTGCTTTTGCTCCTATCCAGAATCATCTTTGCAATCCTTTCCTCTACATCTCTGGAACTTTTCGGAGGCCTATAGAAAACCCCTAACAGGGTGACCTCTCCTTTCCTGTTTCTAACCTCAGCCCATACTACCTCAGTAGACGAGTCCTCATCAAACGTCCTTTCTGCCACCGTAATACTGTCCTTGACTAACAATGCCACCTCTCCCCCTCTTTTACCACCTTCCCTGAGCTTACTGAAATATCTAAACCCCGGCACCTGCAACAACCATTCCTGTCCCTGCTTTATCCATGTCTCCGAAATGGCCACAACATCGAAGTCCCAGGTACCAACCCATGCCACAAGTTCACCCACCTTATTCTGGATGCTCCTGACATTGAAGAAGACACACTTTAAACCACCTTCCTGCCTGCCGGTACACTCCTGCAACTTTGAAACCTTACTCATGACTTCACTACTCTCAACCTCCTGTATACTGGAGCTACAATTCAGGTTCCCAAGCCCCTTCTGAACTAGTTTAAACCCTCCCGAAGAGCATTAGCAAATTTCCCCCCCCAGGATATTGGTACCCCTCTGGTCCAGGTGTGGACCATCCCATTTGTAGAGGTCCCACCTACCCCAGAATGAGCCCCAATTATCCAGAAATCTGAAACCCTCCCTCCTGCACCATCCCTGTAGCCACGTGTTCAACTCCTCTCTCTCCCTATTCCTCGTCTCGCTATCACGTGGCACGGGTAACAACCCAGAGATAATAACTCTGTTTGTCCTAGATCTAAGTTTCCACCCTAGCTCCCTGAATTCCTGCCTTACATCCCTATCCCTTTTCCTACCTATGTCGTTGGTACCTATGTGGACCATGACTTGGGGCTGCCCCCCCTCTCCCTTAAGGATCCCGAAAACACGATCCAAGACATCACGCACCCTGGCACCTGGCAGGCAACGCACCAACCGCGAGTGTATCTCGTTCCCACAGAATCTCCTATCTATCCCCCTAACTATGGAGTCTCCAATGACTAATGCTCTACTCCTCTCCCCCCTTCCCTTCTGAACAACAGGGACAGAATCTGTGCCAGAGACCTGTACCCCATGGCTTACCCCTCGTAAGTTCCCCCCCCCCCAACAATATCCAAAGCGCTATACTTGTTACTGAGGGGAACGACCACAGGGGATCCCTGTACTGACTGCTTCCTCCCAGCCCCTCTCACCGTCACCCATCTATCTTTATTCTTTGGAGTAACTACATCCCTGATGCTTCTATCTATGACCACCTCTGCCTCCCAAATGATCCGAAGTTCATCCAGCTCCAGCTCCAGTTCCCTAACGCGGTTTCTGAGGAGCTGGAGAACTGAAGTTGAATTGCCTGGACTAGATGTGACAGAACCATTTGATTTTAGTCAACTTTGGAATTAGGTTAGAAAGAAATTTTATAAATACAGGAACGGCATAGCTTGGACTGGATTCTCCGTTTTGGAGACTAAGTCACCACGCTGGTGTGCAAACGGTGATCTTTTACAGCAGGAAAACTGGCGCAAAATGACCACTGATTCCCCGTTTTGCTTGGGGCTAGCAGGGAGGCAGCGTAGAGCTCGCAGCTCTAGCTGCTGATATGGCCCAGAGCCTGCAAATGTAGTGCCGCCCTTCGGCCGCTCGCGTGCCCGGACCGCCCGCCCACAGTTCCCCCAGCCCAGAATGAAGCCCCCCTCTGCCCGCGGATCGGCCCTCCCCCGACTGTGGCGGTGCCGGACTGAGTCTGCAGCCACCACGTGAGGTTCCCGGACGGTGTGAGCACATGTAACCCACGCCGTCGGGAATTCGGCTGGTCGGGGACGAAGCATCGCGGGGCAGGCCTCAGGCAATGGCCTGAGGCCGTGGATAACCAGCGCAGTGTACTCCTTTTGTACTGAGTGCACTGCTTTTCAGGGGGCGGAGAATACAAAAACCGTCACTGCTCCCTGTATTGGCGTCAGAACGGATTCTCCGCCCTGTCACCGAACGCAATTTCGCCGTCGGGAGCGGAGAATCCAGCCCCTTGTGCCTTCTTCAGGATCATGTTTTTGAGGATGACCTGGCCAGGTACCTCTGATTATGGGCCATTTTCCATCTTATTTGTATTCCATTGGAAAATGGCCTATCTCGGGGCTGATACTATTTAAAGTTCAATCTTCCATTTTATTCATATCTATGGCATGTGCTCAAAACAATTTTAGGGCTGGGCTGGTTTAGCTCAGTGGGCTAGACAACTGGTTTGTGATGCAGAACAAGGCCAGTAGCGCGGGTTCAATTCCCCTACCAGCTTACCCGAACAGGCGCCGGAATGTGGCGACTAGGGGCTTTTCACAGTAACTTCATACTTGTGACAATAAAAGGTTATTATTATTTGGATCTTCTGGGGCAATGTGGCTTTTGAAACATTACCACATTATATATTTCCTTGTCAGTCCCATCCCTTACGATTGCGATTGTTGATTCAGATTCTACCTATCCATCTCCTTATACCTGGCTAGGTGTATGATCATCTGTTGGTTTTATTACTTAACTGGACTTTACTGACTTTGGTTAATGTTATTGGTATTTAAGAGCTGGTCCAATAGCTGTTCTTTTAGTAGCTAGGTGGGGGAAAAAAAGTGAAGCCTGTCTGATTTTTTGATTTACAAAATGTCCTTTGCTATGACCCCAGTTGATGTTATAACTGGATGGGAACATCCCAGAATGGGACCTTGGTTCAAAAGATCACAATGTTTACTTTTCTAAGAAACCGTGGAGGACAAGAGTCACAAGGTTACCAATTGGCTTTGAACAAAAAAAATGTATTACACATGAAAAGATTGAGAGTAATACTATATTCCTTCATCCCCACTTATCTTCACAAATATTCACAGATTTTAAGGATAATATAATAGAAACATAGAAAATAGGTGTAGGAGCAGGCCATTTGGTCCTTTGAGCCTGCACCACCATTCAATATGATCATGGCTGATCATGCAAATTCAGTATCCCACTCCCGCTTTCTCTCCATACCACTTGATCCCTTTAGCCGCAATAGCCACGCCCAGCCATATCCAATGAACTGGCCCCAACAGCTTTCTGTGGTAGAGTTCAGAAGTTCACAGCTCTCTGAGAGAAGAAGCCCTTCCTCATCTCATTCCTGAATGGCTTAACTCTTATTCTTAAGCTGTGACCCCCCCTAGTTCTGGATGTCCCCACCATCGGGAACATTCTTCCCGAATCTAGCCTGTCTAGTCCCATCAGGACTTTATATGTTTCTATGAGATCCCCTCTCATTCTTCTAAACTCCAGTGAGTACAAACCCAGTCGACCCAATCTTTCTTCTAATGTCAGTCCTGTCGTCCTGGGAATTAGTCTGGTGAACCTTCGCTGGACACCCTCAATAGCAAGAATGTCCTTCCTCAAACCCGGAGACCAAAACTGCACACAACACTCAAGGTGTAGCCTTACCAAGGCCCTATATAACTGCAGCAAGACATCCCTACTCCTATACTCAAATTCTCTCGCTATGAAGGCCAGCATGCCATTAGCTTTTCTCGCCTCCTGCTGTACCTGCATGCGCCTGGTCTACCATGACACCCAGGCCTTGTTGCACTTCCCCTTTTCCTAAACTGCCACATTCAGATAATAATCTGCCTTCCTATTTTGCCACCAAAGTAGATAACCTTACATTTACTCACATTATATTGCATTTGCCAGGCATTTGTCACTCAGCCAGCCTGTCCAAGTCACCCTGCAGCCTCTTTGCATCCTCCTCACAGCACACACAGCCACCCAGCTTTAGTGTCATCTGCAAATTTGGAGATATTGTGTGCAATTCCTTTATCCAAACCATTAATGCATATTGTGAACAGCTGGGGTCCCAGCCCTGAACCCTGCGGTAGCCCACTAGTCTCTGCCTACCACTCTGAAAAGGACTGTTTATTCCCACTCTCTGCTTCCTATCTGCCAACAAGTTTTCTACCCATGCTAATACATTACCCCCAATTCCATGAGCCTGATTTCTTGTGTGGGACCTTGTCAAAAGCCTCTTGAAAGTCCAGATACACAGCATCCACTGGTTCACCCTTGTTCATTCTACTGGTCACACCCTCAAAGAATTCCAGGAAGATTTGTCAAGCATGATTTCCCTTTAGTGAAACCATGCTGACTTGGACTGATCATGCCAAATGCCCAGATATTTCATTCTTAATAATTGACTCCAGCATTCCCTGACTAATAAGGATTTCCTTCAGTTCCTCCTTCATGCTAGTCTCTCTGTCCCCTTGTAATTCTGGAAGGTTATTTGTCTCCTCCTTAGTGAAGACAGACCCAAAATATTTGTTCAACTAGTGTGCCATCTCTTTGTTACCCATTATGAATTCACCTGATTCTAACTGTGAGGGACCTTTGTCTTACATAGAGCATAGAACATACAGTGCAGAAGGAGGCCATTCGGCCCATCGAGTCTGCACCAACCCACTTAAGCCCTTACTTCCACCCTATCCCCGTAACCCAATAACCCCTCCTAACCTTTTTTAGCCACTAAGGGCAATTTATCATGGCCAATCCACCTAACCTGCACGTCTTTGGACTACGGGAGGAAACCGGAGCATCCGGAGGAAACCCACGCAGTCACGGGGAGAACGTGCAGACTCCGCACAGACAGTGACCCAGCAGGGAGTCGAACCTGGGACCCTGGCGCTGTGAAGCCACAGTGCTAATCACTTGTGCTAACAGATGTTTTCTCTTCACATGTCTGTAGAAGCTTTTGAAGTCAGTTCTTATGTTTTCTGCAAGCTTATTCTTGTATTATAGTTTTCCTTTCTGAATTAAACTCTTTGTCCTCCTCTGCTGAATTTTAAATTTCTCCCAGTCCTCAGGTTTGCTGCTTTTTCTGGCCAATTTATATACCTCCTCTTTGGCTTTAACATTCTCTCTGATTTCCCTTGTTAGCCATGGTTCTGCCACCTTCCCCATTTTACTGTTGTGCCAGAAAGGAATATACAATTGTAGAAGTTCATCTGTGTGTTCTTTAAATGTCTGCTATTACCTATCCACCATCAACCACTTAAGTATCCTTTGCCAGCTTTACCTAGCCAATGTATGTCGCATAGCAACAAAATTAGCTTTCTTTAAGTTCAGGACCCTAGTTTCAGACGTAATTGTGTTACTCCCCACCTTAACGAAGAATATTATGGTCACTCTTCCCTGAAGGATCTCGCACCTCAACATTGCTAATTAATCCTCTCTCATTGCTCAATACCCAATCTAGGATGGCCTGCCCTATACTTGATTCCTCAACATATTTGTCGTGAAAACTATCCCTTATACATTCCCTTTAAACCCACAGGCTGACTGTGGTTAGACACACTCCACTATGAAACCAAGTGGATGTTGCCACCTGATTGACCTTCTGTAGGTGTCTCCTCAAATCCCCTCCCCGTCCCCGATGATTGTCACAAGAGTATTTCCAAACTCCACTCTCAAAAAGACACACTTTAAAATCTTCTTTCCATGCATGCTTTCTCTCAGTTGTTTTCATCAAGGATCCACCTCCAAGTTTTCCAACTCTGCTTTCAGTGCTCCTTTGTATTGAATTGCCACAGCAGCCAAAGTTCTGCACAAATCTCAGGAACTCAGTCCCCAACAGAATACTATTATTTCCAAAGTCCTTAAATAAGGACGCCAAACTTATGATTGCTTCCAATGTCTATCTAGCTTTTCCTCAGCCAATTTCACACAGGTCTGCACTTCCAGCTATGTCTTTAGCTTCAGTGATTGGTATCGTGTTCCAATGTTAGTTCTTCTTTTCCCCTTTGACTTCAAATTTCCTGAAGCTTCTTTTTTAAAAATAATAATCTTTATTATTGTCACAAGTAGACTTACATAACACTGCAATGAGGTTACTATGCAAATCAACTAGTCACCACACTCCGGCACCTGTTCGGGTCCCACACTTTACGGAATGCATCAGACTTAGAGCAGGAATTCCAGAGCGAGAAATTCCTTGATTATTTTAATGGCGGTTTTGAATTAAAGGATACTCGTCACTGATCCAGGAGCAGAGGATATTTTTATGAACTGAAGAAGTTAGGATGCTTTACGGCCCTCTTTTTCATTAATGTCAAAACTTCTCATATCTGGAAGACTCAGAATCAGAAACGAAGGATCAAATTCTAAGGCCCTGTCAAATATCCTCTCAGGCTCCTTACATCAGACCAATAGGATTAAAAATTGACACAAGTCTATTCGCAGTGTAGATAATTATCTTCGACTACCAGGCACTTCAGGCACATCGGGGATATTGCAGGATCAAACCTGTGTCGCAAATGCAGTGCGATATGCAAGCAGTGCAGTATCTGGAATGAAGCCTCCTTCATTCTATTGCACACCAAAGTTTTACTGCCATAATCCCACATACTACCCCATGTCACCTCATCAATATTAGTTACCAGGTCGCTTTACCAAGACTGCAAGGTACCTGAAATACAAACACAGGGTCTAGAACACAAGGTATCTCAAAAGATTAACTGTCTAGGCTCCACAGAAATCAGGATTTTGTTTACACTGCGGAAATAGAAGAGTCAAGAAGAAAAGCTGTCTTGTTATAGATAAATGATCTAAGTTGCACATATTTTAAAATGTAGTGTTTCAGAATGTCTAATTGTTGGCACAGTTGCTCAAAGGATGTTCAGGAAGCAAAATTTGATTTATATGTGGGTTATTGTAGTTGTGTGTAATGTCTCTTTAAGAACCGAGTCCTGTGGCATACATGCCATCATTGACTACTTGGGCTTTTTACCCTAGTCTAGTATCAGCCCGTGTATAGTTAAAAACCTATTCAATAAACCTCTGTTAATGTTGCTTTGAATTCATGTGTATCTGCAATCTATTTCTTTTGTGTTGCTAGTCTAAAGATATAGCAGTTGACAAACAGAAAACTGGCAACGAGGAGCAGATCAGAAAAAAAAATATTTTCAGAAGAAGGAGAAAGGCTGAACTTAGACGTTGAGGTTAAAGATGAAGCAGAAGAGTGGAGCAGCTTCAACAGATCAGTCGATGAAGCAGGTTTTAACAGAAGGTCAGAAATTGCATCTGGCATTGGAACCGCGATAAGGATTTAGGGGCAAAAATTCAAAGGAAGGGCCAGTATCAATTTTAAACAAGCAGTCTGAAGAATGGAGATGAGAAAAATACCAGCCATGTTTGAATGGCGGAGCAGACTCGATGGGCCGGGTGGCCTAATTCTGCTCCTTTGTCTTCTGGTGTTCTCTCCAAGTATTGAATCAATGATCCATAAGACCTGGACTGCCGGGTGGGAGAAAGAGTGAGTTTCAGTTTAGCTCTTCTTTCTAGCTGACTGACCATCCTCCATGTTCCAGAGATAATCCCAATAATAGGATTTTCGCACCTCGCAGAATCCGACATAAAGTCCCCATAAAATAATAAGGTCTGCAAAAGGAAATTAAATGAAATGAAAATTAAATGAAATGAAAATCGCTTATTGTCACAAGTAGGCTTCAATGAAGTTACTGTGAAAAGCCCCTAGTTGCCACATTCCAGCGCCTGTTCGGGGAGGCTGGTACAGGAATTGAACCGTGCTGCTGGCCTGCCTTGGTCTGCTTTCAAAGCCAGCGATTTAGCCCTGTGCTAAACTGTGCTAAAGCTGACTGATGCTTCGATGTAAAGTCAAATGGAGATCAGGCCCATTCTAACCCACTCCCTTTCAATCCAAAGATGAGAGGCTAATTGGCATAGTTTAATATTCGGGACCCCCAGACCCCCCATTGTAACCTGGGAGGGGCTACTTTGTGAACTTTAGACGAGGCTTCTTTTTATTCCCAATAAACAAACTAATCATTCCATTAATCTCCTATAAGACTCGAGGAGACAACAAGATTGGCTACATCTACGAGGGATACAGCAATCTAGACAACGCATTCATCTTAATCAAGGGCAACATGGTGGCACAGTGGTTAGCACTTCTGCCTCAGAACACTGCCGACCCAGGTTCTATTAGCACCTTGGGTGATTGCCTGGAGTTTGCATGTCCTCCCCGTGTCTGCATGTGTTTCCTCAGGTGCTCCGGTTTTCTCCCACAGCCCAAAGATGTGCAGGTTAGGTGGATTGGACATGCTAAACTGCCCCTTAGAGTCCAAAGATGTACAGGTTAGGTGGGGTTACGGGGATAGGGCGAAGGAGTGGGCTTATGTAGGGAGATATTTCAGATGGTCGGTGTAGACTTAGTGGGCCAAAATGGCTTCATTCTGTACTGGATGAATTCTATGTTTCTATGTTTCTAATCCTGCCCAGCCATGACACTGGCAGGGAGGACCAACGAGTCAAGACCCATAGATGCAATTAACTGAGGAAAGTTGGCCCCATATATTTGTTTGAGAAAGGGGGTAATTGGAACATGCAGACAAGTGAACCGTGATGGAGACTACCTAAAAGGAAAATATCCCTCACCAACATAGCTTCCGATTTTGTTAAATTAATCTTATAATTGACAAAGGTGCTAAATCTATCTACCATGTCAATGACGGTGAAAACTGAAACACCCGGTTTCGACACAAAAACAGCGCATCGTCAGCGTAAAGCGTTATCTTATGCTGCCTCCCCCCACAGCACAGCTCAGATATCAAGTGATCCTGCCTGGCAGCCTCCGCCAAACACTCTATGGGCAGTGCAAACAGCAAGGGGGGCAGGGGCCAGCCCTGCCAACTCCCTCTCTGAAGACCTAAATTCTCAGATCTATAACCATTCATGAGCACAGCCACCAAAGGCCGATAGTGCAAAACCTGAATCTACTTAACATATTCCTCACCCAGCCCAAATCTCCGCAACGTATAAATTAACTAATTTCACTCCACACTGTTCAAAAGCTTTCAAGCAGCCAAGGACATCACTAACCCACCAAATGCCCGCTTCTGGAAAATTGGATCACATTCAGTCACCTTCTGATATTATTGCTTGAAACCTGACTCTTTTGAAGCAGTCTGGTCCTGCCTGATGATCATTGGGATAATTTCCTCTAAACATCGCGCCAACACCTTAGACAACAATTTCAAATCAACACTCAAAAGCGAGATTGGCCTATAGGAGGCACACTCCTCCGGGTTCTTGCCTGCCATCCACATCAGAAAAGTATTCGCTTCCTGGAGCTGACTCAAAAGAATGACAGTACATTCTGACTAATGTATTATTAACAGGTCTTTCCCTGTAAAACACACTCCCAAAACCATCTGGCCCAAAGGTCTTGTCTGGCTGAAGCTCTCTAATGGCCACAGCTACCTCACATTTAGAGATAGCTGCATTAATGACTGAACGTTGATCCTCTGAAGTCACAGGAAACTCAAGGGACGAAAAGGAGTGCTTCATACGCATCAACAAATCACGAGACTGACCCAACTTATATAATTCAGCATAAAAATCCTAAAAAGCCCTATTAACGTCCTCAGTCCTTATTCATCTATTATCCCTAGAGGTATGCACAAAGGGGATAGCCTTAGAGCCAGTCCTCATCATGGTCAAAAAAGCCAAGTATTTACTTGGCTTATTCCCAGACTCTTTGCGAACTTTAGATACCTCTCGGCCCGCTGTGTCAGCAAGGAATCATGGGCCACCCGAGCTGCATTAACCTCCCTCGACAACTGCCAGCCAGGAACTCTCCTATATCCCTCCTCCACTTCAACCAATCTAACCTCCAAGCGGTGCTGGTTTTCCAGCATTCTACGCATAAGAAATAACCAACCCCCGAGCAAAAGCCTCGGAGATCTGCCACAGAATTGAGGGGGTAACCTCTGAAGGGGAATTGACAGAGTAAAATATCTCAAACTCCTTCTCAAAATGCGTGGTAAAGGATTTATTCCTCAGCAGGGTGGTGTCGAAACACCATGACCTATCGAGGGGGAAAGACCTCCACCAAAACCTCCAGGAATTCAGGAGGATTTTCTGGAAGGGTGTCGCAAAACGATGTTGCCCTTGTGTTCTCCTGCATTCTCAGTAACAGCCACCTCTCTCAGGAGTGTTGCTGAGGCTGCAGAGCTTGTTAACTGGACAATATTCCACCACCCCCACCCCCCACCCCAACCTCCCCCAACAAATACGGAGCAGTTTCCATGATGGACCTTCCCTTTCCCCACAACAGTTTGAATCTGTTTCATCTCTCTACTGCAAAACATCTTCTTAAACTTCTCTATTTCTTCTATAATAACCTCCAACTTACAGGTGCAATGATGTCCTGCTCCTCTTTGTCATTCAATGTCAAACCACCTGCATTGACCTCTCTTCCCCTGCCTACTGGGTTAAACTTCCTCTAAAGTACCCCCACCATAACCCTAGCCCTGAACTCACAATATTCTCCAACTTCTCCCCTATTTCCCCTCATGTCTTTTCGAGCTGGCCTTGACCTTGAGACCCACTCCCTGATCCCTCAACACTATTTCCAAAAAGCCTGTCCACAGCCCTAAATATATAATTGGCCAGGCCACTGATCCCAGCCTGGTTCAGGTGTAGCCCATCTCAATGGAATAGCTCACTCTTCCCTGAGCACTGATGCCAGTGGTGGGGTAGTGGTATTGCCACTGGACTAGTAATCCAGACACCCAGGGTAATAATTCCCTGGAGACCCAGGTTCAAATCCCACCACAGCAGATAGTGAAATTTGAATTCAATAAAGAAACCTGGTATTAAAAGATGACCAATGTTGATTATCGTCAAAACCCATCTGGTTCACTCGTGCTCTTTAGGGAAAGAAATCTGCTGTCCTTACCTGGTCTGGCCTGCATGTACCTCCAGATCCATAGCAATGTGGTTGACTCTTAAAATGTGACTCAGTTCGAGGGCTATTAGGGTCTGCTCACAAATGCTGGCCTTGCCTGCATTGCCTACATGTACCCCAAGAACAAATAAAGTAAAAAAATTACCTCTGATTTTCTCTCAAATATCTATTTTTCCCTTTTCTATTTCTCATCTGCATGCTACACCTTGATGACATCATTCAAAAACATAGCATCAGATTTCATGGGCTCGATTCTCCGTTTTCGAGACTAAGTTGCCACGCCGGCGTGAAAACAGTGTATTTTTACGCCAGGAAAACTGGCGCAAAACAGCCAATGATTCATTGTTTTGCTGGGGGCTAGCAGGGAGGCAGCATAGTGCTCGCAGCTGCCGATGCATCCCTGAGCATTTTCGGGTCCGTGGCCGTGGCCGCGCATAAGCACAGCGACGACTTGCAGCGGCCGGGTCGTGCTTCATGACGGACTCAACCCGCGGACCCAGACCACAAAAGTCGTGCCCCCTTTGGCCGTTCGGGTACCCTGGACCACCCGCCCATAGTGCCCCCATTCCTGAATGAAGCCCCCCCCGCTGCCCGCGGATCGGCCCTCCCCCGACTGTGGCGGTATCGGACTGAGTCCGCAGCCACCACATGAGGTTCCCGGATGGTGGAGCACACGTAACCCACGCCGTCGGGAACCCGTCCCGTCGGGGACGGAGCATCGCGGGGAGGGCCTCAGGCAGGCCGTGGATAATCGGTGCTGCGTACTCCTACAGTACGCTGCTTTTCAGGGGGCGGAGAATACAGTAACCGGCGCTGCAACAAATTTTAGCGTCAAAATGGATTCTTCGCCCTGTCGCCGAATGCAATTTTGGCGTCTGGGAGCGCAGAATCCAGCCCCACACATATGTTGACAACAATCAATTCTCTGTCACCCTACCTTTCTTCACTTGTCCACATATCTACATTTTTAGACTACTTGTCCAATTCTCAGGGCTGGATGAGCAGAAATCTTATGCCACTAAATATTGGGAAGACTGAAGCTATTGTCTTCAAACGCTCAGTACAAAAAATGTGTCCCCAAACCACTGATTCCTGTAGTGATCTCTGTAGGTGTTAATACATGTTTAGTTAATGTGAAGTCAGTGCAGACAGATGATCACTAGATGCCAACACTAACAGGAACGATATAAGTTGTTTCCCGCTCTTTCTTTAGTTAGTGTGTGTGTGTAGAACAGCTAGGGCGAAGATGTGACCAGATCAGAGTGTAGTGTATTATCATAATTGTTAGTTTAATGTAATCTTACTTATTTGTTTTACTCGTCAAAGTATTAAAGTGAAAGAACTCACAAGTATATTATTTTATTACTTAATAAATAATTTGTCATCATCAGGAAGTCTTTGACTGTTTCCCATCAGAATTCAATACAACTCGGCAAGACAAATAAGTAATATTTATATTACAATTCAGTAATATAACAATTCCAACCCTATCACTCGCAACAGTTTGAGATTGTGGTTTATATAGATTTCAGCAAAGCCTTTGACAAGATCCCACATGGGAGACTTATAAAGAAAGCAAGTGCACATTGGATGCAGGGTAATTGGCTTAGCAGTAGGAGACAGAGGGTGATGACAGATGGCTGCTTTACTGACTGGACGCCAGTGTTCCGTGGCATGCCACAGGGATCTGTGTTGGGTCCGCTATTTATATAAACAACATAGATGACTGTGTTGGAATAGATCAGTAAGATTGCGGATGGCACAAAGATTGACCGGTTGGTTAACAGTGAGGTTGCTGTGGTTACAGGAAGCTATAGACGGGATGGTAAGGTGTTCAGATAAGTAGCTGCTGGAACTTAACCCTGAAAAGTGAGGTGATATAATTTGGAAGGAGTTATGTGACAAGGAAGTATTCAACGAACGGCTTGACACTGGGAGGTTCAGACGAACAAATGGACCATGGTGTGTTTGTCCATAGATCTTTGAAGGTGGGAAGGCATGTTAATAGGGTGGTGAAAAAGGCATCTGGGCCACACTTGGAGTATAGTATTCAATTCTGCTCGCCACACTACCAGAAGGATGTGGAAGCTTTAGAGAGGGTGCAGAAGAGATTTACCAGAATGTTGCCTGGTATGAAGGGCATTAGCTATGAGGAGCGGTTGAATAAACTCGGTTTGTTCTCACTGGAACGACGGAGGTTGAGGGGCGACCTGATAGAGGTCTACAAAATTATGAGGGGCATAGACAGAGTGGATAGTCAGAGGCTTTTCCCAGGGTAGAGGGGTCAATTACTAGGGGGCATAGCTTTAAGGTGAGAGGGGCAAGGTTTAGAGTAGATGTACAAGGCAAGTTTTGTACACAGAGGGTAGTGGGTGCCTGGAACTCGCTGCCGGAGGAGGTGGTGGAAGCAGGGGCGATAGTGACATTTAAGGGGCATCTTGACAAATACATGAATAGGATGGGAATAGAGGGATACGGACCCAGAAGTGTAGAAGATTGTAGTTTTGTCGGGCAGCATGGTCGGCACGGGCTTGGAGGGACGAAGGGCCTGTTCCTGTGCTGTACATTTCTTTGTTCTTTGTTCTTTGACACTTACCTTAATCAATTGAGGCAGAGATTACAAAAGCAGGGACGTCATGTTGGGCTCTACCAAATTCTGGTGAGATCACTGCTGGAGTATTGTGTGCAATTCTGGCCACTACATTATGGGAAGGATGTAATTACATTGAAGGGGTTGCAGAGATGGTTCACCAGGATGTTGCCTGGTATGGAGCATTTAAGTTATGAAACCAAAGGGAAAATGCTGGGACATCTCAGCAGGTCTGGCAGCCTCTGCAGGGAGAGAACAGATCGAACGTTTCGAGTCCAGATGATCCTTTGTCAAAGGGTGCTGCCAGACCTGCTGAGATTTTCCAGCATTTTCTCTTTGGTTTCAGATTCCAGCATCAGCAGTCATTTGCTTTTATTTAAGTAATGAAGAAAGGTTGGATAGGCTTGGGTTGTTTTCATTAGAGCAGAGGAGGCTGAGGGGTGACCTGATCGGGGTGTACACGATTATGAGGGCCATGGACAGGGTGGATAGGGAGCAGCTGTTCCCCTTAGTTGAAGGGTCAGTAATGAGAGGACACAAGATAAAGGTGAGGGGCTGGAGGTTTAGTGGGGATGTGAGGAAGGAGGTGTCGGTCTGGAATGCACTGCCTTGGAGGATGGTAGAAGTGGTTGTCTCACTTCCTTTAAGAAGTACCTGGATGAGCACTTGGCACATTATAATATTCAAGGCTATGGACCAAGTGCTGGCAAATGGGATTAGGTAGGTAGGTCAGGCGTTTTTCCGCTGTTGGTATAGACTTGATGGGCTGAAGGGCCTCTTTTGCAGCGTATCTGCTGTGATTCTGCGATTATGTGAGATTAAGCCGGCCTGTTCACAACCTTGGTATCAGGTTTGACCCTAAAATGAGTTTCAGTCCTCAAATCCACATCAACTCTACGATCACCTATTTCCACCTTCATAATGTCGCTGCCTCAGTTCCTGTCTCATGTCATCTACTTCTGAAACCTTCATCCACACCTTCATTATCTCTAGATCTAATTACTCCATTGTGGTCCTGGCTGGCATCCCACATTCTAAGTTCTGTAAACTTGAGCCCATCCAAAGCTCTGCTTCCCATGACTTTATTCATACCAATTTCTATTCAAGCATCAATTCTGTCCTTAGTGATCTACGTTGGCCCCCAGTTAAGCAAAGCCACAATTCTAAACATCTCACCCTTTTTTGCAGATCCTTTTATGGCTTTCCCCCGCTCCCTACCTTTGTAATCTCCTCCATCCCTAAAACCGTCCAAGAGATCTGCAACTCTCTAATTCTGGCACTTTTGCCACTTCCATTTTAATTGCCGCACCATTGGTGTCCGCACCTTCAATTATTGGAAATTCCTCCCTCAACCTTTCCATTTCTCTACATATATTTTCCTTCCTTTAAGATGCTCCTTAAAACCTACCTCTTTGACCAAGCTTTTGATTATCTGCCCTCATATCTCCTTGAGGTATGCTGTTGTAAGGGCCTTCCTGTTTATTTCCTTACTTCCCCTTTCTTTATTTTAGCTGTTACCATTTTTATCCATGGATGTTTAATAGACATGTATCTTTAAGTTGAACAGGGGAAGTAAGGAATTCAAAGATTACAAAAGAGAACACTCGTCTAACTTTTTGACAGCAGGACTCAGACTAGACACCCGAGAAATCGGTGGGACTCGGTTTGATTGGTTGGCTGGTGGCCAATGAATGGGCAAAAAGGCGGTATTCTGGATGATTGGGTCCTGCCTGAGTGGGATGATTTTCAGAGAGCCAGGGGAAACAGTTGGAGTCCTGGACACTCAGAGGAAAGGTCATGCTTTCTCACGCTCCTCGTGCTTTTCCAGAAAAGCTGCATAGCTGTGCACAGAATCTGCATGAATCTATCGTGAAAATCTCGAACTGAAAGCCTAGATTGAAGATATGTGCTAGAAACAACCATCTGAAACAAAGACTTTTACTTTCATTATTATCCTTTTTACTTTCATTATTATTTTACACCCCTCTTCTCCTCTCTGTGTTAGCCTGTCTCATGTGTGTGTTTGTGAGTGTGTGTGTGTGTGTATAGAGGGTGGGATAAGTTTAAGTGGGTGGTTAGGAATTAGATAATAGTTAACCTGTTGTATTTGCTGTATATTTAATTAGAATTACTGATATTAATAAAATTGTATTTAAATTTACAAACTTGGTGACTGTAATTATTGGGTAGCTGAGGGCCAAATACTTTGGGTGTTTTCTGAGAATTAGTTATTAATTTCAATTGTGTTGCGACTTCGGGTCAAGTGGGGCTGGAATTGAACGTGCACTAGCCCAGGGGTTGGTAACGCTGTCATGTTTTGCTTTGTAATGCTTCTTCTGAAGTGCCTTGGGTTATTACCATGTTAAAAGTGCTATATAGATGTAACTTGTTGTTAAATTTGGCACCAAGCCAAGAGATGTCCTGGTGTCCAGTAACTATGATGTCAACCAGTAGGGTCAGCAGTTAATTACATTGAAACATGCACATAGACAGCAAACAAGGAAATGCAGGCAACACCTTTCACTCTTGGGAGGGATTTTCCAGTTCTTCTTGCTGGGATCTTCCAGCCCCATCAACCGCGAGCACCCCGCCGCTGGGAAACCCGGAAGCGATGGGTAGATTGAAAGGGAAAGCCCATTGATAGTGACGAGGCCAGACAAGCCTTCCACCGACCAATAGCGGGCCGCTGAAAAACACGCCATGGGTGTGTGTGGAAATTCCCTCCCTTGTTATAATTTTATAGAGTATGTAATAAAAGATTATGATACATTTGCAGGATTATTTCAGCATCTAATTAAATATTATAAACAGTGCTTTATGTACTTTTTTTTATCATAATGGAGAAATCTGACATTCCACAAATCAATAATTTTCAAAGTCAGTGAGGTTGTTCATCAGTAATTATAACCTTAATGTGCCATTAAACACCCAGCTAAACTTCGTTCAACAAGGTGTAACTTTTTAAAAGGTTTTTACATTGAGACAAATAGCGTATAAGGGCAAATTCCCATCAGTCCACTGATTGCAGTTTGCGCGGACTTTAGACGTGCACCATATGCGGATCTCCACAACTAATGAAAACAACTTTTGATTTCTCCTTTCATCGCGCATGTGCATACATCCTAAGTTTCTGTCAATTTCTGAATAATGATGGTGAATGCTGACAATTTCACCATCATTTCCACCGCAAAATCAAGACCAAAATTATTAGATTTAACCTTGAATTATTCTCGGTGCCTTTGAGAAACTTTTTTCTAAACTTGAAAACCTTCGAACCGATCAAAGTCTGGCCTTGGATTGGATTTTTTCCCTCTGAGCTTTGAATCTATTAGCTGAAGAGAATTCTTAGAAGTTGAACTTTTAGCATCGAGCCCAGTTTCTCAGGACACTTTGGAAGGATTTTCATTCTAATTGGAACAATATTATTTTACAAGCTGTAAAAATATATGTGCGAGACTTTGAAACATTATGTGATGGAAAGCTAAAAGACAAAATCAAAAGCAGAGGTTTGTTTACTCTTTTGAAGTAGATATTTTGGGTTCCATGTTGCAGACTACACTTATTGTCGAGTCCTAGCTTCTTATGTCTTTGATAATCTTTCCATTTGTCCTGATATCTAGTTAAAATTCATGGCGTAGTCAGTGGAGCGAAGGGAATCTTTTTCTCTTCTAATTGTTCAGCTACTGGTTCTGTTCTGCAGCTCCACAGAATCTTCATTGGCTTTGAAACACTACAATAGACTTGTTTTGTGTTTTATCTGCAAAACTAATATTCTGAGCAGCAATAGAACAAGCAGATAATAGAAACATTACCTGAATATTTATAGATTTGTTGCACTCTGGTAGCTCCTCTGCAAGACTTCAAATGTACTTCTATCTATTATCACTGGTTCCAACAGATAAAGTAAAGTCGCCATAGTCCCAGATGACCATGGACACCTTTCCCCTTTGAGGGGGAGAGCCGACTAGTGATGATTTAACCACACCTCAGGCAGGTGGCAAGATTGAGAAGGTGGGGCGTTCATAACAGATATCACGACTTTGGGTGCTCTCCCCACCTTCCGAGGTACTTTTTATCCATTTCCTGATGTCCTCCAACATTGCACCAGAGAGGCAGTCTCCCATCCAGAACACCTGGTCACGACCTGGACATTTCTCTGAATTACCCTTGCCCGTAACAATTAGCTTGGCAGGAGAGCAGAAGCTAATTTCAAAACCGTAGTTTGCCCCCAGGGTAAGAAGTGACTGTATATTTGTGGGCTTTGAGCGAATTATAGATCAGACTGGGTGATGATAGCAACTTTCCTTCTCCAAAGGACATTAAGGAACCAGATTAGTGTTTGCAACAATCCAACAGCTTTATGACTAGTTTACTGATTTTAGTTTATAAGTTTTTAATAAACTGAATTTAAATTCTCAGACCTCCATGGAGAAGCTTGAACATTCACATCCACATTCTCTGCATTATTAGTGACCCTCTGGTTTGTTAGTACTGTAACATGGTTGCATTATCGTACCCATTTAATGATATTTTAAATGGAAGAATGTTAGTTAAAAGCAAGAATAATTATTGCGGTCTATCACATGAGGAGTTTCTAGCACTGATGTTAATGTATCCTTTTGTTA
Source organism: Scyliorhinus torazame (assembly GCF_047496885.1). Lineage (NCBI taxonomy): Eukaryota > Metazoa > Chordata > Chondrichthyes > Carcharhiniformes > Scyliorhinidae > Scyliorhinus > Scyliorhinus torazame. The sequence goes on from NC_092725.1 coordinate 130,116,853, forward strand.
TTAGAAACCATGCTGACGAGAAAAGGCCTAATGCCTTCACCTATGACATAATAATGTCACCAAAATAATGTTGTGAGCTTAACTTTTCCCTTGATGATTTTCTCACTAGTTTTTCTTCCACCCTTGCCCTCTCCTCTTTTAAATCTTTACTGACGCATGATTTAGTGGGTGTCAATCAACCTTTGGCACCTTGTCCAAATAGCTATTAGTTTGATGTTTGAACTTGTTATTTGACGATGGGGAGCATTGCTGCTATGCTTTACCCTTGCCTAATTTACATTCATACAGACGCAGACACTTGCAGCAGGCATTACTGCAGAGTAATCAGATGGGAGCCCAGGATGAATTCCCGCTTTCTAAATTTAACGGGGTCAATTTTATCTTACTCCAGACAGTTCAGGCAGTGCAGTTGCTGCCTATTTGTTGCAGTGCCCACAAGTAAATTTACAAAGGGCCCTCCACCACATTCTGCATGGTCATGACAAGGGCAACTAGTTAGTTGCCGTTGGGGCTGCCATCCCTTAAAGGACACCACCAGCCTAGAGGAGCTGCCAGCCAATTGGAAGGCTAACAGCTCAGTAGTGCCAAGGAGATGCTGCTGCCCATTGCTGGGGCTTCATTTGAAGGACGAGGATGCAATGAAAGGCTGGCATCCCCCTGAAGCAAGTATGGGGCCTGGGGTTGCTGGGGCCCATCAGGCACTCTCTGGTGACGGGGAGAGGGGTTGGTAACAGCAGGTGGCATCATTGGTGCAAGGGCCACCATTGTTGGTAGAGACCACTTCTTGGCTCAGAGGCCGGAATAGCCCACAGGGAGGCCACCAGGATTTACCTGACGGTCTTTCCATGTGGTGGAGGACTGGCAAAATGCTAGCAACAGCGGGAAGAGGATCTTAATTGACCATTTAAGTGACTGAATTGGCCTTTGTGGGCCACTATCCACCTCCCGTTGCTGCTAGAATGGAATGGGGGCAGGAATATGATGGTTACTCCACTGCCTCACTTTTCCTCATAAGTTTACAGACACTCCCCCACCCCCAAGGAATTGATGCAAAAATTAAGTGATCTTAATTAAGTGATCTTAGGGCAGCATGGTAGCACAGTGGTTAGCACAGCACCAGGGTCCCAGGTTTGATTTTCGGCTTGGGTCACTGTCTGTGTGGAGTCTGCATGTTCTCCCCGAGTCTGTGTGGGTTTCCTCCGGGTGCTCCGGTTTCCCCCCACAGTCCAAACATGTGCAGGTTAGGTGGATTGGCCATGCTAAATTGCCCTTAGTGTCCAATAAGATTAAGTGGGGTTACAAGGGTTACGGGGATAGGGTGGAGGTATGGGGCTTACTTAGGGTGCTCTTTCCAAGGGCCAGTGCAGACTCGATGGACTGAATGGCCTTCTTCTGCACTGTAAATTCCATGTTCTTTCCTACTGAGGTTAAAAGTTCCAATGGAAACTCTTTGGACTGATGTGTAACAGCAACTGTTGTCTTTCTGGATTTATCAATCCCGCAGAGAGCCTCCATTAGGCAGCATGGTGGCACATAGGTTAGCACTGCTGCCTCACAGTGCCAGGGCCCCGGGTTCAATTTCCTCCTCGGGTGACAGTCTGTGTGGAGTTTGCATATTCTCCCCGTGTCTGCCTGGGTTTCCTCCGGGTGCTCAGGTTCTCTCCCACAGTCCAGTGATATGCAGTTTATGTGGATTGGCCTGATAAATTGCCCTTAGTATCCAAAGGTTAGGCAGGGTTATTGGGTTGTGAGGAGTGGGCCTTGGTAGGGTGCTCTTTCAGAGGGTCGGTGCAGACTCGATGGGCCAAATAGCCTCTTCATGCACAGTAGGGATTGTGTTCTAATCTATTGATGTAAACTCATTTGATTCCAGCACACATACTGATATTTCTGCATCATTCAATATTGAACTTAATACAAGCATTTATGAAACCTGAATTGTAATCTTCTGAGAGTAAATTCTCTACAAAGGGAAGTCGAGTATACACACCATACTATCAATACATACATTTCATTTCATTTAAATGCTTTTTAATGAGGAATCTATACACTTTTGTGCCATGGGTTATATTATGCCAAAATATTCTGCCCATAATCATTGGTATTGATCACATTGTGGTGGGTTAAATGGGGATTTTAAAATTTTAATCACAATTGATGTGATAAAATTTAATTCAATGCAGACCTTTGTGGCTTGCTGTGGAATGTGAATGTATCCAAGGCAAATAAACAAGACTTCCTGTTTCATTAATATCAAATTTAAGGCTGTGATAGATGTTGTTGATTCAAGTGCTCTTTAATCTTTCCTTTTTATTTGAAAACATCACAGAGATAGCAACAGGTATGAAAACAATTCAGAAATTTTCTTATTTTATGAGGCTGTGCATCTAATACTTCTTGTTAATACCTTGAGGGAAGCGTGATCAATCACAATGATGTCACATAACTTGATTTATAACCTAATGCCTCAGTCATTTGGGCACTTCTATTTCTGGGCACCTTACCCACATGGTCTTGGCAACCAGCGCCAAAATAAGGAAATTGAAGGAGTCCAAGAGTTTGGGCCTCAGACCTCATCGGGGTGTAGGTGGTGTTGTGGTCGGAGCCTGCTGACATTTATCCTGAAATTTCCAGGTAAGCGTTTGAATTGGATTGTGAGGGGGCTAGAGGAGGAATGGGTGGGGGGGGGTGGGGGGGGGGGGGGCGCGCGGTTGAGGGAGGGGGGGGAGTTGAGTGGGAAGATTATTGTGGGGAGGGGGCGTTGGGAGTGATTTTAGAGATTGTGTGGCAAGATTGCAGATCACAGAAATACTGTTGGGGGTTGTGAGTGCAGACTGGGGGTGGAGATTGGGGCAATAAGCATGGGGATGGGAGGGTCTGGGGACGTAGGAGTTGGGTAGCAGTTGGAGATCTCGGAAAGGGAACAGACTGTGGCTATGCTAAGTGTTTAGTTTTTTCACTTATGTGGCATGTGCCATTTATTTTCCCAGAGGCAATCAGCATTGATACATAAAAACATACCAGAAAATAGAAGCAGGGCGGGCGGCACGGTGGCACAGTGGTTAGCACTACAGCCTCACGCCGCCGAGAACCCGGGTTCAATCCCTGCCCCCCAGTCACTGTCCGTGTGGAGTTTGCACATTCTCGCTGTGTCTGCGTGGGTCTCACTCCCACAACCCAAAAATGTACAGGCTAGGTGGATTGGCCATGCTAAATTGCCGATTAACTGAAAGAAATTTAAAAATGAGAAAATATGGTTGATCATCAAGTTCAATACCCTGAGCCCGCCTTTCCCTGCATATCCCTTGACCCCTTTTGCCCCAGAGCCATATCTAATTCCTTCTTGAAATCACACAACTTTTTCACCTCAATTACTTTCTGCGGTAGTGAATTTCACAGATTCACCACTCTCTGGGCAAAGAAATTTCTCCTCCCCTCAGTTCTAAAATGTTTACCCGTTATCCTCAAACAATGTTCCGAGTTCTGGATTCCTCCACCATCGGGAACATTCTTTCTGAATCTACCCTGTCTAATCCTGTTAGAATTTTATAAGTTTATATGAGATCCCCCCTCACTCTTCTAAACTCCAATGAATATAATCCTAACCGATTTAGTCTCTCCTCATATGACAGTCCCACCGTCTCAGGGATCAGCCTAGTAAACCTTCGCTGCGCTCCCTCCACAGAACATCCTTCCTCAGATAAGGACACCAAAGCTGCACCCAATACTCCAGGTGCGGACTCAGCAATGCCCTATACAATTGTAGTAAAACATTCCTATTCCTATACTCAAATCCTCTCGCTCTGAAAGCCAACATATCATTTGCCTTCTTTACTGCCTGCTGCACCTGCGCGCTCACTTTCAGTGACTGATGCATGAGGACACCAAGGTCTCGCTGAGTATCCACCTCTCCCAATTTACACCCATTCAAATAATAATCTCCCTTCCTATTTTTGCTACTGAAGTGGATGATCTCATATTTACCCACATTATACTGCATCTGCCATGCATGTGCCCACTCACTCAGCCTGTCCACATCCCACTGAGGCATCTCTGTATTCTCCTCACTGCTCATCCTCCCACCCAACTTTGAATCAGCTGCAAATTTGGAGATGATACATTTAGTTCCCTCATCCAAATGATTAATATATGATGTGAACAGTTGGGTTCCTAGCACAGATCCCTGCGGTACTCCACTAGTCACTGCCTGCCAATAGGAAAATACTGGCTGCCTCGGGGCAAACCACCAAATTTAGAGCAGGAACTAGAAACTGGCATTTGCCCCATGTTAGCACATGCACATGGACAAACAATTGCATCAGATATGGGTATAGGATGCCTTTTGTTGGTCCTTTGGCATCTTGCCTGATTCCTGGCAAAAGTGTGTGCGGCCATTTCACTCAAAATGACACACCCAGCACCCAAACAACAGACACTACGAATCCCAATTTGTGCCCGGCCAGTTTAAATAGTTGTTCCAATGATTTGACCTGAGCTATTGACAAGACGCTCTGTGAAGTCTTGAGATTCCATTTAATATTCATGGAGCAGCAGAAATAGAAAAAGTATGATCCTTTGATTTGTGAGAGGTGTGCAGCAGTTGCGTTGGCTATCAACTGAAGCACTTTCTGGCGGAGGTTCAAACACAGAAAACAAAAAAATAAGAACTTTGATAAAAGCACTCATACCTTTTGGGACCTCCATGGCCTTTCTGTCTGCCCTGTTCATCTCATCTCATCTAACATACGCAGTGCAATGAGCACAATACCAAATGCTTCAGCTCAAAGGGTCCTACAGAATGAAGTCAGCAGATGAATTTAATGAAAGCTGGGAAATGGCTAGGTATCCAAGCTAAAGAAGACTGTGAATAGGTTTATTTAAATAGAATATTCCAAAGTGGTGATAAAAAGATCAGATAGGTATTATCCTTGTGCATAGCATAGGAGATATAACACATTATGCCTTACCGAGTCCTCTTTGTTAAAGAGACAGGTCATCTAGGAGGGATTGAAAACTGAGTCTGACCGGTCAATGTATCAACGGCGTTTCATCAATTTGACATTATTCAGAATATATACGTGACTGTTAGAACTGATGAACACAAAAAGGGGGATCCTTTGGAGTAATGTGGCACTCAAATTTATCAGCTAAGTGGAACGGGATTTGTCTTTGAATTGATGGTATACAACCATGGAAAATAGGAGCAGAAGGCGGCCATTCGACCCTTCGAGTCTGCTCCACCATTCATTATCATCATGGCCAATCATCCAGCCAGCCTCCTTCTGCCCTCCCCCCATATCCTTTGATCCCCTTTGCCCCAAATGCTCTCTCTAACTGCTTCTTGAAAATATCCAGATGTTTTAGTCTCAATTGCATTCTGTGGTAGCGGATTCTACAGACCGCCCATAATCTGAGTGAAGAAATTCCTCTTCATCTCAGTCCTAAATGGTCTACCCCGTGTCCTCAGACTGTGTCTGCAAAAGGTTGATTGGACCTTTCATCAGACACTAAGGGCAGACATTTTACACAGTCGGAAAGACCTCACAGGCCTTTAAAAATGCCAGGAGAGACCCAGATACGGGTCCCCATTTCTGACAGATCCAAGTTTTGTTGACAGAGGGTGGGCGTTGGGGTATGATTTACACAGGAGGGAAACCTGAACTCAGCAGGGGCATTTGAACATAGCACTGAGTTCAAATAGACTCCATTATGGCTATCGCAATGGCTTTAACCCATAGTGCAGGAGTCACAAATGGACGGATTAGACGTATCTGTTCTTGAATGTTGGATAAGGTCTGTGACATTATGTGAAGTTTTTTTAAAACCCCCCTGGTCTTTAGACAAGGGAAAAAACAGGCTTATGCAGTCAGTGTAAATGAAAAAAACGTTTGCTGAATTGCTTTGATTGGTGGGCCATGTGGTGTAGGTTGGAAAATAAATTAGCATCTGATCACACATTTTCAATGTAGGTCTTTGTTGACATTTACCCAGGACTATTATTATGTCATTATGAATGCTTGACCCGGATTCAAAATCTTCCATTGGGGCGTTGATTCTCTGGCCACGTTGCACCTGGTGAACATCCCGCTATGTTGGGAGGATCGCAGGAGAGTCCTGAAGCGGAATTTGCGCCGGGTACAAAACAGTTTCTGATTCTCCTGGCACACTTCAGTTGGTGTGATAAGGATCTCACCTAGAAAAGCGAGTGTCAGATCACAGCTAATTTAAATTCATTTTAACCTCATTAGTAAGATTAAAAACGAAAACAGCAGCCTCCTGGTATGCTCCTACACTTCCCCGCCCCCCCCCCCCACTCCCCCGTTCCCCCAGGGGAAGTGGCTCGGGCGTGAATACTGGTCCTTAAAAGTGGTCAGCGTAGCCATCTCAGATGGCCACCTGCAAAGGTCCATGGGAATTATGGCCAACCCAGGACTCAGACACATTCAGAGACTGTGTGTGTATTTGCAACGCAGATAGCTAGATGCAATCAAAACCCCTGCTCGTTTGCATTCTAATGGCCCATTTCCCCAGAACAGAAGGACTGTACTCAGGTAACCGATACAGATGCAGACTAACTGGTGCCACACCCTTTGCTAATAAAGCCCAAACAGCCAAGGTCAATGACCGCTCAGAACACGCCCAGCCATCAAGGCACCCACCCCTTTATTGGCCAAAATCGAAGGCAGTGATCGAAGCCTGTTGAATTATTGGGTCCGAAGCTAAGGACCGCCCCAAAGAGCACAAAATCCCAGAGGGACAAAAAGAGACACAGCCATGTGTTCGGTCTCGCTTGGCCCCGGCCTACACCTGAAACCAAGTGTAGCATTACGACCAGAAGACAAGTTCAAGACCAACGATCGCTACCAGACGGATGAGCCCAGCAGAAACGAAGCCACTTCTTCTAATAAAAATAATAATAATAATCGCTTATTGTCACAAGTAGGCTTCAATGAAGTCACTGTGAAAAGCCCCTAGTCGCCACAACAAAGGCCTTGTTCATCTGCAAAGAGCCGGTTGCCCTGAAGTTAAGTCTAGGTTATTGTAGTTGCTAGGTGTAGTTTAACTTGTAGTGTTTTATATTGCATGTCAAAGTAATTCTTGTGCGTAAATAAACTATCTTTGAACTTGAAGTGACTAACTGATTGTTTGGTCTTGGATCGATATCCGGTAAAGCCTTGTGGTGGTATCATTTGATACCTGGCGACTCTGAAAGCAATATTATCATTAATATCTAGTTAATTTGGCAACATTATTGGTGATGCTGGTGGGATAGTAGTCCACTCATTAAAATGTGCAACACCACTCCCCCCCACCCCAGGGCAAAGTCACTCGGGCATAAATACTGGTCCTTAAAAGTGGTCAACAGGCACCAGGGACTTCGAGGAAGAGCAAGGAGGTGAGTACCTCTATCCACTTAACACCACGGAGCACAAGGGCACAGCAGCTGCTGACCAGAAGTTGTGGGTGGGGGTAGGGGTGTCCTTCAAGGAAGCTGGGGGTCAGGGAGTTCGGGCTGGGCTGGGCTGAGCTGGAGGGGGCCAGGTAGGGGTCTCCTCCAGGACAGGGTTCTCTATGGGCCTGTGTAGCTATGAACCTGCTGTCTTTCATGTTTAACACCCCATGACAGTGAAAAGCACAGCTGAAGCTTGTTTGTCCTAAGATCCTGCACGTCTTTGGGCTGTGGGAGGAAACCGGTGCACCCGGAGGAAACCCACGCAGACACGGGGAGAACGTGCTGTCCTCTGACAGGACAGATTCATTCTGCAGTTTGTTTCTTGGGGAGGCATTTCACACCCCTTGAAGTTTCATTAAGTTGTGTTGTTTCAATGTTGCCGGATGCCTTCTTTTATCCCTTTGTACATGGTTGTTTACGTCGAATTTCATGGCCCCTTGACGTTTACAAGCCTCTTGACTGACAGCTGAAGGCCATCTCAAAGGAGGGTTCAGCTTTGTTTGTTATTATAGCATTTCCCAGTCTATTAACACAGAAGTGTTACCTCTGACTGCATTTTTCTGTAGTGGACTTTTTCTATCCTGAAGTGAGTGACAGGGTGGCACAATGGCTGTCTCACAGTGCCAGGGGCCCAGGTTCAATGCCAACCTTGGGTGACTTTCTGTGTAGAGTTTGCACATTCTCCCTGTGTCTGTGTGGGTTTCCTCCGAGTGCTCCAGTTTCCTCCCAAATTCCAAAGATGTGCAGATTAAATGGATGGATTTCCCATGATAAATTGCCCCTTTGTGTCCAAAGGTGGGGGAGTGGGCATAAGTGGGTGCTCATTTGGAGGGTAGGTGAAGACTTGATGGGTCGAATCACCTCCTTCTGCACTGTAGTGATTCTAAGTGCTTCCTAGAAAGACCAGGTGCTCTGTCTGGATGTTTCTTTTCTCTTAGTGCTTTTTTTTCTACTCTGAAGTCCTTTCTAGAAAGACCAGGTGCTCTGTCTGGATGTTTCTTTTCTCTTAGTGCTTTTTTTTCTACTCTGAAGTCCTTTCTAGAAAGACCAGGTGGTCTGTCTATCAGCAATTGTCTTAGATTCAATCTGTTTCAGTGTCTAATGCCTGAACAATATACTGCACTGGACACCCTTTCCCGCCATAGAAGCAGCTGGCACCACACAGACATTAAAGTGAAATGGTTCCTCAATGAGGACCTTCTCGCAGCCACTGTTGAATTCCCTGGATAGACGTGATGACCACGCTGGAGGTCTGGGAGGCCCTTGTAGTCCCTGGGGGTGAGGGACATGGCAGGGAAGTGCCTTCCCCTGGCACATGCTGGCAGTGCCAACCTGGATTGGCACTGCCAGCGTGCTATTATTGACAGCTCCTCATCACATTAAAATCAGCTCAGTGCTCCCTGCTGTGAAGAAGAGGAAGTGGAAACAAGCATAGTAAGTTTGTTTATAAACATTGTGGTTAGCCTCAAAGCAGAGTAATAGAGATGCATTCAGGCGTGAAGGGAAAGATAGATCAACAATTCACCAACCACCTGTACTTTGAATAAAAAAACTGTCAATCACTGACTAATGTAACGTATTGCTATGTGAACTTAAATGGGAGGTTTGCATTTCAAAGATTGTCATGGGATTTCAATTCCTTTGAAGTGTACTGGGTTTTTGATGAAACCTCTGACACTTGTAACAGCTGCTGTTTTAAACACATTTGTCGGAGGCAGAAGATTTAAGGGAAGGATAAGTGAAAATGCAGTGATTTTTCACTGTACTGCCTGGACTGTTTAGTTTTCATGCAGGGGTCTCTGATGGGGATCTCTGATGAGGGTCTCTGTTAGGGGTCCCTGAAGGTGGTCTGTTGGGGGTCCCTGAAGGTGGTCTGTTGGGGGTCCCTGAAGGTGGTCTGTTGGGGGTCTCTGATGGGGGGGTCTGGTAGAGGGATCTGTTGGGTGGTTCTGACAGGGGGAGGCTGGGGGTACAGAGGGGGGGAGTGGGTCATCCTCATAAATGCTGTGGGTGACTTCCGGTTGTGGCTATGCAGAGCTAAGTCGCACGTTCGGCAGCTCCCTCTTGGAACGGACGTTTGGGCTCTTTTCGACATTTCCCGGTGTGGGAAGAAGACTGCAACATTCCCCCGACAGTGTATGGCTTGGACCAGGAGTGGGGCGACTAAAAAAGTGGTGGTGAACCCAAAGAAAGTGCGAGGGAAGAAGAGCAAGATGGCGGCGGGCGGGGACCAGGCTGCGTGGATGCAGTGGGCGCAGGAGCAGCAGGAGGTTATCTAGCGCTGCTTCAGGGAGCTCAAAGTGGACCTGCTGGAGCCGATGAAGGCTTCTATTGATAAGCTGCTGGAGACCCAGACGGGCCGGGGGTGGCGATCCACGAGGTCCGACAAAAGATCTCAGATAATGAGGACGAGATCTTGGGCCTAGCGGTAAAGGTGGAGGCGCACGAGGCGCTCCACAAGAAATGGCAGGAACGGTTCGAGGAGATGGAGAATGGGTCGAGGCGGAAGAATCTGCGGATCCTGGGCCTCCTGGAGGGGCTGGAGGGGTCGGACGTGGGGGCCTATGTGGTCACCATGTTAAACTCGCTGATGGGAGCGGGGTCCTTCCAGGGGCCCCTGGAGCTGGAAGGGGCCCATAGAGTGCTGACGAGGAGGCCCAAGGCTAACAAGCCGCCGCGGGCGGTGCTGGTGAGGTTTCATTGGTTCGCTGATCGGAAGTGTGTGCTCAGGTGGGCCAAGAAAGAGAGGAGCAGCAGGTGCGAGAACGCGGAGGTTCGAATATATCAGGACTCGAGCGCGGAGGTGGCGAAGAAGAGGGCAGGGTACAACCGGGCGAAGGCGGTACTGCACAGGAAGGGGGTGAAGTTTGGCATGCTGCAGCCGGCGCGACTGTGGGCCACCTACAAGGACCGGCACCATTATTTTGAGTCCCTGGAGGTGGCGTCGGCCTTTGTTCAGGCCGAGAAGCTGGACACAAACTGAGGGTCGGGATGGGTGGTCAGGGATTGCTGTTGGTGTGTTACATTTTGAGGGGGGGTTCTTTGTTCTTGTTTCTTTTTGATTCGATGTGGGTGGTTAGGGTGGGTTGGGCACTGTTTTGGTTGGGTCTGTCGGGTGGGCTCTTGGAGGGGGGCCAGTAAACAGAGTAGGAGGTGGATGGCCGGTAGGGGGGATGGGGCCCCGCGGGGGAGGGGGAGGCCCGAGTTGGGGGTGACGGGACTGGGCCTGTAAAAAGAGCTACGCCAGAGGAGGCGGGGCCGGGCAGGTGGAAAGCGCGGGCTTTTTCCTGCGCTGAAGGCTGGAGGGGGCAGGTTTTCTTTCCCGCGCTTGGGATGGAAGGGGGAGGCGGAGAGCCTTCTGGAGGGTAATGGAGGGGGGGGGGGAAGTCCCACATTGGGAGGAGTCGAAGGAGAAGAGGGAGTGGCTGGGGTCAGCAGGAGTCAGCTGACTTGCGGGAGTGCAATGGGGGGAGCAAGGCAGCTAGGAGGGGTCCTAGCTGGGGGTGGGGGTGGGGGGGGGGGTGGGCGGGGGGAACCGGGTTGCTGCTGGTATGGTCAAGGGGGAGCTGGAGCGAGTAGAGGGGGTTGGGACGGTAGTCCGCCGCCGTGGGGAACGGGCCGGGCATGGGGTGGGGGTGCGTGGCTGGCCGAGGAGGGGTTATGGCTAGTCGGCGGGGGAGGGGGGGAGGGCGGGTAGCCCCCTGATCCGGCTGATACCTAGAACATAAGGAGATTGAACGGGCCGGTTAAGCGGGCCCGGGTGTTCGCGCACGTGAAGGGGCTGAAGGCGGATGTGGTCATGCTCCAGGAGACACACCTGAAGGTGGCGGACCAGGTAAGATTGAGGAAGGGGTGGGTAGGTCAGGTGTTTCATTCGGGGCTGGATACCAAAAATCGGGGAGTGGCGATCTTGGTGGGAAAGAGGGTGTCGTTCGAGGCGTCGAGCATTGTGACAGACAATGGCGGCAGGTACGTAATGGTAAGTGGTAAGCTGCAAGGGGATAGTGTGGTGCTGGTCAACGTGTACACCCCGAACTGAGACGATGCGGGTTTTATGTGGCGCATGTTGGGTCGGATCCCGGACTTGCAAGTGTGGGGCCTGATAATGGGGAGGGGGGACTTTAACACGGTGTTGGATCCGTCACTGGACTGATCCAGGTCTAGGACGGGGAGGAGGCTGGCGGCGGCTAAAGTGCTGAGGGGGTTTATGAACCAGATGGGAGGGGTGGACCCTTGGAGATTTGCAAGGCCGGGGGCCAGGGAATTTTCATTCTTCTCGCACGTTCATAAGGTCTATTCCCGGATCGACTTTTTTGTTATAAGCAGGGCGCTGATAGCGAGAGTAGAGGATACCGAGTACTCAGCGATAGCCATTTCGGATCACGCCCCGCATTGGGTAGACCCAGAGCTGGGGGAGGAGAAGGACAAGCGCCCGTTGTGGCGTTTGGAGGTGGGGCTGTTGGCGGACGAGGAGGTAAGCGAGCGGGTCCGAGGAAGCATAGAGTGATACCTGGAGGCCAACGATAACAGGGAGGCCGGAGTGGGGATTGTCTGGGAGGCGCTGAAGGCGGTGGTTAGGGGAGAGCTGATCTCCATTAGGGCCCACAAGGAGAGGGAGAGGCTGGTGGGGGAGATGGTGAGGGTAGACAGGAGGTACGTGGAGGTGCCGGAGGAAGGACTGTTGAGGGAGAGGCGTAGCCTCCAGGCCAAATTCGACCTGTTGACCACCAGGAAGGCGGAGGTGCAGTGGAGGAAGGCCGAGGGGGCGGTTTATGAATATGGGGAAAAGGCAAGTTGGATTCTGGCGCATCAGCTTCGGAAGCGGGACGCAGCTAGGGAGATCGGAGGAGTTAAGAATATGGGAGGGAGTGTGGTGTGGAGTGGGGTTGGCATCAATGGGGTCTTCAGGGACTTTTATGAGGAACTGTAGCGGTCCGAGCCCCCACTGGAGGAGGGAGGAATGGGCCGCTTTCTGGAGCAATTGAGGTTCCCGAAGGTGGAGGAGGGACTGGTGGTGGGATCAGGGGCCCCGATTGGGCTGGAGGAGCTGGTCAAAGGGATAGGGAGCATGCAGGTGGGGAAGGCACTAGGGCCGGACTGTTTCCCGGTCGAATTCTACAAACAATATGTGGACCTGTTGGGCCCGTTGCTGGTTAGGACCTTCAATGAGGCAAGGGAGGGGGGGGGGGGGGCTTTGCCCCTAACGATGTCGCGGGCACTGATCTCCTTGATCCTGAAGCGGGACAAGGATCCCCTGCAGTGTGGATCTTACAGGCCGATTTCGTTGTTAATGTAGATGCCAAGGTGCTGGCGAAGGTCTTCGCCAAGAGAATTGACGATTGGGTGCCGCAGATTATCCATGAAGACCAGACGGGGTTCGTGAAGGGGAGGCAGTTGAACGCTAATGTGCGGAGGCTCCTGAACGTTATTATAATGCCGGCGAGGGAGGGGGAGGCGGAGATAGTGGTGGCGATGGACGCTGAGAAGGCCTTCGATAGGGTAGAGTGGGGGTACTTGTGGGAGGTGCTGAAGAGGTTCAGATTTGGGGAGGGGTTCGTCAGGTGGGTTAGGCTGTTGTACGAGGTCCCGATGGTGAGTGTGGCCACGAACAAGGGGAGGTCTGAGTACTTTCGGTTGCACCGAGGGACGAGGCAGGGGTGTCCCCTGTCCCCACTGTTCTTCGCACTGGCGATTGAACCACTGGCTATGGCACTGAGGGAGTCGAAGAACTGGAGGGGGTTGGTGCGGGGTGGGGAGGAGCATAGGGTGTCGCTCTATGTGGACGACTTGCTGCTATATGTTGTGGACCCGGTGGGGGGAATGCCGGAGGTAATGAGGATCCTCAGGGAGTTCGGGGATTTCTCAGGGTACAAGCTCAACATGGGGAAGAGCGAGTTGTTCGTTATTCACCCAGGGGACCAGGAGAGGGGGATTGGCGAGCTCCCACTAAGAAGGGCAGAGAGGAGCTTCAGGTATTTGGGGGTCCAGGTGGCCAGGAGCTGGGGGGTCTTGCATAGACTTAATTTCACGAGGCTGGTGGAGCAAATGGAGGAGGAGTTTAAGAGGTGGGACGCGTTGCCGCTGTCCCTGGCGGGTAGGGTGCAGTCAGTCAAGATGACGGTGCTCCCAAGGTTTTTGTTCCTGTTCCAGTGCCTCCCCATTCTTACCCCGAAGGCCTTCTTTAGGCGGGTCAACAGGAGTATAATGGGGTTTGTGTGGGCGCGAGGGTCTCCGAGGGTGAGAAGGGTGTTCCTGGAGCGGAGTAGGGATGGGTGGGGCTGGCACTGCCCAACCTCTGTGGGTACTACTGGGCCGCCAATGCGGCGATGGTGCGCAAGTGGGTGATGGAGGGGGAGGGGGCTGCATGGAAGAGGCTGGAGACGGCGCCTTGTGAGGGTACAAGTCTGGAGGCACTGACAGTGGCGCCGCTGCTGCTCCCTCCAATGAGGTACACCACGAGCCCGGTGGTGGCGGCTGCCCTCAAAATCTTGGGCCAATGGAGGCGGCACAGGGGGGAAGTGGGGGCCTCGGTGTGGACCCCAATACGGGGGAACCACCGGTTTGTTCCAGGGAGAATAGACGGAGGGTTTTCGGGGTGGCACAGGGCAGGTATAAGAAGGTTGGGGGACCTGTTTGCGGATGGGAAGTTCGCGAGCCTGGGTGAGCTGGAGGAGAAGTACGGGCTCCCCCCGGGGGACATCTTTCGGTATCTACCGGTAAGGGCGTTTGCCAGGCGGCAAATGGTGGAATTCCCGCTGCTGCTGCCATGCACGGTACAGGACAGGGTGCTCTCGGGGGGGGGAGTGGGGAAGATCTTGGAAACTTACCAGGTGATGCAGGAGGTGGAGGAGGCCTCGGTGGAGAAGCTGAAAGGTAAGTGGGAGGAGGAGTTGGGGGAGGAGATCGAGGAGGGGACGTGGGCAGATGCCCTTGGGAGGGTGAACTCTTCCTCTTCATGCGCGAGGCTCAGCCACATACAATTTAAGGTGCTGCACAGGGCACACACGACCGGGACAAGGATGAGCCGATTCATTGGGGGTGAGGACAGGTGTGTTAGGTGCTCAGGGAGCCCAGCAAACTACACCCATATGTTCTGGGCATGCCCAGCGCTGGAGGAACTTTGGAATGGCGTAGCAAGGACGGTGTCGAGGGTGGTAGGATCCAGGGTCAGACCGGGCTGGGGGCTCGCAATATTTGGGGTTGCAGGGGAGCTCGGAGTGCAGGAGGCGAAAGAGGCCGGTATTCTGGCCTTCGCGTCCCTGATAGCCCGGCGAAGGATTCTTCTTCAGTGGAAGGATGCGAGGCCCCCAAGGGTGGAATCCTGGATCAATGATATGGTGGGGTTTATTAAATTGGAGAGGGTGAAATTTGCCTTAAGGGGATCGGTGCAAGGGTTTTTCAGGCGGTGGCAACCGTTCTTGGACTTCCTGGTAGAACGGTAGACAATGGTCAGCAGCAGCAGCAACACGGGGTGGGGGGGGGGGGGGGGGGGGGTGGAGGGGGGGGGGGGGGGGGGTTGGGTTCTATTTTATTTTTGTTTGTCTATACTGGGAGATCTGTGGGGGTGTATATATTTGCTATGTTTGCTGTGTGTTAATTCGGGGTGTTAATTTATTAGTTATGTATAGGGGGGAGGGGGGCCCGGGGTTGTTTTATTTTGTTTTGTATTTAATTTTATTGGGTTTCTTTTAAATTTTGTTGTTGATATTTTGTGAAAACTTTAATACAAATTATTTTTTAAAAATAAATAAATAAATGCTGTGGGTGGGTTGACCTATTATTCCCGTGTGGGGTGGGGAGGATGACCCTACTTGTCAGTGAAGGGGGGACAGGAATTGCATTGTGGGGGGAGGAAGAACTGCTGCCATACCTCGTTATCAGGCAGCCGCTCAAAATGGCGACCTGATATTCGGATTCTGATGGAATCCGGCAATCTCTCCTCCATGTATAAAATAGCATGGCAAATGAGAGGCAATCTCCTCCTAGCACCAGCGGAGACCAGGATTGAGTGTCTGCTGGCAGGGACACTTAGTCTCCAGAATGGAGAATCCAGCCCTTTGATTCCAGATTCTTTTATTGAATTAAAATTCCCCCTCCTGCTGTGGTGGGATTCAAATCTGGGTGCCCAGGGTATTGCCCTGGGTCTCTGGAATATTACTCTAGTGACAAACAGCTGATGTATCAAGGCTGCAGCATGTTGGAGGTTCTGGACACCATTGTGATCCAGGCAATTAGTGTTTGCGTATAGAGGAACTTCGGCTCATTGAGGTGGAGGCCGAGCTGCGAACACTGCGGAGGGAGAGAGTTTCCGGGGCCTCTTCATTCCAGTAGGCAGTCACACCAATTAGTGTGGGGTCTTTTGATTCAGTCAGCAATCAGCGACAGGAGGGTGTGACTGTGTGTGAGGCAGGAGTGCAGGGTGTCAGCCTCTGCAATTGGCGAACAGGGTCTGTCAGCTTGTTTGGGTGAGGATGAAGGCTGCAGGCTGAAGAGCAAACTGCCCTTGGCACTCTGCTACAGGAAGCCTTTCAACTGGGGGGGGGGGGGGGGAGAGCAAAAACAAATGGAGTGATAGTAGGGTGCAGCATAGTGAGGGAGATTGACAATGCTCTCTGCAGCCAAGAGCGAGTGTCCAGATGGCTGTGTTACCTGCTCGGTGTGGGACATCTGTTCAATGCTGGAAAGGAGTTTGCAGAGGGAGGGAAGGATTCAGTTGTCTTGGTCCATATAGATACCGAACACATAGGTAGAACTAGGAAAGAGTCTCTGCATAGAGAGTAACATCAAATATTATAATCTCTGGATTAGTATCTGAGCTGCGTGCAAATTGGCATTGGGTGCATAAAAACAATCATGTGGGAGAAATGGGTTCTGGTTTCTGGGGCACTGGTACTAGTGGGGACTGTACCATTGGGGTGGTCTACACCTGAACTATGTTGGGCAAGTGTTATTGTGAACTGTACAACTAGGGAAGTAGAGAGGGCTATAACCTAAATAGTGGGAGCAAGTAGTCCAGTGAAATCACATGCTTGAGTGGTTGGATGCACTTAGTGCTTGGAATGCACTTACCTCTCTTTGATATGGTAAATGTTTACAAACAGTGGGGTTTCACTAATTAGGCCACTGAACCCTGAAAGGAGATGAATGTATCAAAACTGCAGATGGTTTGTAGAAGCTGTCAATCACAGACCACTGCTCCAAAGCTATGAATGGCTTGCAGCGAATGGATCTGTGGGAACCAGACACATGCACAGATGCTCTCCTTCCAGGAATGGACATGTGGAGCTGCAAGGTAAGTATTACAGCTATAATACTTCCTACTGTCCCTGTCTGGACAGCTCGCTAGCTTCCAGATAATGGTCCCTATTCTGGCACGGGGGTGTCTATGTTGGGGGAGGTCTGTGTGTGTGGGGGGGGTCTGTGGAGGGCTGCCCATAGGCAGGGGGTCCCTGTGGAGGGGGTCTCCCTATTACAGGGTCCCTGTGGAGTGTCCCCTTGTTACAGGGGTCCCTATGGATCGCCCCACTGTTATAGGAGACCCTATGGAGTTCCCCCTATTACAGCAGTCCCTGTGGGGGAGGGGGGGGGGCTTGTGGGGGGCCATGGGGGGTGTCTGGTAAAGGGGGTGTTGGCAGGCAGGGGGGGAGGATAACCCTTGGATAGGCTTGAATGGTCTCTACCAACATGGCCCTGACGCGGTGGACCTTGCGGTGGGCCAAGCAGACAACGGCTTAGCCCACCACAAGGCTCACCATGCAGGGCCACGTTGGTAGAGGCCACAAGTGATCCACGTCCACGTGAATCCTAGCCACGTGGACCAGGGAACCAAGGGAGGAGCCGGATCATAGGGTGCCGGCCATGTTTATTTCCATTCCCCCTCCAACGCACATTATGGACCACATTCACATCGGCAGCAGGGGGCCGGCACATTGCGTTCGGGTGCCGATCCCAATTTACCCCCGACACCCGATTCTCCGTCCCATCAGGGAACGCATTCCAGGTGTGCCGGGATGGAGAATTCCGCCCATAAATAGATGGACTAGCCAGGAAAAAAACCTTTCCTCTTGGTGGAGGCATCAATGACCAGGGGGCAGGAGTTTAAGGTAAGGGGCAGGAGTTTAGAGGGGATGTGAGGAAAACCTTTTTCACCTAGAGGGTGGTGGGAGTCTGGAACTCGCTGCCTGAAAGGGTGGTGGAGGCAGAGACCCTCAGAACATCGAAGAAGTTTTTAGATGCGTTCATGCGATGTCAAGGAATACAAAGTTATGGGCCAAGTGCTGGAATGTGGGATTAGAATAGCGAGGTTGTTGTTTTTGTCTGGCGCAGACATCATGGGCTGCAGAGCCTTTTCTGTGCTGTAGACGTCCGTGACTCTAGGGGTTATGACTGCAAATGCTTATAAACGTTTTTTTAAAAACTCGTCCCTTTTAAGCCAAGGTAAAATGGAGCACGCGTGCTCCTACTAGTTCTGCCCAGTGATAAGTCGATGTAACCGGGTAACCATGGGGTCCCAGGTCAAGTCCTATTGAAATTCACACTTGAATATATGTAGAGAAATGGCTGGTCTTGCTTTTTGCATATTTCGGGACACACTGTCAGTGAAATTCAGAAACACAGCGAGAGATGCTGGTTGGTGAAGATACAGGAAAGTTATTGCTGTGAGAGAAGAATGCTTGTTGGAATGGATGGCCCGTTTGAAGAGCTGGACCCCATCGAGATTTAAAGGCTAAGAACTGCCAAACAGTGTCTTGTCGCTGGATGTCCATTCAGGTATTCTCAGGGGGATTGAGAGAAGGGACTTTTAAAAGGTCTCTGGAAGATCTGTCCTCATGTAACAGGAAGAAGCAAGCCTGTTGAAATGCCAGGAAGGATTCAGGACTCTAACAATAAGACTACGGGCAGGATTGTTCAGCCCCAACACTAGCAGACATCATCGTCAGGGGTACAGGAAAATCTGGAGAGCCGTTAATGGCCCTCCAGGTTTTCCTATTCTGCGCACAATAATGCTCATTGATAGCAGGGCTGGAAAATGACACCCTACATTCCTACAGGTCATGAGGTGTAATGTATAAACATGTGTGGGGTTATCAACCATGTTCAGAAACTATTCAGCAATACTTGTTTTGTTGTTTAGAATATTAGTTATCTATTAAGCAATGTTTAGTCAATGTTGATTTTAGTTTTTTCTGTACAGCAAATGTCTTAAAACTTGAAATCTTGTTGTGCAATTCTGTGGTATCTGGGAATTCAAATCTCTTTTTGAAAATCATTGGCCTCTGGATCTAGTGGTTCAGTGGTACTACCGGGCCAGATGCTCAGAGTTCAAGTCCCACTTTAGGACTTGATAGGCACAGAAGGTGCATTGATAATGTGTCCAAACAGGTCGATTATCCGATATGCCTGTTGGCCGGCAGTAAGAGTGGGAGAATTTCCTGGTCGGTCATATTGCACAAGGCAAAGGCAAACTGCAGCTGTACTTTGCTAAGCACAAACGTGGACCTATCAATGGAAGTCCATGGTCACCAGGACTCTCTTAGGACATGGTACTTGAAGGAGGAGGAGGTCTCCACTGAATTGTAACACAAGGAAAAAAGGTGGAGACCTGTAACTTACTTCTTAGATCATAGATCGTAGAATTTACAGTGCAGAAGGAGGCCATTCAGCCTACCGGCCCTTGGAAAGAGCACCCTACCCAAGCCCACACCTCCACCTTATTCCCATAACCCCACCTACCCTTTTTTTGGACACTAGGGGCAATGTAGCACAGCCAATCCACCTGACCTGCACAGCTTTGGACTGTGGGAGGAAACTGGAGCACCCGGAGGAAACCCACGCAGACACGGGGAGAACGTGCAGACTCCACATAGACAGTGGTCCAAGCTGGGAATCGAACCTGAGACCCTGGGGCTGTGAAGCAACTGTGCTAACCGCTGTGCTACCGTGCTGCACATATTTCCTGCCATGTGGTGGGGAACTCATGCCTGCAATTAAAGTCAAGACGAATCATATGGAAACACCACTGTCTGCAAGTTCCCTTCCAAGTCACACAACATTTTGACCTTGAACTATATTGCCATTCCTTTATTGCCGTTGGGACAAAATCCTGGAATTCACAAACTACCATCACTGTTCAAGAGGCAGCCTGCTACCACCTTCGCAAGGGAAAGTTGAGATGGACTATAAATGTTGACCTTGTCAGTTACACCCACATTCTATGAACAAATAAAAATGGTACATCGTGCCATTTTCCATCAAAGAAAAGAACAGAAAAGATACTTCCAATCAAAGGATCTATAAAGGAACCACCAGCAGTCTTATGACACTTGCACATCATTTATTTTGACCTTCTGGAGTTCCCTAATAGCCACTGTGGAGTTGGAGCCAGATGTTTCTAACAGAAACTAGTATGCCAAAAGCAACCAGGAGTTTACACTTCTACAGTCCCTACCGAACGCTTGAAGCAAGATAGAACTTCCCTTCTCCGATCTGATGTAAGGCATTAAAGTCGGCTAAACCAAAAGTAGGACGAGATTCAACTGAGGTCAAGTGAGATGTTTGTGAATATCAGGGATTAAAAACCTCAAATCACTTCCTTCTACAAAAAATAAATGATGGATGTAATATTAATCTGACCTTGCTTAGCTTGCGTTTGTGTTTTGTCTTCTTAGAAAATTTAGGGGGCAGCACGGTAGCATTGTGGATAGCACAATTGCTTCACAGCTCCAGGGTCCCAGGTTCGATTCCGGCTTGGGTCACTGTCTGTGCGGAGTCTGCACATCCTCCCCGTGTCTGCGTGGGTTTCCTCCGGGTGCTCCGGTTTCCTCCCACAATCCAAAGATGTGCAGGTTAGGTGGATTGGCCATGCTAAATTGCCCATAGTGTCCAAAATTGCCCTTAGTGTTGGGTGGAGTTACTGGGTTGGGGTGGAGGTGTGGACCTTGGGTGGGGTGCTCTTTCTAAGAGCTGGTGCAGACTCGATGGGCTGAATGGCCTCCTTCTGCACTGTAAATTCTATGGTAACAAACACATTTTAAAATAGTTCCAGTAAAAATGTAGATTAGCCTTTTTTTAATTTAAAAAAGCACATAAACCGTTTTACCATAAGTAATTCAATGCAATGATCATGTGACAAGGCTGAAATTCACCATATTCCCAAATTCTATGATATTTTAATCGTATAATTTATATTGAAGGAAAAAAGGTGATGCATCAGTTGGCAGCGCACCCACGCCGCATGTTTCCCGATGGCGTGGGGTGGCCATCGGCCGGCTGCGGGAACGGAGAACCCTGCTGGCAGCGGGGGTGCACGAGAAAATTCGGCTGCCAGACCAGAGAAACCTGCCCTTTGTCACCTGAACTCTGCTAAACACTTTCAACAATTTAAAACATAAGAAGCAATACATCTCAACCATGGGATGGCCTGCAGAAGAACCTGAATCATTCATTTTTTTTGTGAGTCTTCATATAATAATAATAAGGGGTACTTCAGATGAATTTGCAGTGAGACGCTATTGTTACATTATGTATAGTAATATCTTGTTACTCATTTGCTTACTTCCGGAACGGTCGGATTGCTGATGTTCAGTAACACTCGAAGTCTTCAAATTAAGCAAATACTGTTTGTTGGGTAACAATTATAAATTGACTATGTGTTCGTTCACTCTTCTACAACAATAACTGAAGATTAGATAAATAAGAATAAATATATATAATGTTTAACTACACCTGCTCACTAAGCTATATCTCTAACAATCTGTTCACTCGTCACTCCTGATACGAATAAGAGGCGGAAACCCCCTCTGAGTGTAGCTTATATACATATATCTGGTGCTGCCATCTAGTGGTCATCTAGCACTTACTTACAGATGTTAACCCCTTACATACCTGCAGGTATACAGATCACTGCAGCTATCTCTTTAGCTTCAGTGATGCAAGCTTATTTTTAAAATTCAGTTTGGGAAAAAAAGGCCATTGAAAAGCCAGACGGAAATGTATGTTATTATTTTCTTTTGCAAAGCTTGGAGTTTCCAAGAATGATCATTTTCTTGAAGTTTTCTCTCAATGCTGCCAACACCAGTTAAAAAAAAACAGGCGATCCGGTTATTTATCACATTGTTGCTTGTGAGAGTTTGTGATTTATGCGAATGGGCTGCCGCATGTCCTTCCATTGCAATAGTACTTTGCTAGATGTAAAATGTCTTGGGACATTGTGAGGTGGTGAGAGATGATCCTATAAATATGTCTTTCAATTTTATATAATTATATCAATACAAAATTGTGTCCTCCAGGCAGTGAATCTGCAGAAACAAAAACCATTAAGGGCTGGTGTGTGGGAAGGCGGAGAATGTGGCTGCATCTGACCCAATATCCCCTTATGTATCTCGATGTCATAATTTGTTCCGTGAGGCTTCTGTGAAATGTCTTAGGATGTTTTAAGTTAAAGGCACGATACAAATAAAATGTGTTTGTTGTTGTTTGGAACTCTGACAGATCTGAGACTCATAGAATCACAGAATCCCTTCATTGGAGAAGGAGACCATTTGGTCCATCGGGTCAGCACTGACTCTCCGAAAGAGCCTACCTATGCCACACCCCCTCCCTATCCCCTTAACCCCATAACCCCAGCTAACCTTTTGTAACACTATGGGGCAATTTAGCATGGTCAATCCAGCTAACCTACACACCTTTGGAATCCTCCAAAGCTATGGCATTCACAACCTACTGCACCTCACACAGCCCTCATACAACCAAGCTTCCACTGACAAACCTCACCCAATTCACCATGGTGACCAACTGGCTGAGTTCTAAGTTTATTTCTTTCCTTGTGGCAAGGGCTCACTGTTACGTTTAATATGGAGAGGAGCAACATATACAGTAGATTAAGTTCTAAATCCATTTTTAAATATATGTATTAAATAACGAGTTATTCAAATTAATGCAAATTAATTACGGTAAGTTGTTTCAATCTATTAATTCACTTTATTGAATTTATTAAAATAAGTATTTATAATTACTCTGTCCCATTTATGTCCATTCTATCCACTTTAAACAGGAGGTTTATGAGCAGAAGGATCATTAATCGGAATATGTAAACTTATAGACAGTTTTGGGTTGAGGTACTGCTGCGACTGGAAAGTTGGTTGACACAGGAATGCTATCAGAGGTCAAGTTGCAAAGAGGGATATAGGGCACGATTTAACAGCCACGTTGCACCCGGCACAGATCCATGCACGCCAATTAAATTAACACGCTGGGAAACTAAGGATTTTCGGCATGTCCACATTGACTCTTACCAACCTTTACAGATGCACCATAGAAAGCATTCCCATGCTCATTATCCCCCTCCCGAACACTGGGGCAGCATCACAGCCTGGTATGGCAATTGCTCGGCCCAGCACCGTAAGAAACTACAGAGAACAAAGAACAAAGAACAAAGAAATGTACAGCACAGGAACAGGCCCTTCGGCCCTCGAAGCCCGCGCCGATCATGCTGCCCGACTAAACTACAATCTTCTACACTTCCTGGGTCCGTATCCTTCTATTCCCATCCTATTCATGTATTTGTCAAGATGCCCCTTAAATGTCACTATCGTCCCTGCTTCCACCACCTCCTCCGGTAGCGAGTTCCAGGCACCCACTACCCTCTGCGTAAAAAACTTGCCTCGTACATCTACTCTAAACCTTGCCCCTCTCACCTTAAACCTATGCCCCCTAGTAATTGACCCCTCTACCCTGGGGAAAAGCCTCTGACTATCCACTCTGTCTATGCCCCTCATAATTTTGTATACCTCTATCAGGTCTCCCCTCAACCTCCTTCGTTCCAGTGAGAACAAACCGAGTTTATTTGAGAGTCGGGAACACAACCCAGTCCATCACACAAACCCGCCTCCCATCCATTGACTCTGTGTACACCTCCCGCTGCCTTGGGAAAGTGGGCAGCATAATCAAAGACCCCTCCCACCTGGCTTATTCACTCTTCAACTTCTTCCATCGGGCACGGGATAAAAAAAGTCTGAGAACATGCACTAACAGGTTCAAAAACAGCTTCTTCTCTGCTGTTACCAGACTCTTAAATGTCCCTCTTATGGACCGATCTGATCTCTTCACACATCTTCTCTACTGAGTAATATTACACTCTTGAATGCTTCACCGGCTGCCTGTGTCTTTGTATTTACATTGTGTATTTTATGTTTACCCTCTGTATTTTCTTTTCCTGTATTTCATGATCTGTCTGAACTGTACGCAGAACAATACTTTTCACTGTACCTTGGTACCCGTGAGAATAAACAAATCCAATCCAATCCAGATTGAGGTAGAGGCCAAAATCGGTGTCCGCTCCGGATCGGTTGGCGATCTAACCAGCCCTCTCCTGATGGCGGGTCCCAGATCCCGTCCAGACGTGGTGAGACACCAATTAGAGCAATCTGCATCTCATTAGCGAAATGGAAGCCCAATCTAACGGTCTCCGAGGAATTAACCGGCTCCGCAGCACGAGGTCGGGTGTGTGTCGTTTAGCACTCCTATTTAAAATGTGAAGTTAGCACAGTGGCTACTGAGGGGATACAGCCCAGGGGCACTGGGGCTGCTGCTGCCCCAGTGCTCGGGAGAGGGGGTGATGGGCCTGGGAAGGGGACTGCGTGCCATAGGTCGGGGTTCGCCCTTGGGCTGTGGGAGGGGGGGGGGTGGAGTGGGGCTCGGGGCTCGGCGTCTGCGGGTCCTCCAGACCATCGTCCAATACTGTGCATTCCCATAACTGGGGCAACTACAGCTGCTGCCTGTCTGTAGTACGAGAAACCTCCAGGACAGAGCCCTGTCTGTGGTTATGTGCTGAAGGTCACTTTAACTCCCTCTGACTGTGAACTGCCTCTGGCTGCACAGCTGAACGGTATTGCTAATAAAGAATTGGCACTGTTAGTTAAGGGAGCACTCTAGAGCTTCAAGTTATATTTGCTCCTTGCTCCTGCTGGTAGCCTCAGATGCCTGGAGGCTGCTGTTGCTGTTTCCTTTGTTTTGGGCCAGGGTTTAGAGAACCCAAAGTGTATCATGGAGTTCACCTGACCCACAACTTTTACTGGATTGTGGTATGGGGAGCATACGGCCCACTCTACAGGTGTGGTAGAGCAGAAATGGAAAAGTATTTTTTGAAAGCAAAACAATGTTTATTCTATGAACTCAAGTTAACCTTTTTAAAACATACAGTGAACATCTTAGCGACCATTAATTCAAATACAGCCCCTAAAGAATACAACACTAAGTAATCCTTTAAGCTTTCCTTTTAACATCCATAAGACTTAAAAATAAAACTTTTAACAGAAGCACCTCAGGTTTAACTTCACTACTGAGAACAGTTACCACGGTGAAATCAGCAAATGGACACTCATAAGCTTGCAGAGATTCACACACATCCTGCTGTGATTGCAGCTTCTCCAAAACTAAAATGAAACCAAACCCACCCTGCAGCAAAAAGCCTAAAGTGAAAGTAAAAACCTGCAGACAGCCCAGCTCCACCCACTCTTTGACATCACTGCAGTAATAAACACCCATTTCTTAAAGGTACACTCACTACAGATATTTATGAGCACACCCATTTATAAATACCCATTTCTTAAAGGTACTCTCACATGACACCTACCCCGAAGAAAAAAAAAATCATCAACTTCAAGATGGTTTCATTTTTCACCTTTTCACTCTCCTTTAAGAAATGCACACAGTAAATATACATTTTCATTTCAAATAACAACATACACAAACAAGTATAATAATATAGTCCATTTTTGTTCTTCTTCCTCCAACTGAAATCCTTCTCGATTGACAGTCTTAGTCATAGAATTTACAGTGCAGAAGGAGGCCATTCGGCCCATCGAGTCTGCACCGGCTCTTGGAAAGAGCACCCTACCCAAGGTCAACACCTCCGCCCTATCCCCATAACCCAGTAACCCCACCCAACACTAAGGGCAATTTTGGACACTAAGGGCAATTTATCATGGCCAATCCACCTAACCCGCACATCTTTGGACTGTGGGAGGAAACCGGAGCACCCGGTGGAAACCCACGCACACACGGGAAGGATGTGCAGACTCCGCACAGACAGTGACCCAAGCCGGAATCGAACCTGGGACCCTGGAGCTGTGAAGCAATTGTGCTATCCACAAGGCTACTCTGTCTCTTTGAACAAGAAGGTCTTTGCACGATCCGTCCATTTCTCTACGCCTCAGCATTTCTCTTTGAAGTCAGATACTTTAGTTCAATCTGAACACAGAGTCCCTTGTAATTCTCCAACACAGGAGCATTGGTTATCACAGCTGTGAGGCAGTCAAATGCCTTTTGAAAGTCCGCTGTCCATTGAAATTTTCGACGTTTCTTCAGCAAGTTTTTCAAAACTTTTTCACAAATGTTCAATCAAATCCACTCATGCCAAGAAATCGCATTATTTCCCTTCTTGAGGGTATCGGAATATCCTCAATAACTGTTGGTTTCACATCCCGTGGGACCTTCGACCCTGTCCGATTGTATAGCCAAGGAAAGTGACTTGGGCTTTTCCAAATTCACTTTTGGCTACGTTTATCACCAAACCCGCCTCCTGAAGTCGATCGAATAACTCCATCAGATATTTTAAATGTTCTTTCCATGTCTGGCTGAAAATGACCAGATCGTCGATTTATACCGCACAATTGGGTAATCCTGAAATGACTTTGTTAGTTAACTGTTGAAATGTGGCTGGGCTGTTTTTATGACAAATGGCATAACTTTGAATTGGTATATTCCATCTGGAGTCACAAAAGCTGAAAGCCCCTTCCCTTTTCGGATAAAGGTACCTGCCAGTAACCTTTAAGTAAATCCAATTTGGAAATAAAAGCTGATTGTTCCACTTTCTCAATGCAATCCTCCAAACATGGGATAGGATAAGAGTCCGTTCTTGTAACTGCATTAACCTTTCTATAGTCCATACAGAACCATCCGGTTTAGGTACCATCACTATGGGTGAGCTCCATTGGCTGCAACCCATTTCAATTATGCCATTTTTAAGCATACTCTCAATCTCTTTGTTAACCTGCGCCAATTTTAAAAGGTTAAGTCTATATGGATGTTGTTTGATAGGAACAGCATTTCCCAAATCTACATCATGTATAGCCATTTTAGTACTTCCCAATTTATCTCCACAAACTTGCCCATGTGATATCAATAACTCTTTCAGGTCAGTTTGTTTTTCCTCTGGAAGGTAACTCAACAATTTATCCCAATTTTTAAGAACATCCTTGTTTTCCAATTTAATTTGAGGTATGTCAAATTCACAGTCATCTGGATTTGGTTTGTGACTTTGAGTTAGAATCATTAAAACCTCCTCCTTTTTCTTTCCTTCCCATTCAAAGTACCTTTTAAGCATATTCACATGACACACTCGGTGACTCTTCCTTCTATCTGGTGTTTTTACCACATAATTCACCTCACTTAATTTCCTTTCAATCTGATACGGTCCACAAAACCTACCTTTTAAAGGCTCACCTACCACTGGTAACAATACTAAAACTTTATCTCCAATGGCAAAACTACGAACTTTGGATTTCTTGTCCACTACCCATTTCACCACATTTTGTGCAACTTTAAAATGTTGTCTAGCAAATTCACCTGCTCTATTTAATTGTTCCCTAAAATTTGACATGTAATCCAATAATGTAATTTCCGATTTCTCACTCACCAATTTTTCCTTAATCAATTTAAGTGGTCCTCTTACCTCATGACCAAAAGTTTGTTCAAAAGGACTGAATTTGGTTGTCCCATTGGCTGCATCCCTAATTGCAAACAGTACAAATGGAATTCCTTTGTCCCAATCCTCTGGATAATCTTGACAATAAGCCCTCAACATTGTCTGTAATGTCTAATGCCACCTTTCTAATGCTCCCTGCGATTCTGGATGGTTCACAGTTGATTTAAGTTGTTTTATTCCTAAGCTATCCATAACTTCTTTGAATAACTTTGAGGTAAAATTTGATCCTTGATCCGATTGTATTTCTGTGGGTAGTCCATATCTAGTAAAGAATTCAAGTAACTCCTCCACAATATTTTTAGCTGGATTATTACGTACTGGAAGGGTCTCTGGAAACCTAGTAGACACATCCATCATAAGCAAAAGATATTGATTCCCACTTTTCGTTTTAGGAAGCGGTCCTACGCAATCAATTAAGACCCTTGTAAAAGGTTCCTCAAATGCTGGAATGGGTATTAAGGGCGCTGGTTTTATCACTGCTTGAGGTTTCCCTATCACTTGACATGTGTGACATGATTGACAAAATTTAACTACATCTTTATGTAGTCCAGGTCAATAAAAATATTTTCGTATTTTAGCTTGAGTTTTCCTTATTCCCAAATGACCTCCCACGGTACCTCATGTGCAACTCGCAACACCTCCTTTCTATACCCTACCGGCAATACTACTTGATGAACCTCTGCCCACTTTTCATCTGCCTGCATATGTAAAGGTCTCCATTTTCTCATTAAGCCATCACTTTTACGTTAATAACACTCTGGTATACACTCAGATTCCTCTTCCGTGTATGCTTTCTGATAAATCCGTTTTATTTCTACATCTTTCTGTTGTAACTCTGCCAATTTTACTGAACTAAAAATATCCGCCTCATCCTCCACTTGTTCTTAATCTTTTTCAACCATCTGATCAAAAATCGTTTCTGATACTTACACTTCAACTTTATCTTTACTCTTTGATTTCTCCTCTTGTCTTAACCTGTGACTTTGCGACCTTGTTACTACACAATCCGGAAAAATCCCAGGATATTCGTCCTGCAACACTTCAGTTGTCTGATTTTCCACTGGCTTATTAACCACAGTAGGCATCACTCCCACCTGCGATCCAGCTATATCATTACCCAAGATAAACTGTATTCCTGGACAAGATCGTTTCTCTATTACTCCTACTACCACTTCACCACTCTTCACTGGACTTTCCAACCTTACCTTATATAATGGAACACTACTCTTCTCACCCTGAATTCCACATATTACCACCTTTTCTGGCAATATTCTTCCTAAACTACATAACTCCTCATCTCTTACCATTAAAGATTGACTAGCTTCCGTATCTCTTAAAATTGTGACTTCTTTACCTGCTCCTCCTGATACACATGAGTAAACTTTACCCACACATGTAAATTCATTAAAGATATCTGGCACGTTCTTATCAATCACCACTTGATCAGGCTGTGCAAGCTTTTGCACCTCCTTCACTTCACTTGGGCTTTCCTTTACCACTCTAACAAACCCCACTGTCTTATCCTGTTTTACCACATCAGCCTTCCCAGTACCTTTCTTCAACCACCAACACTGTGACTTTACATGGCCTAGTTTATTACAGTGAAAACATTTGACATTTTTCATGTCTCTTCCACCCTGCTGGATTTCTTTTTCAATCTGAGGTACACTCTCCTTATTATCTCCCAGCAGATCACCTTTACCTTTACCACTTGAGTATTTCTCATGTCCCCAGTTTCTATCCCTCACCGGCTGAAACTGATGTCGGAAACCAAGCTTTGACTTATGAACTAATTCATAATCACCTGCCATTTCTGCTGCTAATCTCGCAGTTTTAACCCTCTGCTCTTCCACATGAGCTCTCACTACATCAGGAATTGAACTTTTAAACTCCTCCAAAAGTATAATTTCTCTGAGAGCTTCATACGTTTTGGTCTATTTTCAAAGCCCTTATCCACCTATCAAAATTACTCTGTTTGACCCTTTCAAACTCCATGTATGTTTGACCAAATTCTTTACTTAAATTTCTAAACCTTTGTCTGTAAGCTTCAGGCACTAGTTCATATGCACATAAGATGGATTTTTTCACGTCCTCCTACGTCGAGATACCTCCTCCGGTAGTGATGCAAACACTTCACTTGCCCTCCCCATCAGCTTTGTTTGAATCAGTAATACCCACATGTCCTGTGGCCATTTCATTTGTTTAGCTACCATCTCAAATGAAATGAAAAAGGCTTCTACCTCCTTCTCATCAAACTTTGGCAATGCTTGGACATATTTAAATAGATCCCCACCAAGCCTTCGACTATGACGTTCTTTCTAACTATCCTCATCACTATCACCCAACTGTACGTTTCCCTTTACGCGTGCCAATTTTAACTGACTGTCATGTTTCATGGCCATTTTCTGAAGTTCAAACTCTCTCTCTTTATTTTTTCCCCTGATCTGTATTTCCCTTTCTCTTTCTTTTTCCTCTCTCTCTCTCTCTCTCTCTCTCTCTCTTTCGTATTCAAGCTGTTTTAATTCTTTCTCATGTTCCATTTGTTTAATTTGTAACTGAATTTTTGCCATTTGCTATGAGTCAAACTGTATCTCAGGCCACTTTAAATGCTTAGTCACCGCCATAATTACCTCACCTTTTCGCATTTTGTCAGGTAATGTTGACTGCAATGTTTTGTCAAATCTAACAATCTGCTTTTAGTCTCTGTCCGTAAGGTACTGCGTGTGACTGTCTCCACCCCCAAAAACTTCAGAGCCTCTGAAAGAGCCATTGTCCACAACACACTCCCTACTTAAACTAAAATACCACACCTGAAAAGCAACCACAATATGCTCACCCTCACTGTCTTTAAGTTCACTAAGCCAATCCAATAGATAGACTTTTATCCCCCTCGAGCCCCCAATTTGTTATGGGCCAGGGTTTAGAGAACCCCAAAGTGTATCATGGAGTTCACCTGACCCACAACTTTTAATAGATTGTAGTACGGGGAGCACATGGCCCACTCTACAGGTGTGGTAGAGCAGAAATGGAGAAGTATTTTTTAAAGCAAAACAATGTTTATTCTATGAACTCAAGTTAACCTTTTTAAAACATACAGTGTACGCCTTAGCAACCATTCATTCAAATACAACCGCCAAAGACTACAACACTAAGTAATCCTTTAAGCTTTCCTTTTAACATCCATAAGACTTAAAAACAAAACCTTTAACAGAAGCACCTCAGGTTTAACTTCTCTACTGAGAACAGTTATCACATTGAAATCAGCAAACGGACACTCATAAGCTTGCAGAGATTCACACACATCCTGCCGTGATTGCAGCTTCTCTAAAACTAAAATGAAACCAAACCCACCCTGCAGCAAAAAGCCTAAAGCGAAAGTAAAAAGCTGACAGACAGCCCAGCTCCACCCACTCTCTGACATCACTGAAGTTATAGACACCCATTTCTTGAAGGTACACTCGCTACAGATATTTATATACACACCCATTAATAAACACCCATTTCTTAAAGGTAATCCCACATGACACTTCCTTTTCTGCAGCCGGAAAGAAGGACACAATTTTCTAAGGTACCTGATTCCTGGAACACCGGACTGAGGAGGACGTATAAGTCCAGAAAGCAATCCGGTTTGAAGCAAGGAGATGCTGCGGGATTTGGTGCACGACATTGTTCCAAATGGGCCCCCTGATGACGCCATTGTAGAAATGCTTTCACAGATTGTTGATGCTTTTGTTGCTCGTATTATGGGCCAGGATTTAGAGAACACCAAAGTGTTCTCATGGAGTTCACCTGACCCACAACTTTGAATAGATTTTGGTTATGGGGAGCACAAGGGCCCACTTTACAGGTTTGATGCAACAGAGAGCTAAAAGTATTTTTAAACAAAAACAATGTTTATTCTCTATGAGTCCAGTTAACATTTTATAAACACACAGTAAACGTCTTATCAACTACCAACACTGATAATCCCCACAGATACAGTACTCTATAGATAACCCTTAATAACTTTCCAAACAACATCTATAAGTCAAAAAACCCTTTTTAACAAAGACAGTAGGTTTGCATTCCTCACAGAAACAGGCATTACTTTGAAATCATTAAGTGATCTGGAGACATTCTTTAGATTGCAGAGAGAGAGATCAAGAGACACATCTACTTGCTATTAAAACAGCTCTCCAACTGAAAGCGAAACTAAGACATGCTACAACTCCCAGCTCAAAACAAAAGTAAAGGACAGAATCACATTCCAGCTCCACCCACATAATTACATCACTGCAGCCATTTCATGAAACATACTTTTCTCAAAGGGACTCTCACATGACACTGGTGTGGTGAGTGCTGGCACGTCACCACGGGTTAAACACGCTGGAAGTCAAGGATGTTCAATTGCACCTTCCGTGTCAGTGGAATATGTGGATGTCAGGATTTGGTTCTGGTGTGATTGGGCCATGTGGGAGGGGCCTGCACAGCTGCGGCTCCTGGACAGAGAATGGCACTGATACATGGATCAAGTAACACATTGATGGACAGATCATTTCTACAACAAAGTTCTGTACAAGATAACACATTCTCAGATTTATCCTCAGTTTCTGTTGAGGAACCTGTGAGAGGTGAGTTTTTTTAACTGAAAATGAGCTGGTGTAGCTGTTTAATGGTTAGTGTGGTATGTGGAAGGTTATGCAGTTGATTTTCAAATCTTTGTTCCTGTTGACCGTTTAATAAACAAAATATTCTCAAGTGCATTCTCGTGGGTACACATGCCATCCCTGGTGGCAGGCACCGTGTTGGCCGCCAAAGCTCCCTTCTCCCAGACAGCGCCCATGGGGACTTGGGGGTCGTCATGGGACAGAGGGGCAGCTGCAGTGAGCTTCAGAGGATTCTGCGTCGTCCGGCTCTGCCGGTCCTGGCACCTCCCTGTTTTCTGCACCATGGTGTTGACACCCTCGGTGTCGGTGAGGCTCCATAGTGACTGGCATAAGATCCGGAGAGCCTTGGGAATGTCCACTTGCATCTGGGACATGACCCTCAGCGACCGGGACATGCTCTGCAGCGCCTCGGCAATATCCAACTGCATCTGCGACACATCCCTCAGCGACCGGGACATGCTGCTGAGGCTCTCAGGGTATGATCGACACAGACTGAGACATGCCTTGGACACTACCATTCATTTAATTATTTTTTTACAGTACCCAATTCTTAGTTTTTCCCATTAAGGGGCAATTTAGCGTGGCCAATCCACCTACACTGCACATCCTTGGGTTGTGGGGGGTGAGACCTACGCAGCCACGGGGAGAATGTGCAAACTCCACACAGACAGTGACCCAGGGCCGGGATCGAACCCGGGTCCTCAGTGCCATGAGGCAGCAATGCTAACAACTACGCCACCGTGCCGTCAGACGATGACCTCATGCTCCAGGCTTTCCACTGCAGTTGGCGCCCCAGCAGTGTTGGCCTTGCAGCCATACATTGCTGCTGCCATCTCCTGCACCCGTAGCCTTTGGGACTCCTCCAATCGGCAATGCACTTGCCGGAGTGTTGCTGACACACCCTCCTGAATGTCACGCTCGGCATCTGACTGGGACCCAGCTGAGTCCTGGGATCCCGAAGACCTCCGACTGCTGTCGCCCTTGGATGTTCCTGAGACAGCAGTGTCCTCTCTCGTGGGGATGTCGGTCAGACAACAGTGCAATGCCTCTGATTGCCCTTCCAACTTCCCTGAACCACACGCTGCTCCCAGAGGTTGTTTCTTAATTGGCTGCCTCTGGGGTGGTGAAGGTGGGGGTGGCACCATTGGGGGATTGGGGCAATTGGGGACATATTTGTTGACCAATAAAAATTGTTGACCTCGACCAATATGACGCCTCTGGCACTTTCCTCCGCAACGCGGGCCGAGCATCAAACCCATCCCCCATCTCTCCGGACATGGAGGTCCTGGATGCCTCTTTCCCCCCGCCCCCCCTCAGCCTCCCCATCCCCCATTTCTCCCCTTCCCCCCACCACCGTTTGCCCCCCTCCCCTCCCTCTTTTCTTCCCCCCCCCCAACATGCCCTGCCCACTCCCCCCCCCCCCCACCACAGTGGGAGCCTCTGCCTACCACACCCTGTACCGCAGACACCCGCATGTAACGTTACTTGGACCGGATGCTGTTCCTCTCCCTGGTGCACATACCCACCCTCTGGTTAACTGGTTGCCCCCGGTGTTGACTGCTTCGTCCATGGTGTTGTCTCCCGCTGAGCTCAGGCACAGTGTCAGGCATCACGGTCTGATTAGAATGCTAGACAGTAACTCCTACATGCTACATGGTACTCCTACACACGGGGCAGTCTCCCTTGACTACGATGGCCAATTCGCAATAGCCTTCAGCTGTGCGGCCAGAAGACTTCACGGTCAGTGGGAGTTATGGGTGGTCGGTGGGCTGGCGGACTTGGGCTGGGGTTGGCATGGCGGATCCGGGGGTGCTAAGACACCCATCTCCATCCCCGGTGGCTCCCCCACCTCCCTCTGAATACCAAGGCAGCAACACCAGTGCCCCCGGGCTCATTTCCCAGGGGTAAAGATGGTTACTCACCTCCTCAGATACCCATAGCAGCCCTTCCGCCAGGTTCATGTCTTTAGAAAAGAGTACTAATTGGTGCTTGTGTGGCCACTGCTGGGGAGGCCGTTACATGATGGTGGCTGTTCGAGAGACGGTCGCTCCCAATGATTGTATGGAGATGGGCTTAAGTGGTGATTATTGGCTTTTTGCTACGCTACATTGAAATCCTCAGTCCGCCAACAGGGGTAGACTGGTTAGATCGCAAACAGATCGACTCCCGGCACGGTTATCGATTTTGGCTTCTCCCGCAATCTAACGGCCTTGTCGTGCTCTCACTTAAGCACAATGTAGCCATTAAATCGGGCCCATTGTTATTTACCAGAATTGCTTAAATTGGAACAGAAACCTGAAAATCACCATCTTGATCAAGTTTTTAAAATAAATTTAGAGTACCCAATTCATTTTTTCCAATTAAGGGGCAATTTAGTGTGGCCAATTCACCTACCCTGCACATCTTTTGGGTTGTGAGGGCGAAAGCCACGCAAACATGGGGAGAATGTGCAAACTCTACACGGACAGTGACCCAGAGTGGGATCGAACCTGGGACCTCGGCGCCGTGAGGCAGCAGAGCTAACCACTGCGCCACCGTGCTGCCCTACCTTGATCAAGTTTGATCTATAATACAGGACATCCCTTCTTTATTAATGTAAAGAGCAACATATACTTATAAGTTGACAAAGTGTGTTTTTGTTGCTGGAGAATATAAAACTTTTTGTCAGTACTCTTCCTGTCACCTGATGCAAGGGCACAAAGCAAACCACAGGACCCACTGTGGCAGCACAAATGACAATTACAAATACCAGCATCAGGAATCAGAAGTTCTAAGATGGTGAGAAGAAACAGAAAACTGGATCCCAGGAAGATAGCTGGGAGCGTGCTCAAGGCTGTCACACACATGAGGGTTTAGACGCCTTTGTAAATGACTCGAGTTCACCCGCCGCGTAGCCTTACAGTTTCCATATTTACCTAAACCCCTCAAGCAGTCCAACATGTCGTCAGTCATTTTAGCCAATACACGCAACAGAAATTTCATGGGTGATGCCCACCATCAGCATTTATAAATGAACTGCTTTTGACTAAAAAGCAGGGTTTGATCACCTCTGTATTCCTGTGTAAATTTAAACATTCATTTGAGCAGTGAATGCTGAGATCAAAAGAAGATACCTTGGGGGGACCAATGAGCTAAAATAAACCATCGCAGATAAGGAAGATGAACAAAAATATTTTTCACGTAGAGGTGAATGCTGTTTGGTCAGTAATGATATGTTCAGATCTTGAGCATTTCCAATTAACATTGCTATCTGGCAAAAAATTATTTTTAATATACTTTATCGAATTATATATCTGAACAGAGATAGAACCATCAGAACACTGCTGGGCTGGTAGATCATAAGGATTAATTATATTTAATTAATATATTCACAAGTCTTGTATCTATGAATAAAAATGTATGAAGCCTTATCTGTTCAAATAGCCTGCAAAAATGGGTTGAACTCATGGTCATTAGTTGGCTGGTGTGTTAGAAATACGGTGTATATTCAGTTTTGATGGAAAAGCATGAATAGAAATGATAAAAAGTATCACCGTTTGCTTTGCGATTGTGTTTCCTCTTCAAAGATCTATATAATGTGTGACAACCTGGGGAAGCTGACTCAGTCACATCTGACCCAGAGCATCTGCTCAATCAAATGCAATAGGTTCATTGAGTGAAGTGATGATGGAGTGAGCTTTTGTCAACATATAAACGCAGGTTTGCCTTGAACTGGAGTTTTCCATTGAGACAGAGTGGAGCAGAAGACAAGGCGGATGCTTGTTGATAACATAGTCTCAAGAGGATTTAAGCAGACTGTACAAATGAAAGGCAATCAACTTTCATCAGAACAGCAGCATGAGATCAGCCACGATCTGATCAAATTGGTGGAACAGGCTTGAGCGACTGAAGTCCCACTTCTGCTTTTATGAGAAGACAGTTGAGTGAGTACAGGAAGTTTAGCTGGAACTGACGTTTGGCACTGGAGTCTAATTGGATTGAAATTGTTTTGGCCATTTGACTGGCTAGATCTTCTGAGTTAATTTATTATGGCAGGGCAGCGGAGACTGGCGTTGTGCATGTATGATATGTGGTTTTCTGGAAACTCTGCCAGTCCAAGGTAGTCGCAGGTGCAAGGAATATCCGCAATGGGACTCATTGGAACTTAGCAAGAAACCACTGGAGACAGTTTGAGAAGTTTGAGAAGGAGGAAGAGCTCTTACAGTACACATTTCAAAGGGCGGTAACTCCACCACCTGGAATGGAAGTTCATGATTAACTTTGGATGAGGAGCATTGAGAGGTTAGTGAGAAGAGGACTCAGGGGGAAGCAAATTCTTGGCAGGGTCCTGAAAATATCTGTTAGGTAAATAATCTATGAAGAAGATGACAATGCCAACTCAGAGGAGGGAAAACATCATAAATACCTTGGCACCATGGAGCAGAACGATTAAAGGTGAGTACAGCAATAAAATGGCTGTGGGCAATGACAGTGCTGAGAGTAGCACAACATTGCTTCAACTAATATCATTGTGAGTCCAAAATAGTGTTGCCTCCAGAATGTCGGGGTAAGAGACATAGCAGGGATGGCACAGAAGCTCTTCAAAGTAAAACATCAAGCTTTTTGCTGAAATCAAAGATTTAGGAAAGACTAAAGCCATACCCTGCAAAGAGAACACTTGCAAAACCACGGCAATCCAAAAGAAAATTGCCTATTAATACATAGATAATATGAAGCAAAATTTGTGAACTAGATTAATTGATAAAAATAGTAAATTAAAACAGAATGGTCCTAAATTTTGTCTGTGTACCTTCCAGTGCAATCTCATTTGATTTTAATCTACACACGATTCAGCGGACTTAAAACTAAATCCTCTGTCGAGTGCTTTTAGCAAGGTGATTTTAGCCGGCTGCAATGCCGAGAAACAGCCTGCTATCCAATGGAAAAATTAGATGGGCAAATGTAGCCTCGATACCTCGATAAGGAATTCATGGAGTGCATTTGGGATAGTTTCTCAGAGCAGCATGTTCTGGCGCCAACCAGAGAGCACTCCATACTAGGCCTGGTATTGTGAAGGCACCCCTAAGTAGCAGCGATTATATGATTGAACTTCACTTTCAGTTTGAGGGAGAGAAAAGTGGGTCTAAGACTAATATTTTAAACTTAAGTAAAGCCAATTGTGAGGTCATAATTGCTGAAGTGAACTGGCAAATTAAGTTAAGGGATAGGTCAATAGACAGGTATTTAAGGAGATATTTCAGAATACATAGAATAGATATGCTTTCAATGAGAAAGAAAAATACAAAGGGAAGGACCCTCCATCTGTTAAAGATAGTTAAAGATAGCACCAAACCTAAATAAAAAAACATATAAATGTGCAAGATGGATATCAGGTCAGAAGATTGGACAGAATATAGAAAACAGTAAAGAAGGAGTAAAAGATTAATAAAGAGAAAAAACTTAGGAGAGTATGACAGGAAACGAGCTAGAAATATAAAGACAGCATATTTTTAAAAGAAAAGACTTAACAATGTGGGTGTTGGTCCTATAGAAATTGAATCTGGGGAATTAATAGTGGAAAATAAGGAAATGGCAGATGCATTGAACAGGTATTCTGCATCAGTCTTCACCATAGAAGACACAAGTAACATCCCAGAAATAGCTCTAAATTAGGGGTTAGACGGGAGGGAGGAACTCAAGAAAAGTATCATCAACAGGGAAGTACTGAGCAAATTGTTGGATCTGCGGGTTTGCACATCCCTGGGTCCTGATGGATTTAATACTGAGGTCTTAAAAGACTAGTGAGATAGTTGATGTGTTGGCACAAATTTTCCAAATTTTTCCAAATTTCCCTAGATTCAGGAAAGGTTCCATGACATTGGAAAATAATTATTATTTAAAAAGGGTAGGCGACAGAAAGCAGGAAACTACAGTTTTATCATGTCATAGGAAAATAGTTGGAAAAGATTTTTAAATATGTACGAGCAGGGCACTTATAAAAAATCAAGGCAATCATTCAGACTCGACATGGTTCTTTTATTCATTCATGGGATGTGGGAATCACTTACTGGGCCAGCATTGAATTCCCTTGAACTGAGTGAATTCTCGGCCCTTTCGGAGTCAAGCACATTTCTATGGATCAGGAGTCACATGTAGGCCAGACCAGGTAAGGAAAGCACTTGCTTGAAGGACAATCGTGAAATTGGATGGGTTTTTACAACAATCGACAATGATTTCATGGTCATCAGTAGACTCTTAATTGGAGATTTTTTAATTAAATTCAAATGTCACCATCTGCTGTGATGGGATTCAAACCGGGGTCACCAGAACAATACTCTGGGTCTCTGGATTACTAGTCTAGTGACAACACTTCTACATTGCAACAGAGCTTTTCAAAGTCAGTGTCGCAACCCACGGGTGGGTCGCGGGCTGGTCGTGGGCAGGTGTTGGGATCATTGCACAACGATTGTGCCCGCCGTTCCTGTGGTGGCCCAGAATGCGGGGGGAGTGCTCGTCTTTTACTTTGAGAATCGGGGCCCAGTCTGAAAATGTCCACGGCTCCGGCAGAGAGGGCGAGTCAACATTGGGGGGTGGCCAGCGGGGTGAAGTAAGGAACTTAAATGTCCGCGGCTCGGGGCACCCCCCCGGTTTGTGTGGAGACGTCGGAGTGTCGGCTGGTGTCCAGGAGGTTGTGTGCCCGGTGATTGAGGGGCAGGTAAGGCAGCTCCAGTGCCATGGTGGGGAGGAAGATTCCCCACCTTGTGGGTATTTTGATCCGATTCCTGGTGCATCTGCGCCCAAGGCACTGTGTGCTGCTCCCATCCCCCCACCCTCTTCCCCCCCAAACACCCCCCCCTCCCCCAGCCCGCCTCCTCTCTGAGATTTATTCAAGGAAATGAGGCTTGTGTGGGCCCAGAGTTTATCTGCTGAGAGAGGCGCTGATGACTGAGCCCCCCACCCCCTATTTGGGGTGACACCAAGCCTCTGGGGGGTGTTATTGGGCACCAGGTTTTATTTTGGTGGAGGCTGGGTGGGGGGGCTGTATTTGGTAATGCCATGGGCCGCATTGAGTGCCGGACCCGGAAATGTCAGTCAACGTGATTATTCTCAGGAGTTGTGCCCACGGCTTTTTCCATTTTATTTTAGTAACTGAGGTCATATTTTGAAAATAAGTCCCCGTCCCTACTGCGAAGGCAGTATAAACCGAACTTTGGTGTAAAATGATAAGAACCCTGAAAAGTCCAAAATAAAATACTTATTGCAAACCGAAAAGAGAATTGCTACCGCTGCTGCCTTTTAAATGAAAATAAATCAAATTGTGTGGAGTCTTCTGGCCAGAAGCAGCAGCAGAGAGCAGGGTATGCAACCTGCATGCATTCCTGACCTGAAGTGCCCTCCATATATGTGCTTTCGGCACCAAATCACGGAGCACCGTTACTTCCATTTCCCAGCTACTGGCAAGCGAACTGGGATGATGAATGGTTTTCTTGAAAGCAAGAGATGGCCCAAGAATCAAATAGGCAGTTTACCTATTGGACAGGATCTCACAACAGGATCTGCTTGACAGAGCTGCCCAGGAGAGTTCAGAGCAGTGCTAGTGTTTGCTTTGCACACAGTTCTGCTGCCGCTGGTCAACAGCCTACAAAGAAGAATCTTAACTCGGGAACAAAGTAGTAGAAAGATGATTTCTTGAGGTGTGGTTTTGTCCTTCATGAGGACCAACATGTGCAAGGTTGGAGTTTTCACTTTCGGAATGATGAAGAGGGCGCAAAGGAACTGGCTCAGGTCTGCACCTGATGTGTGCATTGTCCTCTCCTCCTTTGCACCTGATTCAAGTGAGATCATGAGGACCAAGCAGGCTCCCCTTTGGCATTAAAGGTAAGAAAATGTGACGTTTGTCACAAAGGTCGGCTGCCGTGGTCGTGAAGGTCAGCCAGAGGGGGTCCCGAAGGTCGGCCGGTTGCTAAAAGTGGGTTGTGGGAAAAAAAGTTAGAAAAGCATTGCACTACAAGGTTATATCTGGGCACTTGGAATAACTCAAGGTAATTGAGAAAAATCAGCATGGCTTTGTGAGAGGGAAATCATGATTTACCAATTTAATGGGGTTCTTTGAAGAAGTAACATGTGCTGTGGATAAAGGGGAACCAGTAACTGTACTTAGATGTCCCAGAAGGCATTTGATAAGGTGATGCATCAAAGATTATTGTAGAAAATAAAAGCTCATTGTGCAGAGAAGATTGGCTATAGTTAACAGGAAACAGAGTAGGCATAAATGGGTAATTTTCTGGTTGGCAACATGTAACATATGGTGCGCCACAGGGATCAGTGCTAGGGCCTCAATTTGTTTCGAAATTACATAAATGACTTCGATGAAGGAATCAAAGGACGGTTGCTAAATTTTCTGACACAAAGATCGGTTGAAAAGTAAATTGTGAAGAGGACATATGGGCGGGATTCTCCAATAATGGGGCTATGTCCCCCAGCCGGCATGAAAAGCGGTGCCAAGCACTTCGGCATCAACGTTCCCCGATAAAGGGGCATGCTCCCCTTTCCAGGGGGCTAGGTTGGTGCCGGAGTGGACCCAACAGCTCCAGCCGGTGCGGAACGGCCGGCATATTTCCACGCATGCGCGGAGGTTCCCTTCTCCGCACCGGCCCCCCAGGCAATATGGCGGAGCCCTACAGGGGCCTGGCACTGAGTAAAGTAGGCACCCACGGAACCAGCCCGGCCGCCGATCGGTTGGCCCCGATCGTGAGCCAGGCCACCATGGGTCAGATCCCCCCACGCCACCCCTGCAGGACGGCCCCCGCACACTCACCTCCCAGGTCCGAGTGGGACCTGAGTAACCCACGCCAACGGGACTCGGCCAAACTTGTCGGCCACTCGGCCCATCGGGGTCCAGGGAATCGCCGGGGGGGGGCCGCTGTCAACGGCCCCCGATCGGCGTGCCGGGAATCCCGCGGGCGCCCGAGAATCGGTGCTTGGTGAGAATGGGGAAGCCGGCAACCCCCCGGGGATTCTCGCGTCCCCCCAGGGATTCTCCGACCCAGCGGAGAATCCCGGCCATGGAAGCTACAAACTGACACAAATAAGTTAAGTGAGTGGGCGAAGACCTGGCAAATGGAGTACAATGTGGAAAAATAATTTTTCTTTTAAATAATCTTTATTGTCATAAGTAGGCTTACATTAATACTGCAATGAAGTTACTGTGAAAAGCCCCTAGTCGCCACATTCTGGTGCCTGTTCGGGTACACAGAGAGAGAATTCAGACTGCCCAAACAGCACGTCTTTTGGGACATGTGGGAGGAAACCGGAGAACCCGGAGGAAACCCACCCAGACACGGGGAGAACGTGCAGACTCCGCACAGTGACCCAAGCCGGGAATCGAACCCGGGACCCTGGCGTTGTGAAGCAACAGTGCTAACCACTGTGCTACCGTGTCACCTCTCCTGACATTCAGGGCCACGTCCCACTCCGATTCCGGCATCCTGGCTGGTAGATTCCGCCCTATATATCCCAATTTCTTAAATCCCTCACATTATTACTAAATGCAAAGCATTCAGCAGGTGTGTGAGAGTAGACAGTACGCTGTGCAGGTTTATATTCAATATCTTGGCAGTCTTTATCCTGCACCAGCCCTTAATTCCCAACATCTCTCCTTCACTAAACTAAAGGCAAAATACTGAGGATGCTAGAAATTTGAAATGAAAACAGGAAATGTTGGGAAAAATTAGCCCGTCCAGCAGCATCTGTGGAGAGTTAACATTTTGAATCCGACTGACACTTGACCATTTAGAATCGCAGGACAAAATTTATCCTTGTGACATCGGTCTCAACAATGGGATAGAAAGCAGGGGGCGACTCGACCGTAACCATTTCTGGGTCATCTGGCTGCATTTTATCAGGATCAAGCAACAGGCACTGACCCCCTCCCAGGTGCTGCTGGCCAGCTGGAGAGCAGCCAGCTTTGCAGTCTCACCAGTGTCATTGGGAGAAGAGGCGAGTGCTGGGAGAAGCGGACGCCATGAAAGTCCACTGCCTTCTGGTGAGGCCAGTGGACTCTGGTGAGGGGTGAAGGAGCCAGGGAGGGGAGGGTGTTGGTGGCACCACTGTCATGGGGGGCAGTCATTGTCACGGGTGAGGTACCAAGAATGCCAGATTAGGAGGCCCCCTAATCCCCAAACGCACTGGGAAGTCACCGGGATATAAAAGGCGGTCTACCCATGCGGTAGAAAGAAATCCGGCATTGACCACTTAAGTGACTCAATTGACTTTGGGGCGGGAGGTCTGTCTTCCTTATTCCCCACTACTGGTAAAATGCAATGACTGCAGGAAGCCAGCCCAGCATTCTCACAGCTGTGGACCCCCTGCCTCCTAGCCTGTAACTAGAGAGCTGATAACATTCAGCCCACAGAATTGTTATCCAAACAAGAGACCATTCAGCCAATCCCACCCACGCCAGCTCTCTGTAGAGCAGTCCCATTCCCCCTGCTGTATTCCAGAAGTAGTATTTCCCTCAAGCCCACATCCAATTTCTTTGGCTTGTTCATGACTCCTGCC
Organism: Scyliorhinus torazame; assembly: GCF_047496885.1. Taxonomy (NCBI): domain Eukaryota; kingdom Metazoa; phylum Chordata; class Chondrichthyes; order Carcharhiniformes; family Scyliorhinidae; genus Scyliorhinus; species Scyliorhinus torazame. The sequence continues at coordinate 130,159,256 of NC_092725.1, forward strand.
AGGAACCCGGAAGCAGGTGTTGAGGAGTTACAAAATGCTCCGACCAGAGTTCTGAATTGGTCTTCTTGAACAAATGTTTTGCTGGCTTGGTACATCAGGAGAAATCTTTCAGTACCCTTCCAAGTGTATCCAGATTTGTGGTTGAAGACTTGTGCTCCAAAACAATTGACACCTCTGCCAAGCTGTTCTAGTACAGGTTAGCACTGCTGCCTCACAGCACCAGGGACCCGTGTTCAATTCCAGCCTCGGGTGACTGCATGGAGTTTGGAATTTCTCCCGGTGCTCCGGTTTCCTCCCCCAGTCCAAAGATGTGCAAGGTAGGTGGATTGGCCATGCTAAATTGCCCCTTAGTGTCCAAAAGGGGATAGGGTGGGGGAGTGGGCCGAGGTAACGTGCACTTTCAGACGGTCAGTACAGACTCGGTGGGCGGAATGGCCTCCTTCTGCTCTGGAGGGATTCTATGATTATACATGGTCTTAGTGGGCACCTGAAATATTCTGTGCAGATTTAGTCTCCTTGTCTGAGAAAGGACGTTTTTGCTGTTCTTGTCTTCTTTTGCTGAATTTTAAACTGCTCCCAATCCTCAGGTCTGCTTTTTTGTCTGGCCAATTTGCCTCTGCCTAGGATCCAACACTTTAATTTCCCTTGATGTGGAGATGCTGGTGTTGGACTGGGCTGAGCACAGTAAGAAGTCTTACAACACCAGAAGCAATGCTCCTTCCTCAGGTGAATGGAGATCTCCTTCCTCAGCAGAAGGAGGCCATTCACCTGAGGAAGGAGCAGTGCTCTGAAAGCTAGTGATTCGAAACAAACCTGTTGGACTTTAACCTGGTGTTGCAAGACTTCTTACTTAATTTCCCTTGGAAGCCATGGTTTGGCCACCTTTCCCATTTTATTTTGGTGCGGGTGCGCGTGGGGCTCCGGCGGGCGCCAGGTCCCGAAGGGAGACCGTGTCTTGGCGGCCGTCGGGGAACGCTACGTAGGCATACTGGGGGTTGGCATGCAGCAGGTGAACCCTCTCGACCAACGGGTCCGACTTGTGCGTCCTCACATGTTTTCGCATCAGGATGGGTCTAGGTGTCGCTAGCCAGGTTGGGAGCGAGGTCCCGGAGGAGGACTTCCTGGGGAAAACAAGGAGACGTTCGTGAGGTGTCTGGTTTGTGGTAGTACAAAGCAGCGACCGAATGGAGTAAAGAGCCACTGGGAGGACTTCTTGCCAGCGGGTGACTGGGAGATTCCTGGACCGGAGGGCCAGCAGGACAGTATTCCGGACCGTTCCGTTCTCCCTTTCTACCTGCCCGTTTCCCCGGGGGTTGTAACTGGTCGTCGTGCTGGAGGCGATGCGTTTGCTGAGCTGCTGGGTACAGTTCTAGCTGATTAAATTGATGCACAATCAATTACTCGGGAGACAAGGAGAGTCATACTAATCGGCTTTAATCAGCTAGAACTGTACCCAGCAGCTTCGATACAGAAAGTGAAGGCTGCTGGGACGGCATTGGTTCTTATACCCCGCCTCTCAGGGCGGAGCTATGTGCGTTAGCCAATGGTAGACTCCTAGGTCTAGCCAATGGGCATCCACCTCTCAGGTACTGCAATACCTGGTATTACCACAATCATATTATGGTCACTCATCCCAAGGGGCTTCGCACAGCAAATTACCTTTTTTTAAGAAGGGTTGCAAGGATAACCTGGGTAATTATCGGCCAGTGTGCTGAACTTGTGCCCCTTGTAATTGTCATTTCCACCCTGGGAAAAAACCTCCACTGTTCACCCTATCTATACCCCTAATAATGTTATAAACTTCCATCAGGTCACCCCTCAGCCTCTGTCTCTCTAGGGAGAACAATCCCAGTTTATTCAATCTCTCCTCATAGCTAATACTCTCCATACCAGGCAACATCCTGGTAAACCTTTTCTACACACTCTACAAAACCTCCATGTCCTTCTGGTATTGTGGTGACCTGAATTGGACACTGCTCAAATGTGGCCAAACCAATGTTCTGTATAACTGTAATATAATTTTCCCCTGTAACCATTGCATTTCAACACATTTTACTCCTCCTTTGACTGTTACTGCTTTTCCCAGATAGGCCATTCCCCCAACAGTATTCTTGTTTTGCAAGAAAATGGCCACAGAAGATTCCTTCACTGCCTGCCCAGTCCGCTTTCTTAGCCTGTGATGTGGCTACCTCTCTATACATGCTATCCACGATACTCTCCAACTCATGGATGTTGGACTTTAACCTGGTGTTGTAAGACTTCTTACTTCTTACTTAATTTTGACAGTGCCGTCAGCCACTGCTCAGGCTTTGAAATCCAGGCTTCCAGGAGCTGCAGCTGCAGACCATCCTGCACACTGGTATGTTGGCTCCGTGCACTGGTAATGTTCCCGACTTCCCACATAGAGCAGGAGAAGCACGGCATGGCTTTGCGCTCTCCTGCCATAACGTATCCCTCGAAATTACACCTTTTGGAAGATGCTTAAAATCAGATAATATCAATTACTCTTGGGCCCTTTTTTCCTGGTCCTCGTTACTGCAGAATATAACTCTTACAAACTATGAACCAGAAAATAAATACCGTGCAAATTATAAGTGTAAATTATAAGTGATAAAAGTAGTAAACATTTACCTGATCATACTCACCCAATTAGCTGCTACCACCTGACTTTGACATTCAATATCATTGTCATCACTGGATTTCCCCCCCCACCCCCCCCCCCCCCCCCCCCCCCACAATCAACATTCTGGGGGTTACCATTGACCAGAAACTGAACTATGCCACCTACATAAATACTCTGGCTACAAGAGCAGATCAGAGGCTAGGAATCCCGCAGTGAGTGACCTCCTCCTGACTCTGCAAAGACTTCCACCATCCACAAGGTACAAGTCGGGAGTGTGATGGAATACTCTCCACTTGCCTGGATGAATGCAGCTCCAATAACACTCAAGGAGCTTGACACCATCCAGGCCAAAGTAGCCCTCTTTATTGGCACCCCATTCACCACCTTAAATATTCACTCACTCCGCCAAGGGTGTACAGTGACGTCGGTCCCTGTTATATACACGATGCACTGCAGAAACTGGCCAAGCCTCCTTCGACAGCACCTGTCAGACCCAATGATCTATACCACCTGGAAGGAGAAGGATGGTAAATGTATTGGAACACCAGAACTTGCAAGTACCCCACTAAATCACGTGCCATCCTGATTTGAAAATATATCGGTGTTCCTTCACTGTCGCTGAGTCAAAAACCTAAAAATACCTCCCTAACAGAAATGTGCGTGTACCCACATGGACTGCAGCAGTTCAGGAAGTTGACTCAATATTACCTTCTCAGGAGCAACCAGGGATGGGCAGTGAATGCTGGCACTGCCACTAATGCTCACATCCAATGAAAGAATGAAAAAATGTTGTGTGCTCTTTAACTCGGGGGAGCTAAGAAACTGCAATGCTGCAATGGTAGTAAATAATAAACTCACAGTTTTATTGTGTTATCTCTTCCATCACCAGTGCCTCCTATCATCGCATCCAGCTTTTAGACCTACAAGATGAATGTCCTCGTATTGTACACTTAACAAGTTAGCAAACTGCACAATGACAGAAAGCCCCATAATGGTAGATTTAACAATTAAATACAGTGCAGTTTGAAAACTGCAAATTAACCTGGATCCTGACCCTTTGCTTACTCTGGTTGTTGCATTGCGAGGCAAGCGACGGGACAGTGTTTAATCACAATAATGATTTATTTGACAAATAACTATACTATATAAGAACAGTACAATTACTCCACTGGTCTTGTTCACACAACACACAAGCTAGCTCTGACAAAACCCCAACAGCCTAAACAGCTGATAGGCCAACATTCACACACTCTGTCCCCATAGGCTCATGGTCTGCCGCGTGGCCCGTAACTATTGCCTCTTAAGGGGACACGCTACAGCGTTCCTCCTCCCTTCCGTTCCCTTACAGATCCCTGAAATATAAAAACTGAAAAACTCTTATTGACAATTGTACACAGACAAAGAGAGTTACAGTAAGGGGCATCAAAACAAAGCTCATAATATAAGTCTATCAGGTGACTCCCTAACTCATGTCAATCATCTGAACTTGGCGACTGGATTTTCCAGATTGGAGGCATCCGAGTTTACAGCAAGGGCAGGCAAATTGGTAGAGTCTGAAATCGGAGCTGCACTGACCCCCTTCTCAATCCCTTCTGTGGCCCCTGATAATTCCTCTTGAAAAGGTCTCGGTTCTCCACCACTGTCTCGACAAATGGGATACTGGTAGCTGGGATTGGGTCCACATATCCCTTTTTCGGGATGACGGTTTCTCTCCTTCTCAGATGATCAACTTCTTGACTAGCATCACAGCCCTGTAGGTCTGTGACCTACTGACCCAGACCTGGCAACAGCTCTCCAGGTAACCATTCTCCATCTCCAGCAAAGCTCTGCACATACGATGAACCTTCTGTTTTGAACGATGTGTCCTTCTTGGCCGTATTGTGGTAGCGTTTCTCTGAGGCTTGCGTAGCCTCCACCCTCCTTGATAAATTTGGAAAATCTGAGGTTAAGCCAGGTCCTGAGATGCCTGTCCATTAACAACTCAGCCAGGGTGACCTGTAGTGGTATGTGGGGTTGAATTGTACGAGAGCAAGAAGTCGGCCAAGCGAAGCAGGAATGGCTGATTGGTTTGATTTTTCATTGATGCTTTGAAAGTTTGGATCGCTCTTTCAGCCAGCCGTTTGATGTGGGGTGGTAGGGGACTGGCCTTACCTATTGGATCCCATTGGACTTAACAAAGAGTTGAAACTCTTTGGTTGTGCAGGCAATACCATTATGTTTTTTTAAAATAATCTTTATTGTCACCAGTAGGCTTACATTAACACTGCAATGAAGTTACTGTGAAAATCCCCTAGTCGCCACACTCCGGCGCCTGTTCGGGTACACAGAGGGAGAATTCAGAATGTCCAATTCACCTAACAGCACGTCTCTCAGGACTAGTGGGAGGAAACCGGAGCACCCGGAGGAAACCCACGCAGACACGGGGAGAACGTGCAGACTCCGCACAGACAGTGACCCAAGCCAGGAATCAAACCTGGGACCCTGGAGCTGTGAGGCAACAGTGCTAACCACTGCACTACCATGCTGCCCAGATTGTCTGAGACAATTGACGCAGGTAGGCTTGATTGGCAAAGATTTGGCGCAGCTCGTCCTGCTGTGGTTGAACGCATACGCTGCACATCCAGCCATTTCGAGTGGGCATCTACCACAATAGAAAATATCATTCCCAAAAAAGGGACCCACAAAGTCTCAGCCTCAGATGCCCCGGGCACTCCCGAGGGTGCAAACCTGCGGCAGGCGGAAGGTTGTGTTGAGATTGACTGTGCTCACACTGATTGACCATAATCTCAATGTCCTTGTCGATCCCTGGCCACCGAATGTAACTCCTGGCCCGTACCGTCATCTGAGATTGACCAGAATATCCAATATGCAATTCTTGGGGGGGGGGGGGGGGGGGAGAGGCTGCAGCCCCGAGGGTGGCACTCTCACTCTGCAACCCAACAGGAGAACCCCATCCTCATAAGTGATTTTGTCCCTACATTGCATATTGGGCCTAATCCGTTCTAAGTTCTGAAAATGCCAACCCGTGAGAACCATCCTTTTAACTGTTGACAACACAGGGTCTCTGTTGGTCCACGTCTTAATGTGGCTGGACAAAATAGCTAGATAATCAAGGAAATGTAGAGCTAGAGCGATCTCCTGCAGAGTGGAGGCTCGGCTATTGTTTGTGGCCGTGGAAGCCTGCTCAAAGCATGATATCTGGGTTCCCGGTCTGTGTTGACAAGTACATGAATATGCAGCCAAGAGCAGTGCCCATCATGGCACCCAGGTTCAGAGAAATCATGGAAGTCACAGAGTTTCCAGTGCAGAAGGAGGCCATTTGACCCATCGAGTCTGCACCGCCCTTGGAAAGAGCACTCTACTTAAGCCCAGGCCTCCACTCTATCCCCGTAACCCAGAGCCCCCATGTAACCTTTTTGGACACTAAAGGCAATTTATCATGGCCGATCCACTTAACCTGCACATCTTTGGGCTGTGGGAGGAAATCGGAGCACCCGGAGGAAACCGGAGCACCCGGAGGAAACCCATGCTATTGACGAAACAGGTTTATCTTCATGAAAACTGCCAAGTATTGTTTATGTTCCGAGATGATGGTGAAATGCTGGCCATAAAAATATTGATGACATTTTTTGACAGAATGAATGACCGCCAGACTTGCTTTGGCGATCTGGGGCTATCTCCTCTCAGCGTGTGACAGTGTTCTGGATGAGAAAGTTTCAAAAAAAAATTCATTTATGGGATGTGGGCGTTGCTGGCTAGGCCAGAATTTATTTCCCATCCCTAGCTGCCCTTCAGAAGGTAGTGACATGCCTTTCCACACCATCCATTTTGTGCAAGAGTACCGCATCAATGCCATCTGATGATGCATCGCACGTGACTACGATAGAAAAGGACCAGCAAGATCGACCATTGCAAGGCCTGTTTGACCTGATCGAGCGACTTTCTGGGAATCTTCCTGTCATAATATCCACTCATGTATATAATGAGATGCAGACAGGCAGTGATTGACACACAGAACAACCAATCACCAGACAGGACACCACCACTATAAAACACACAAGGCATAAGTTTCTCCACTCCCGCGCCGGTTGGGAGAATCGCCTGGGCCGCCAAGATTTCCCAGGACGCCGGTCCGATGACCTCCCGCGATTCTCCCAAGCGGCGGGAACGGCCCCGTCGAGTTCCGCGGGCCGCAGGCCGGAGACACCAAAATGGCGATTCTCCGGCACCCCCGCTATCCTCAGGCCCGGATGGGCCGAGCGGCTAGCCCAAAACGGCGGGTCCCCCCCCAGCGCCATCCACACCTGGTCGCTGCTGTCAGGAACAGCGCGGGAACGCTGGGGGGGGGGGGGGGGGGGGGGGCGGCCTGCTGGGGGAGGGGGGGGATCCTGCACCGGGGGTACCTCAAATGTGGCATGGCCCGCGATCGGTGCCCACCGACCGTCGGGCTGTCCTCTCTGATGGAGGACCTCCTTCCATCTGCGGCCCCGCAAGATCCGTCCGCCATCTTCTTGTGGGGCGGACTCAGAGAGGACGGCAACCATGCATGCGCGGGTGATGCCAGCTATGCGGCTCCGGCCGCGTCATCTATGCGGCGCCGCCTTTACGCGACGACAAGGCCTGGCGCATGTAGATGACGCAGCCCCGATCCTAGCCCATTGTCGGGGCCTGAATCGGTCGGGATAGGGGCCGTTTCGTGCCGTCGTGGGGGCACTCTTTTTCTTCTGCCTTCACCATGGTCTTCACTATGGCGGAGACGGAAGAGAGCCCCCACCCCTTGCGCAAGCGCGGGGATGACGTCAGCAGCCACTGACTCTCCCGCGCATGCTCGGACCTGCGTCGCCTGGCGAAGACCTTTCGGCCCTGGCTGTCGTGGCGCCATAGGCCTTTCCCGCCAGCCGGTGGAGCGGAAACCGCTCCGGCGCAGGCCTAGCACCTCAAGGTGAGGGTTTGGCGGCCCGACTCCAGAGTGGTTCCCGCCATTCCATCACGCCGGGACCCCCGCCCCGTCGGGTAGGGGAGAATCTCGCCCCTTGTTCCCACGGCTCCCAGGCTAACAGATATGCCTCTAAACATCTGATCGGCTAACATTCAAATGCTCCATCCCCATGGGCTCAGGGTCTGTCACATGGCCCACGAAGTATCACCCCTTAAAGGGGCTATGCTACCACACTGTTCGCTTCTATGAAGTATTTACTTAATGTCTCCAGAATGGGAGGTAGAAGGGCAAGGAACCTTCACTGAGGGTTGTCGAGGTGGCTGTGGTGATATACATCACTGCAAGTACACAAAGGGTTAATGTACATACACTACACCTAGCTAGACACTAGAGGGAGCACAGAGACATGACACACAGACAGTCAACCAATAGGTCAGTAAGATAGGACACGACCAATGGGCATTCATGATACACACAGTGGTGACACTACCACAGTGGGACATTACACCAACCCATATAAAAGGACACATCACACATAAGAACATAAGAACATAAGAACTAGGAGCAGGAGTAGGCCACCTGGCCCCTCGAGCCTGCTCCGCCATTCAATGAGATCATGGCTGATCTTTTGTGGACTCAGCTCCACTTTCCGGCCCAAACACCATAACCCTTAATCCCTTTATTCTTCAAAAAACTATCTATCTTTATCTTAAAAACATTTAATGAAGGAGCCTCTACTGCATAACTGGGCAAGGAATTCCATAGATTCACAACCCTTTGGGTGAAGAAGTTCCTCCTAAACTCAGTCCTAAATCTACTTCCCCTTATTTTGAGGCTATGCCCCCTAGTTCTGCTTTCACCCGCCAGTGGAAACAACCTGCCTGCATCTATCCTATCTATTCCCTTCATAATCTTATATGTTTCTATAAGATCCCCCCTCATCCTTCTAAATTCCAACGAGTACAGTCCCAGTCTACTCAACCTCTCCTCGTAATCCAACCCCTTCAGCTCTGGGATTAACCTAGTGAATCTCCTCTGCACACCCTCCAGTGCCAGTACGTCCTTTCTCAAGTAAGGAGACCAAAACTGAACACAATACTCCAGGTGTGGCCTCACTAACACCTTATACAATTGCAGCATAACCTCCCTAGTCTTAAACTCCACCCCTCTAGCAATGAAGGACAAAATTCCATTTGCCTTCTTAATCACCTGTTGCACCTGAAAACCAACTTTCTGCAACTCATGCACTAGCACACCCAGATCTCTCTGCACAGCAGCATGTTTTAATTTTTTTTCATTTAAATAATAATCCCTTTTGCCGTTATTCTTACCAAAATGGATAACCTCACATTTGTCAACATTGTATTCCATCTGCCAGACCCTAGCCCATTCACTTGGCCTATCCAAATCCCTCTGCAGACTTCCAGTATCCTCTGCACTTTTTGCTTTCAGTCCCATGCTCAGTCTCTTTCCAGTGGAGACTCAGTGAGTACAGACACAGGGTTGATTGAGCATCACTCCCACCACGTGGATTGTAGCAGACCAGTTTGTCAGTCTGAGTCGCTATAATAGGATTAAGAGTAGCGTCGAATCCAAGTAAGAGGATTGTTAATAGTTTAATGAACGTGTTAAAAGCTATCTCCAAGTCTGAACATTCCTTTGTCAGAGTGCACATCAAGGAAGCAGGTTATGCTACGTCAAGAGCATAACAAAACATGGTTCCAGGAGTGAACTGTTTCAATCCATATAGTTAAAACTCAGCAAACAGTGACTACCAGCAACAGCAGCCAGGCAAGATGATGTTCGAGATTCCGGTTCCACAGCAGTTCAGGTACCAAGGCAATCTCAGTGAAAACTGGCATTGGTTCAGGCAGAGATTCGAGATCTACCTGGTAGCGCCTGACCTAGATGGCGTGGCGGATGCAGAGAAAATAAAGCTTCTACTTACCATCGCGGGTCCAGGAGCAGCTGAAATCTTCCAGACCTTCAAATACTCAAAGGAGCAAACAAGAGCGATCTCCAGGCAGTCGTGGACAAATTCCAAGAATTCTGCGAGGAACATACAAGAAGAAAAGGTAAAAGAGGCACCAAAACTCACCGCGAGGTAGGCTTGCAGCAACGAACGGCAGTTTTGAATTGCAGCCATCTTGGAAAAGGTGCTGCACATGCGCAGTTGTGCGAAGAGGGCGCAGAACGGGAAGGTCCGTCTGCGCATGCGCGAGAAGCCGTGCATGCGCAATTGAGAACAAGGCCCCAAGTAAAGGAACAGCGATCTGCGCAATCGCTTCCTCTGCACTACGTCGCACGCTTCGTGACGTCAGAGGCCCCGGACCGCGCCCACTTAAAGGGGAAATGTCCCAAAACATGAAAAAAAAAATGTAAAGCCTCAAAACCCGATTCTTTCACCTGGAACGACAGCACAGTGCCTGAGATTCGACCAGCTGAAAGTAACCTCCGCAGAACCCTGCAACAAGCAGTTAGCATCGCCCAAAGAGATGATACATTCCTTGAAGACTATGACTCAGACCTTGAATTCTTCTTTGGACATCGCAAAACATGATGATATGGTCTTGGAAGACAACGACTCAGACGAAGCTTTCACTTTGGGAGGCTACTCCAGTCCCAAATCCGAACCGCAACTAGACGTGTTGCACATTGACGACCCCGACGACGAGTTCTTCGGATTTGAGGATCTTCAGCCCAGCAGATATGACATCCCGACTCGTGAGTGCAGGATTATGCTGCGGCCTGACACCAAGAGACAGAGAGCGGTACAAGCCCACAGAGAGCGGCCTGCTGCCTCACAGGGAGTGGTCCACGCACCACGAAGGGTCCCCGACTCCACACAGAGAGTGGTCCACGCACCACAAAGGGTCCCAGCTTCCACACAGAAAGTGATGAAAGACTCCACAGCTAGACAACTGCACGTCTCCACACAAGAAGTGACTTGAGTGACACAAGCCTCCACAGCGAGCTCGTGGACAGACTCCACAATAGAAGCAACGTAAGACTCCAGAGCGCAGTCCTTGCATGAACAAGACCATGAGGGTCTGGCAACCTCCTCTGAGCAACCAGCAGCAGACAATGCAAGTCTGCCACGCTCAAGTGAACAATAGAAAGACTCTGACAGTCTGCCACGCTCAAACGTACAGAAAGCAGACTATGACAGTCCACCCAGATTATTTGAGGCACCAGAAGAAGACTCTGACGGTCTACCCAGCTCAAGTGAACGACAAGAAGACACTGAGGCTCTACCCACTGTATGTGAGACAAGTGACGATGGCATCCCACTTCCCATGCCAGATGTGCAACGTGACAGACCTCTGCTAGAATGTACAGAGGCACTCGACAATCACAGTGAGACTACTGGTGACTGGTGACACCACGGTACTTCAAACCTCATTCGCTCGAGCCTCTCCACAAGCAAATGCATTCCTGAATGTTTTGACTCCGGACGTGGAGCATCGAGAGACCCCAGAAGATGCAAGCGAACCTGAAATGACTCCGGACGGGGAGCATCAAGAAACCAAAACTTACTCAGGTGAAACAGGCCAGATTCCAGACAGGGAGCATCGATGAGCCAAAGCTGATTCAAGTAAGCCGGACATGACTCCAGACGGGGAGCGCCGCAAACTCAGTGACGGCACGCTCAAGGAGACAGCAGATGCCACAAAGCACGCTAACATGCGTAACTGTGTGAAGGACTCGTATTATCCACAGAGTGTGGTCCTTGAGCGCAGCAAACACGGCAACAAAACCAACCACCACAACAACAACATCAAAGACAATAGCAAGACGCGTACCAAAGGCAACAACGTCGACAACAAGCACGACAAAAACAACACCAATGGAACTACGACTGGTACGACATGGTACAACTCTGCAAATGAGGGACACTGTTACTGCTCATCTCAGTACAAAGACATGCCATGGCAGGATGATGCATCTTACCAATTTACATTTGCTGCACTAGCAACATGCAACCTGGCTTTTAGGACAGCTGCCATCAAGAATTACCACCACAAGCATCGAAAGAAACAAAAGAGTCCAAATCAGACAACAAAGTGATGTGACCACTTCTTGGTTCCTTCAGCACAGGGACACTGATGGCGTTTACAATGCAATGCCACCAGCAACATCACCAACTCACCAACCAAACAAGAAAACCACGCGACCATAATAATTAATGAACTTTGGACTCATGCATATGATTTGGACTTATTGGTTAATGATCACTGTTATCATAACTGGGGCTGGTTTAGCACACTGGGCTAAATCGCTGGCTTTTAAAGCAGACCAAGGCTCAATTCCCGTACCAGCCTCCCCGAACAGGCGCCGGAATGTGGCGCTAGGGTCTTTTCACAGTAACTTCATTTGAAGCCTACTTGTGACAATAAGCGATTTTCATTTCATTTCAACTTGTACAGAGTATCACTCATCTACCTAGTTTGTTCAATTTTCTTTAACACTGTCCAAAAAATATGTAACATGAAAAAAGGGGGGATGTGGTGATATACATCACTGTAAGTACACAAAGGGTTAATTTACATACACTACACCTAGCTAGACACTAGAGGGAGCACCAGAGACACGACACACAGACAATCAACCAATAGGTCAGTAAGATAGGACACGACCAATGCGCATTCATGATACACACAGTGGTGACACTACCACAGTGGGGCATTACACCAACCCATATAAAAGGACACATCACACATGCTCAGTCTCTTTACAGTGGAGACTCTCAGTGAGTAAGGACACAGGGCTGATTGAACATCACTCCCACCATGTGGATTGTAGCAGACTGGTTTGTCAGTCTGAGTAGCTATAACAGGATTAACAGTAGCGTTGAATCCAAGTAGGAGAATTGTTAATAGTTTAATAAACGTGTTAAAGCTATCTCCAAGTCTGAACCTTCCTTTGTCAGAGTGCACATCAAGGAAGCAGCTTATGCTACGTCAAGAGCATAACAAAACAGTGACCTTTAAAGTGCCTGGCTATAGATTGCAGCATTTCCATTCAGTCTGGTCCAGCTGCTTGCCTGGAATCAATAGAGCAGTAGTTGTGGGCAGCACAGTGGCGCAGTGGTTAGCACAGCTGCCTCACGGCGCCAAGGTTCCAGGTTCGATCCTGGCTCTGGGTCACTGTCCGTGTGGAGTTTGCACATTCTCCCCATGTCTGCGCGAGTTTCACCCCCACAACCCAAAGATGTGCAGGGTAGGCGGATTGGCCACACTAAATTGCCCCTTAATTGGAAAAAAAATGAATTGGGTTCTCTAAATTTTAAAACAAAATAGCGCAGTAGTTGTGAGGCAGGGGCATGAAAGTGCTGTCACTCATGCCTCGCTCATGTTGCCACTGCCACTATCTGGGGAAAATAGAAAGACTCGCATTTACTTAGAGCTTTTCACAACCATTAGACAGCACAAAGTGCTTTCTACCTAATTAAGTCCTTTTGAGTCACTGTTTTAATGCAGGAAACCTGGCAGTCAATATTTGCATCCTGCAAGCTCCCACAAACAGTAATGTGATAATTACCACGTAATCTGTTTTTGTGATGTTGATTGATGACTATTGCCCAGTGTCCCGAGGATAGCTCCCCAGCTCTTCTTCAAAGCAGTGCCATGGGATCATTTGCACCAACACGAGCAGGCAGGAGGGACATCGGCTTAGCGATTTATCCGAAAGCCCTGGAGCGGGACATGAAGCCAGCCTTGTAATTCAGAGGCAGGAGTGCCACCGACTGAGTCATGCATGACATCGGCCTTCAGGGGTTTCCATCAGAGGTGTTGGAGCGGTGACCAGAGATTCCATCGCCTTATGTCACACCGGGACGTTCGGAGAACTAACGGCATGTTACATTTGTTATGGGCCAGGGTTTAGAGAACCCCAAAGTGTATCATGGAGTTCACCTGTCCCACAACTTTAAATAGATTTTGGTTATGGGGAGCACAAGGGCCCACTTTATGGGTGTGATGCAACAGAGAACTAAGAGTATTAAAAAAAAAATGTTTATTCTATGAACCCAGTTAACATTTTATAAACATACAGTGAACATCTTAGCAACCATCAATTCAAATACACCCCTCCAAAGAGCACAGTACTCTATCAGACATCCATAAAACAAAAACCCTTTTTACAGAAGGACAGCAGGTTTAAATTCTCTACTGAGAGCAGTTACCACTTTGAAATCACCAAATGAGCATTCTTTCGCTTGCAGATATTCATACACATCTTGCTGTGACTGCAGCTTCTCCAAATCTAAAACAAAACTAAAACAGAGACAGAAAGACAGCCCAGCTCCATCCACACTCTGACATCACTGCTGCCATTTGAGAAACACACATTTCTTAAAGGGACTCTTACATGACAAATGGCGAGCTACATTGTTTCCAAGCTCTTCTCAAAAAGCCCACGCACGTTTGAGCTGGCCTCCCCATTCTCTTTGAGACTGTGTGCGGGGTTATTATCAGGCAATCGATGCACTCAGCAATTTGTCACGCACAGCCAATAGCCTCTTTCTAGAGGTCTTCCCCAGCCTTCTCGGGAGAGCTGAAGAATTGTAGGCATTATCCCCTTGTTCAAAAAAGGCTGTAATTACAGACCAAGTCAGTTCAACTTCAGTTCTGGGGAATCTTCCAGCAGCAATTATTCAGGATAAATTGGTAGTCACATGTAAAAATGTGAGTTGATTAGGTAGAGCCAGCATGGATTTCGAAAGGGGAAATCTTGGCTAACTAACTTGCTGGAGTTTTTTTTGAAGAGGTGACATAACGGGTCAATGAGGGTAATGCTTTTGATGTCACGGACATAGACTTTCAAAAGGCATTCAATACAGTGCCACACAGCAGACATCGCTCACTGAATAAAAGGGACAGTAGCAACGTGGATAAAACAATTGGCTGAGGAATAGGAAACAGAGAGTAATGGTGATTCGACAGTTTTCAGGCTGGAGAAATGTTTGTAATGGAGTTCCTCAGGGGTCATTGTAGCACAACAATTGCTCACTCAAGTCGAGAAGTGATGAAGTCAATCGAGGCTTTATTAAGCAAGACTTGTTCCCCAGCAGCTCAGATACAGAATGCGGCTGCTGGGAGAACTCAAGCTCTTATACTCCGCCTTCTGGGCGGAGTCAGCAGGCGGAAGATCCAACCAGGACCCGGGACCTGTCAGCCAATAGCCTCTCGACTTCACAGGTACCGTACTACCCCTAATACATACCACCACAGGGTCGTTGTTGGGACCTTTGCTTTTCCCAATGATCTAGATCTTGTTATGCAGGGGACAATTTCAAAGTATGCGGATGACACAAAACTTGAAAGTATTGTAAATTGGGAAGAAGACAGTGTGCAACTTCAAAAGGACATAGGCAAGTTGGAGGAGTGGACAGATGGATGGCAGATGCAGTTTAATACAGAGACTGTGAGATGCAGGCGAGGTTCGAGGAGATGGAGAACCGGTCGAGGCGGAAAAACCTGCGGATCCTGGGTCTCCCGGAGGGGCTGGAGGGATCGGACGTGGAGGCCTACGTGGTCACCATGCTGAATTCGCTGATGGGAGCGGGGGCCTTTCAGGGGCCCTTGGAGCTGGAGGGGGCCCACCGAGTGCTGGCGAGGAGGCCCAAGCCCAGCGAGCCGCCGCGGGCGGTGCTGATGCGGTTCCACCGGTTTGCTGATCGAGAGTGTGTTAAGGTGGGCCAAGAAGGAGCGGAACAGCAGGTGGGAGAACGCGGAGGTCCGGATCTACCAGGATTGGAGCGCGGAGGTGGCGAAGAAGAGGGCCGGTTCCAACCGGGCGAAGGCAGTTCTGCACAGGAAGGAGGTGAAGTTCGGTATGTTGCAGCCGGTGCGTCTGTGGGTCACCTATAAGGATCGACACCACTATTTAGACTTCCCGGAGGAGGCGTGGGCCTTTGTTCAGGCCGAAAAACTGGACTCAGACTAAGGGTCGGGGATGAGGGTTCGAGGTGGAGGGATGGTTGGGGATTGTTGGGTTGTGTTTCGAGGAGGGGTTCTTTGTTTTTTGGGGGTTGATTGGGCATTGTTTTAATTAGGTCCGCCGAGCGGGCTCGGGGGGGTGGGGGGTGGGGGGAATAGCTAAACTGCTTGGGGGTTGATGGTCGGGAGAGGAGAAGGGGCGGGGGGGGGCCTGAGTTGGGGGTAATGGGACCGGGCCTGGAAAGGGTGCTGCGCCAGGGGAGGCGGGGCCGGGCGAGTGGAAAGTGCGGGCTTTTTTTCCCGCGCTGGGAGTGGAATGGATTAGATCCCGCTGGTGGACAGGAGGGGGGAGGGGAAGTTCCACACTGGGGGGGGGGTTCGATAGAGCTGCGGGAGTGGCTGGGGTCAGCAGGAGTCAGCTGACTTACGGGAGTGCAATGGGGGGGAGCAATGCAGCTAGGGGGGGACCTAGTTGGGGCGTGGGGTTTGCTGCTGGAATGGCCAAGGGGAGCTGTAGTTGGTAGAGGAGGTCGGGGCGGGGGTCTGCCGCTGTGGTGAACGGGTCGTGCGGGGGGCGCGGGCACGTGGCTGGCCTAGGAAGGGATATGGCTAGTCGGCGGGGGAGAGGGGTGAGTAGCCCCCTGAGCCAGCTGATAACCTGGAATGTAAGGGGACTGAATGGGCCGGTCAAGCAGGCCCGGGTGTTTGCGCACCTGAAGGGGCTGAAGGCGGATGTGGCCATGCTTCAGGAGACGCACCTGAGGGTGGCGGATCAGGTAAGGTTGAGAAAGGGGTGGGTAGGGCAGGTGTTTCATTCGGGTTTGGATGCAAAGAATCGCGGGGTGGCGATCTTGGTGGGGAAGAGAGTGTCGTTCAAGGCGTCGAGCATTGTGGCAGACAATGGCGGTAGGTATGTGATGGTAAGTGGCAAGCTGCAGGGGGAGCGGGTGGTGTTGGTCAATGTATGCGCCCCGAATTGGGACGATGCGGGGTTCATGCGGCGTATGCTGGGCCGGATTCCGGACCTGGAGACAGGGGGCCTGATAATGGGGGGGGATTTC
Source organism: Scyliorhinus torazame (assembly GCF_047496885.1). Lineage (NCBI taxonomy): Eukaryota > Metazoa > Chordata > Chondrichthyes > Carcharhiniformes > Scyliorhinidae > Scyliorhinus > Scyliorhinus torazame. Next base: position 130,175,819 of record NC_092725.1, read on the forward strand.
AACACGGTGCTGGACCCGGCATTGGATCGCTCGAGGTCTAGGACGGGCAGGAGATCGGCGGCGACCAAGGTGCTGAGGGGGTTCATGGACCAGGTGGGAGGGGTGGATCCATGGAGGCTTGCGAGGCCGGGGGCCACGGAATTTTCATTCTTCTCCCATGTCCACAAGGCCTACTCCCGGATTGACTTTTTTGTCATGAGCAGGGCGCTGATTCCGAGGGTGGAGGATACGGAGTGCTCAGCGACAGCAATTTCTGATCATGTTCCGCACTGGGTGGACCTCGAGTTGGGGGAGGAGAGGGACCAGCGCCCGCTGTGGCATCTAGAGGTGGGGTTGCTGGCGGACGAGGAGGTGAACGGGCTGATCCGGAAGTGTATAGAGAGGTACCTGGAAGCTAATGACAATGGGGAGGTGCAAGTAGGGGTGGTCTGGGAGGCACTGAAGGCGGTGGTCAGAGGATAGCTGATCTCCATTAGGGCACACAAGGAGAGGGGGGAGAGGAGAGAGAGGGAGAGGTTGGTGGGGGAGATGGTGAGGGTGGATAGGAGGTACGCGGAGGCCCCGGAGGAGGGATTGCTTAGGGAGCGGCGTAGCCTCCAGGCTGATTTGTTGACCACCAGGAAGGCGGAGGCGCAGTGGAGGAAGGCGCAGGGGGCGGTATATGAATACGGAGTAAAGGCGAGCCGTATGCTGGCGCACCAGCTTCGGAAGCGAGAGGCAGCTAGGGAGATCGGGGGAGTTAGGGATGGAGGAGGGAGCACGGTGCGAAGTGCGGTGGGTATCAAAGGGGCCTTCTACGAGGAACTGTACCGGTCTGAGCCCCCACTGGAAGAGGGAGGGATGGGTCGCTTCCTGGATCGGATGAGGTTTCCGAGGGTGGAGGAGGGGAGGTGGCGGGGTTGGGGGCGCCGGTTGGGTTGGAGGAGTTGGTCAAAGGGATAGGGAACATGCAGGCGGGGAAGGCACCGGGGCTGGATGGGTTCCCGGTTGAATTTTACAAGAAGTATGCGGATCTGCTGGGCCCGCTGTTGGTAAGGACCTTCAACGAGGCAAGGGAAGGGGGGGCTCTGCCCCCGACGATGTCCAGAGCGCTGATTTCCCTGATCCTGAAGCGGGACAAGGATCCCCTACAGTGTGGGTCATGTAGGCCGATCTCACTCTTAAATTATCTTAAATGGGCAGCACGGTAGCATTGTGGATAGCACAATTGCTTCACAGCTCCAGGGTCCCAGGTTCGATTCCGGCTTGGGTCTCTGTCTGTGCGGAGTCTGTACATCCTCCCCGTGTGTGCGTGGGTTTCCTCCGGGTGCTCTGGTTTCAGGTTAGGTGGATTGGCCATGATAAATTGCCCTTAGTGTCCAAAATTGCTCTTAGTGTTGTGTGGGGTTACTGGGTTATGGGGATAGGGTGGAGGTGTTGACCTTGGGTAGGGTGCTCTTTCCAAGAGCTGGTGCAGACTCGATGGGCCGAATGGCCTCCTTCTGCACTGTAAATTCTATGATAATCTATGAATGTAGATGCACAGTTGCTGGCAAAGATTTTGGCCATGAGGATAGAGGACTGTGTGCCGCAGGTCATACACGAGGATCAGACGGGGTTCGTGAAAGGGAGGCAGTTGAATACCAATATACGGAGGCTCTTGAATGTTATAATGATGCCGGCGATGGAATGGGAGGCGGAGATAGTGGCGGCGATGGATGCAGAGAAGGCCTTTGATAGGGTGGAGTGGGGGTACCTGTGGGAGGTGTTGTAAAGGTTCGGGTTCGGGGAGGTGTTTGTCAGGTGGGTGAGGATGCTGTATGAGGCCCCGGTGGCGAGTGTGGCCACGAACAGAAGGAGGTCAGGGTATTTCCGGCTACACCGGGGGACGAGGCAGGGGTGTCCCCTGTCCCCCCTGGTTTTTGCACTGGCGATTGAACCCCTGGCCTTGGCGTTGAGGGAGTCGAGGAACTGGAGGGGGCTGGTGCGGGGTGGGGAGGAGCATCGGGTGTCGCTCTATGCGGATGATTTGCTGCTATATGTGGTGGACCCGGTGGGGGGAATGCCAGAGGTGATTAGCATCCTTCGGGAGTTTGGAGATTTCTCCGGGTACAAGCTTAATATGGGGAAGAGCGAGTTGTTCGTAGTGCACCCGGGGGACCAGGAGTGGGGGATTGGTGAGCTCCCGCTAACAAGGGCGGAGAGGACTTTCAGGTACCTGGGGGTCCAGGTGGCTAGGAGCTGGGGGGTCCTACATAAGCTTAACTTCACGAGGCTGGTGGAGCAGATGGAGGAGGAGTTTAAGAGGTGGGATGTGCTGCCACTCTCCCAGGCGGGTAGAGTGCAGTCAGTTAAACTGACGGTGCTCCCGAGGTTTTTGTTCCTGTTCCAATGCCTCAACCATCCTGATCCCTAAGGACTTCTTCAGGCGGGTTAACAGGAGCGTTATGGGGTTTGTGCGGGCGCAGAAGACCCCGAGGGTGAGAAGGGTGTTCCTGGAGCGGTGCAGGGATGGGGGGGGGGGTTGGCGGTGCCTACCCTCTGTGGGTATTATTGGTCTGCCAACGTGGCAATGGTGCGTAAGTGGGTGATGGAGGGGGATGAGGCGGCATGGAAGAGGCTGGAGATGGCGTCCTGTGTGGGCACGAGCCTGGAGGCGCTGGTGACGGCGCCGCTGCCGCTTCCTCCAACGAGGTACACCACGAGCCCGGTGGTGGCGGCTACCCTCAAAATCTGGGGGCAATGGAGACGTCACAGGTGGGAGGTGGGGGCCTCGGTGCGGTCCCCGATTCAGGGGAACCACCGGTTTGTCCCGGGGAGGATGGACGGAGGGTTTCTGAGCTGGCACAGGGTAGGTATTAGAAGGATGGGGGACCTATTTGTGGACGGGAAGTTCGTGAGCCTGGGTGAGCTGGAGGAGAAGTTTTGGCTCCCCCCGGGGAACACCTTCAGATATATGCAGGTAAGGGCGTTTGTTCGGCGGCAGGTGGTGGAGTTCCCACTGTTGCCGCCATGCAGGGTCCAGGACAGGGTGCTGTCGGGGTGTGGGTTGGAGAGGGAAGGATCTCGGCAATCTATCAGGTGATGCAGGAGGAGGAGGAGGCCTCGGTGGAGGAGCTAAAGGGTAAGTGGGAGGAGGAGTTGGGTGAGGAGCTTGTCGAGGGGATGTGGGCGGATGCCCTGGGGATGGTGAACTCTTCCTCCTCTTGCGCGAGGCTCAGCCTCATACAATTTAAGGTGCTGCATAGGGCTCACATGACCGGGGCAAGGATAAGCCGGTTCTTTGGGTGCGAGGACAGATGTGTTAGGTGCTCAGGGAGCCCTGCAAATCACACCCACATGTTCTGGGCCTGCCCAGCGCTGAAGGACCTTTGGATGGGTGTAGCGAGCATGGTGTCGAGGGTGGTAGGTTCCAGGGTCAAGACGGGCTGGGGGCTCGCAATATTTGGGGTGGCAGAGGAGCCGGGAGTGCAGGAGGCAAAAGAGGCCGGTATTCTGGCCTTTGCGTCCCTGGTAGCCCGGTGAAGGATTCTTCTTCAGTGGAAGACTGCGAGGCCCCCAAGTGCGGAATCCTGGATCAACGATATGGCGGGGTTTATTAAATTGGAGAGGGTGAAATTCGCCTTAAGGGGATCGGTGCAAGGGTTCTTCAGGCAGTGGCAACCGTTCCTAGACTTCCTGGCAGAACGTTAGAAGATGGTCAGCAGCGGCAGCAACCCGGGGGTGGGGGTGGGGCGGCAGCGGGGGGGGGGGTGGCGGGGGGGTGGAGGGGGTGGGTGGGGGTGGGGGCGGGGGTGGGGGGGGGCGGGGGGGGTTTGTTTTTCGTTTTTCATTTTTTCTTGAGTGGGTGTGCATTCTTGCCTTTGTGTTGATGAAGGCTGTTAATTTATTATTTATGTATACGGGGGAGGGGGGTTTGTTCTTTTCTTTCTGTATTTTGTTGTTGATATATTGTGAAAATTTGAATAAAAATTATTTTAAGAAAAAAGAGAATGTGAGATGATGCATTTAGGTGGGCAGAATATAGAGAGGCAATATAAAATAAGGTGTACAATTCTTAAGAGAGAGCAGAAACATAAGCAGTTGTATATGTGCATAGATCATTGAAGGTGGCAGGACAGGTGAAGGGAGCAGTTAATAAAGCAGATAGTATCCTCGGCTAAAAAGAAATTTGATAGAAGTGTTCAACATCATGAGGGGTCTGGACAGAGTGGACAGGGAGAAACTGTTCCCGCTCCTAAAAGGATCAAGAATAAGAGGGTACAGATTTAATGTGATTTACAAAGAAGTGAGTGGTTTGGGTCTGAAATGCACTGCCTGGAAGTGTGGTGGAGTCAGGTTCAATTGAGGCATTCAAGAGCACATTAGATGACTATTTGAATAGAAGCAATGTGCAAGGGTCCAGGGAAAAGGCAGGAGAATGCACCAGGGCCTGGATTTTATGCCCATTGGGTGTGTGCACTTGTTGGGCCCAGATGCAGGCGTAAAAAACATTCCCAGTGCTTTGTGAGAGGTTGACCACTGTTGTGGGTGGCAGGAAGTGGGTGGTCACTGGGAAAAGGGAGCATGTGGGCTAGCATTTTATTGTGCTCATTCTGGGGGCAGCCGCCTCATCCCAACCACCATCAACTGCATCATCAATGATCTTCCTTAAATCCTGAAGTCAGAAGTGGGAAAGTTCGCTGATGATTGCACAATGTTCAGCACCATTTGCAACACCTTAGATGCACAAGCAGGTTATGCCAAAATGCATCAAGCCCTGGACAATATCCAGGATTGGGTTCACAAGTGACAGGTATCATTCGCACCATACAAGTGCCAGGGGAGGCAGTGGCATTGTGGTATTGTCACTGAACCAGCAATCCAGAGAGCTGGGATAATGATCTGGGGACCTAGATTCGAATCCCACCAGTTGATATGGAATTTGAACTCAATAAAATAAAAATCTAGAATGAAAAGACGAAAGGCAACCATGAAACCATTGTTGATTGTTGTAAAATCCCATCTGGTTCACTAATGTCCTTAGGGAAGGAAATCTGTCATCCTTACCTGGTCTGGCCTACATGTGACTCCAGACCCACAGCAATGTGGTTGGAATTCAAGTTCCTGGGGTTTACCATTGACCCGAAATTGAACAGGACTAGCCTATATAAATGTTGTGACAAAAAGATCAGGGGCGAAATTCTCCGGAAACAGCACGATGTCCGCCTACTTGCGCCAAAACGGCGCAAATCAGACGGGCATCGCGCCGCCCCAAAGGTGCGGAATGCTCCGCATCTTTGGGGGCCGAGCCCCAACCTTGAGGGGCTAGGTCACCGCCGGACGAATTTCCGCCCCGCCAGCTGGCGGAAAAGGCCTTTGGTGCCCCATCAGCTGGCGCGGAAATGACATCTCCGGGTGGCGCATGCGCGGGAGCGTCAGCGGCCGCTGACAGCTTCCCATGCATGCGCAGTGGAGGGAGTCTCTTCTGCCTCCGCCATGGTGGAGACCGTGGCGGAGGCGGAAGGGAAAGAGTGCCCCCACGGCACAGGCCCGCCCGCGGATCGGTGGGCCCCGATCGCGGGCCAGGCCACCGTGGGGGCACCCCCCGGGGCCAGATCGCCCCGCGCCCCCCCCAGGACCCCGGAGCCCGCCCGCGCCGCCTTGTCCTGCCGGTAAGGTAGGTGGTTTAATTTACGCCGGCGGGACAGGCATTTTAGCGGCGGGACTTCGGCCCATTCGGGCCGGAGAATCGCGCGGGGGGGCCCGCCAACCGGCGCGGCGCGATTCCTGCCCCCGCCGAATCTCCGGTGCCGGAGACTTTGGCAACCGGCGGGGGCGGGATTCACGCCAGCCCCCGGCGATTCTCCGACCCGGCCGGGGGGGGCGGGGGGGGGGGGGGTCGGAGAATCTCGCCCCAGATCAAAGGCTAGGAATCCTCTAGCGGGTAACTCACCTCCTCACTCCCCAAAACCTGTCCACCATCTACAAGGCACAAGTCAGGAGTGTAATGGAATACTCTCCACTTGCCTGGATGATTGCAGCTCCAACAAAACTCAAGAAACTCAACACCATCCAGGACAAAACTTCCTACTTGATTGCGACAAACGTTCAATCCCTCCACCACTGACGAACAGTGGGAGCCATGTGTACCATCTACAAGATGCACGGCAGGAACTCACCAAGCTTTCTTAGGCACTACCTTCCAAACCCATTATCAATACCGTCTAGAAGGATAAGGGCAGTAGATACCTGGAAACGCCACCAACTGGAAGTTCTCCTCCAAGTCACTTACCTACCTGACTTGAAAATATATTGCCATTCCGTCACTGTTTCTGGGTCAAAATCCTGGAATTCCCTCCCCAAAAGCACTATGGGGGTAGCTACACCTCAGGGACTGCAATGGTTCCAGACGGCAGCTCACTACCACCTGCTCAAGGACAACTCGAGATGAGCAATAAATGTTGGCCCAGCCAGTGATGCCCATATTTTGTAAATTAATTTTAAAATAGCTGTCTCAGGGAGCTGTAGATCTGTGAAAAATATATAGTGAATTGGACATTCTGAATTCTCCCTCTGTGTGCCCGAACAGGCGCTGGAATGTGGTGACCAGGGACTTTTCACAGTAACTTCATTGCAGTGTTAATGTAAGCCGACTTGTGACAATAATAAAGATTATTTTAAAAAGTCTTCAAATTTTCTCTGCCTCTCACTGACGTCACCAAGTTCAGATTGCGCCACCCATTTCATGTTGGGACCCAGTTGTAGAAGCCCGCTGTTTCCTAATACATCTAATAGGTAAAAGTGATAGTTCGAAAGATAGCTATTTAGTATTAAGCCCCAGTCTATTGAATCATTCATAACCTCAGGTCATTTAAAACACACATTCAGCATTTCAGGAACAGAGCAGCAAACAGAAATTCCTATGCCGCTAGCAAAATACATTTGCAAGATAAAATAACCCAAGGACATGGCAAGCACGTGATAAGAAAGCCGAATCGCATTCCTAGCTTATACAAGAATACATTTTAGGTTCAGGTTGCATATTAAAGATGGACAGTTTACCATCAAATCAAATGTATTTGACTCTAACCCAAACCAATTAGGATTACATAGGGGTGTAATTAGATGGCTGAAGACAGATATGAGACAGTATAACTGTGAGGTATCGTTCGGCCATATTTCCCCAGATCATTCTACACTCTCTCTCTCTCAGGAATCATCTATAATTTGACTTACTATTCGCTGTCTCCCTGTCTTTCATATTTCATTTTCAGACTTTGAATTTTAAAGTTATTGCGAGCTGTTTGCCTAAGCAAGAAAATCATTTCTGAGATTGTTTGAAAGTTTCAATTGTCTACAAATTGTCTCTCTGTGAGTCCTATGCTGGCTGGGCTTATAAGAGAATAAGATTTTAAATGGCTCTCAATTGTAATCAATAGAAGACAATATTTGCACCTGAGAAGTTTTAACTTAAATTTCTACTGAGTTCTAGAAATCGCAAAGTGCTGCTAAAACCACATGGTAGATCTATCACCAGTGCCAGATAAATGTCATCTCCATCTTTCAGCTTGGTGCAACCCCTTTCAAAAGAACAAAGAACAATACAACACAGGAACAGGCTCTTCGGCCCTCCAAGCCTACGCTGATCACGTGTCCTATCCAGACCAACCGCCTGTATCCTTCTATACCTGTCTGTTCACGTGCCTATCCAGATAAGTCTCAAAGGTCGCGAACATATCCGCCTCAATCACCTCACTTGGCCGTGCATTCCAGGCCACCACCACCCTCTGTGTAAAAAAACTTCCCTTGCACATTTCCACTGAACCTTTCGCCCCTCACCTTGAACTTGTGCCCCCTTGGAATTGTCATTTCCTCCCTGGGAAAAAGCCTCCAACTGTTCACCCTGACTATTCCCCTCATAATTTTATAAACTTCTATCAGGTCGCCCCCTCAGCCTCCGTCTCCCTCGGGAGAACAATCCCAGTTTATTCAATCTCTCCTCATAGCTAATACCCTCCATACCAGGCAACATCCTGGTAAACACTTTCTGTACTCTTTCCAAAGCATTCACATCCTTCTGGTAGTGTGGTGACCAGAATTGGACACAGTATTCCAAATGTGGCCTAACCAACATTCTTAGATAACTGTAACACAATTTGCGAGCATTTCTACTCGATACCCCATCCGATGAAGGAAAGCATGCCATCTGCTTTCTTTACCACCATTTCCACCTGTGCTGCCACTTTTAAGGAACCTGCACTCCCAGATCTCTGTGTGTCTCTGTGCTCCTGATGGTTCTTCCATTTATTTTATAGCTCCCACCTGAATTGGATCTACCAGGCCACATGGAGAGCACTTGGGCAGCCTTTCAGCTTTGCTTCCTGGTCTGTTCCTGTCAATTTCATTTTAACATCAACGGTTTTGGTGGCAGATGAGGTTCCTGCTGGACTGCATTAAGAACAGCTGGTTAAATTGCTTCAGACTCCGGAAAAGCTGAATGGAGCACTTGTGGTGTGTGCCCCACCCTGTCTCTGCGGAGTCTGGTAACCCTAATGTGCACTTCCCAGCCATTAAACAGAGGCAGTGGGAATCAGTTTCCTCTACGCAATGTACTTTCACAAAGAGAAGTCACCAGGACCAGGCAGACAGCCACCCCGCCACTTTAAGGAGAATAATATTTGTGGAGGTGGGGGGGGGGGGGGTTGCAGTGAAATTGGGCAAATGAGAGATGTGAGTGGGGAAGTGGGAGAGATTGGAACTCGTTAGAATCCTTTTAACTGCAGCAACGCCCCCTACAACGTCTCTTGTGCTGTGCAACTGAAATCAAGATAAAACAATAGCGGTCTAATAATTAGTTGCAACCTTCAACGAACATACAGTATGACAGTGGGATGCTAAAACACCTAATTTCGCTTCATAGTCACAATCTTGTGTTTATAATTAGAGCCTGTCTCAATTTTACACTCAACAAAATGAGTCAAAGAGGGTGAAAAAAAAATTAATTAATTAACAAATGCCATTCCCGGGGACCATTCGTTCTCATAAGTGTGACTAATTTCGTGGATATTGTTCTGGCAAGAAACTTTGAAGATTTTTTTCAACCAGCTATTAGCACATTACAGTCAAGGTCCCTCTTTTCAACGCCAGCATTCTATTCAAGAGTCCATCTTATTCTACTGAGACAAAATATATGATGGCACGGCTGTTCAGAGTAACCTGTAAGAAGGTGTAACAGAACAATGACATTTTAAATCAGCTGCTGTCTAAACTAATTTGTAATGCATTGATAGAACAGACGGCGAACATATTGCTCATTACAGACGATCTTCATTCTTCGAACAGACTTCGAACAGCAAAAGCAGTGGATTGAGGAATGAATACAATTGGTTCTTGTCACCTTAAACACAGCACTGCAACATTTTGTGAGGGTGAGCATTTGGATCCAAAGTGTGAACGTCTCAGCATTTATTTTGGAAGCTGTGGGATAAGGATTACAGTGTTGGCAAAGCTGCCGTATGGATTTATGGGTTATCATTTGATTTGGATTAGTGTGTTCAGGGCACACCATGTGACCCGTAAATTTTGTACCTTATCCCTCTTGGCTTTTTTTTGTAGTAAACGTCAGTATTACTAGAGTGCTTCGGATAGCTTTACGTACACACAAGGTGCATCATCATTCTTGTTAGCTGTCGCGATTACTTCAATAACATAACTGTTAACTGATAGTAATGGTTTTATACAATTTTAAAGTGCTCCCACATGTGTAAAATGAATATTGCTGTCATTTGGCTGCCATTTTCACCATTTGGAGACATCACTTATTTCTGCTTGTGATCTAAAAATCCACATTGTGCAACATTTAAATGAATATTAAATGAATATGACTAATGCTCCCATTACATGTCTGTCACTTCTCTCGAAGGTGACTTTGGTCAGAAAAAAAACACTCATTCCATCTTCAGCTCTCTGTAATCACAAATGTCCCAAAAATCCATAACCCTATAGGGCCGACGATGAAGTGATTCATGGACAGACAGGAATTGCTTTTAGGGGATATCCAGCTATGTAATGTCCTCCCTCCTTAATCCATCAAATATTCCAGCCGCAGTGGACAGAGGGCGGAATTTACCGGCTGTTTACCCCGATGGGATATTCCAGTCCCATCGGCGTTACACTCCTCCCTTCCCACGCCCTACCCCTCAAGTCTCCTGGTGACGATGGGTGCATTCAATGGAAATCCCGATGACGATAGCGGGACCAGAGATCCCGCTGACGGGCTGCTTCCGAATAACACGCGGTAGGTTGCCGGATAAATCCCACCCATAGGCAAGTTGACCCCAAATTACCTACGAGGGAACAAGCAGTCCTAGATCTGGTCCTGTGTAATGAGACAGGATTGATTCAGGATCTCTTAGTTAGGGATCCTCTCGGAAGGATCGATCACAATATGGTGGAATTTAAAATACAGATGGAGGGTGAGAAGGTAAAAGCAAACACGAGTGTTTTGTGTTTAAACAAAGGAGATTACAATGGGATGAGAGAAGAACTAGCTAAGGTAGACTGGGAGCAAAGACTTTATGGTGAAACAGATGAGGAACAGTGGAGAACCTTCCAAGCGATTTTTCACAGTGCTCAGCAAAGGTTTATACCAACAAAAAGGAAGGACGGTAGAAAGAGGGGAAATCGACCGTGGATATCTAAGGAAATAAGGGAGAGTATCAAATTGAAGGAAAAAGCATACAAAGTAGCATTGATTAGTGGGAGACTAGAGGACTGGGAAATCTTTAGGGGGCAACAGAAAGCTACTAAAAAAGCTATAAAGAAGAGTAAGATAGATTATGAGAGTAAACTTGCTCAGAATATAAAAACAGATAGTAAAAGTTTCTACAAATACATAAAACAAAAAAGAGTGGCTAAGGTAAATATTGGTCCTTTAGAGGATGAGAAAGGAGATTTAATAATGGGAGATGAGGAAATGGCTGAGGAACTGAACAGGTTTTTTGGGTCGGACTTTACAGTGGAAGACACAAATAACATGCCAGTGACAGATGGAAATGAGGCTATGACAGGTGAGGACCTTGAGAGGATTGTTATCACTAAGGAGGTAGTGATGGGCAAGCTAATGGGGCTAAAGGTAGACAAGTCTCCTGGCCCCGATGGAATGCATCCCAGAGTGCTAAAAGAGATGGCTAGGGAAATTGCAAATGCACTAGTGATAATTTACCAAAATTCATTAGACTCTGGGGTGGCCCCGGGGAATTGAAAATTAGCAAATGTGACACCACTGTTTAAAAAAGGAGGTAGGCAGAAAGCGGGTAATTATAGGCCAGTGAGCTTAACTTCGGTAGTAGGGAAGATGCTGGAATCTATCATCAAGGAAGAAATAGCGAGGCATCTGGATGGAAATTGTCCCATTGGGCAGACGCAGCATGGGTTCATAAAGGGTAGGTCGTGCCTTACTAATTTAGTGGAATTTTTTGAGGACATTACCAGTGTGGTAGATAACGGGGAGCCAATGGATGTGGTATATCTGGATTCCCAGAAAGTCTTTGACAAGGTGCCACACAAAAGGTTGCTGCATAAGATAAAGGCATTTAGGGGAAAGTAGTAGCATGGATAGAGGATTAGTTAATTAATAGAAAGCAAAGAGTGGGGATTAATGGGTGTTTTTCTGGTTGGCAATCAGTAGCTAGTTGTGTCCCTCAGGGATCAGTGTTGGGCCCACAATTGTTCACAATTTACAGAGATGATTTGGAGTTGGGGACCAAGGGCAATGTGCCCAAGTTTGCAGACGACACTAAGATAAGTGGCAAAACAAAAAGTGTAGAGGATACTGTAAGTCTGCAGAGGGACTTGGATAGGCTAAGTGAATGGGCTAGGGTCTGGCAGATGGAATACAATGTTGACAAATGTGAGGTTATCCATTTTGGTAGGAATAACAGCAAAAGGGACTATTATTAAATGATAAAATATTAAAACATGTTGCTGTGCAGAGAGACCTAGGTGTGTTAGTGCAAAAAGTTGGTTTACAGGTGCAACAGGTGATTAAGAAGGCGAATGGAATTTTGTCCTTCATTGCTAGAGGGATGGAGTTTAAGACTAGGGAGGTTATGCTGCAATTGTATAAGGTGTTAGTGAGGCCACACCTGGAGTATTGTATTCAGTTTTGGTCTCCTTACTTGAGAAAGGACGTACTGGCAGTGGAGGGTGTGCAGAGGAGATTCACTAGGTTAATCCCAGAGCTGAAGGGGTTGGATTACGAGGAGAGGTTGAGTAGACTGGGACTGTACTCGTTGGAATTTAGAAGGATGAGGGGGGATCTTATAGAAACATATAAAATTATGAAGGGAATAGATAGGATAGATGCGGGCAGGTTGTTTCCACTGGCGGGTGAAAACAGAACTAGGGGGCATAGCCTCAAAATAAGGGCAAGTAGATTTAGGACTGAGTTTAGGAGGAACTTCTTCACCCAAAGGGTTGTGAATCTATGGAATTCCTTGCCCAGTGAAGCAGTAGAGGCTCCTTCATTAAATGTTTTTAAGATAAAGATAGAAAGTTTTTTGAAGAATAAAGGGATTAAGGGTTATGGCGTTCGGGCCGGAAAGTGGAGCTGAGTCCACAAAAGATCAGCCATGATCTCATTGAATGGTGGAGCAGGCTTGAGGGGCCAGGTGGCCTACTCCTGCTTCTAGTTCTTACGTTATGTTCTTAACTTAGCAGATATATTACAATTTCATGCAAATAAGGTGTTATAACCACATGGGTCACATGGGGTAACTACCTTGTGGATCCTGTGGAATACAACCTCCCCCGATAAGGGGGCGGGTGGACGGTTAACTCTCTGCTTATGTATCAGTTGAGTCGGCCAGTAAGGCGCCAACTAGAGAGAAGACCCTGTCGGGATGTGCTGGAGCTGTACATAATAGTTATTGAAAAATAAAATATGTTTTTGTTTCTACCAAACTCGGTGTGGACTCTTTGTTTTTATTACAAAATAAAGAAAATGCATTAATTTCCTCCATTTGCTCTGTCGCAACACAAGCTGCAAGATACATCTGAGAACTCTTGCAAAGTGTCCAACTTTACAAATGCCATTAGACAATTTACAGTTTGAAATGCTAGTTTTGGCAATGCAATCAACTGCAAGCCATGCAGTGTTCAGTTAAATAACATGTTTAATGCATTATCCAGATACTGCCATAAATTATGCCCACCATCTTAAATACACAATATTTACAGATTCTGAATTTTGGGGCCACGTTCTCATTATTTGATAAACCACTGTTCTGTTCAATTTGGTAAAAGAAAATCCTTCCTTTCAATAATAACTTGAAGGAATTTAAGCAATTTTTTAATGAGACATTTTAATAGAACATAGATAATAGAAATGATAACCTTAAACAAAATGGAATCACAAATCATAGAATTTACAGTGTAGAAGGAGGCCATTCGGCCTATCGAGTCTGCACCGGCTCTTGGAAAGAGCACCCTCCCCAAGGTCCACACCGCCACCCTATCCCCATAACCCAGTAACCCCACCCACCACTTAAGGGCAATTTTGGACACTAAGTGCAATTTTAGCATGGCCAATCCACCTAACTTGCACATCTTTGGACGGTGGGAGGAAACCGGAGCACCCAGAGGAAACCCACGCACACACGGGGAGGATGTGCAGACTCCGCAGAGACAGTGACCCAAGCCGGGTATCGAACTTGGGACCCTGGAGCTATGAAGCAATTGCGCAATCCACAATGCTACCGTGCTGCCCTAAACACACAAAACTGATTCAATCCAACAATCAAATTCTGCCATATGTTAAACTAGATGTTAAAATATGAATGCATTGGAAAATGACTATTTTGACCAGGTAGATGGTACATTGACCTTTGACCTGGAAGCAGTAACAGTAAGGAAAATTTGGAATGAATTCATCGACATGGGCACCACCATTACACGCGAGAACACCACCCACCAGGTACATGGCTGAGTGGCAGGAAGCAGAGGATCGAGGGGTGTTTTTCTGATTGGAAGCCTGTGTCCTGCAGGGTCCCACAGGGATCAATGTTGGTGGTTTATATGAATGATTTAAATATGAATGTAAGAGGATTGAGCAGTTCGGGGATGATTGGTGGGGTGGTCAATAGTGAGGAGGATAGCCTTCGATTACAGGAGGGTATAGACGGGCTGGTCAGATGGGCTGATCAGTGGCTAATGGAATTCAATCTGGATAAGTGCGAGGTGATGCACTTGGGCAGGACAAACAAGGCAAGGGAATACATGATGCACGACAGGACCCCGGGAAACACCGAGGATCAGAGGGACCTAGATGTGCATGCACAGAGGTCCATCAATGTAGCAGAGCAGGTTGTTATTGGTAATATGGAAAGATGTGTCATTTGAAACATGGAAGTCTGGCAATATCTGGTCTGAGAGAAACATGAGAGGATACAGGGAAATATCCCACAAAGGGTTAACAGCAGCCGCCAGGGAAGGATTGTAAAATGCAGATATCCTTGGTCAAGCAGACTTAGCAAACAAGACAAACAGGATTTTGAATGAAGCCAAAAACAATGGCTCACACCTTCATTGAAAGTAACTAACTTAGTAAGGAGCTGGGAAAGAATGGATGAGGTTCAGTAGAATTTGGTGATAATTCTAAGTGTGAAAATTTGCTAATACCAGGTAAATTAAAGAAAACTGGAGACTGTCAGTCTAAGAGAAACTTAATTCAAAGCCAAAATCAAAGTCAAAATTGAGCTGAGGACACAATTGGAAAATAAAACTATAGAAATGACAGGAATTAAAAGTAACACCTCTTGAAACCAAAGCATTTTGAACATCACAAAGGAAACAATGTAATCAGATCTATGAGATGAAGTCATGTCAATTAGTTGAATTAAAAGGTTTAGATCAAAGGTACTTTTTACAATCAAAGAAAATAAGAGTTACATGACAATAACATCATAAAAACGTAATTGTTAGAAAGCGAATATAAACCGAGAGACCAGGGCAACCAGAACCAGAACGACAACCAGAGCTCAGAGAGAGAGAGAGGGGGAAGCAGAGACAGATTACAGTCAGCTCGGTCATGGGAAAGAGACAGGGCAGAGCAGCCGAGCTAAAATAGCTAAGTACATCTAAGGAAGACTAGAATTTAAAAAGTAGGCAGAGTCAGCTCAGAGATAGCTCTCACAGCTCTGTACATGGGAAAGATAGGACACAGCAACTGAGCTCATCAGCGAATACATCTAAAGAAGACCAGACTTTAAAGAAGATTGATTGTCAAGTTGGGCCTGAAGGTCCCTTCAACCAACCAGAAGGATCCAGAAGCAAGGGGCGCGATTCTCCACTCCCACGCCGAAGTGGCCGCGCTGTCAACGCCGTTGAGGTTCACGACGGCGCGGAACGGCCCCGGTCTCGACCGATTCAGGCCCTGATAATGGGCCAGGATTGGGGCCGCGTCATCCACACGTGCCAGGCCTTGTCACCCGCGTAAAAGCGGCGCCGCATAGATGACGCGGCCAGCGCCGCATAACGGGCATCATCCGCGCATGCGTGGTTGCCGTCCTCTCTAAGTCCGCCCCGCAAGAAGATGGTTGGACGGATCTTGAGGGGCCGCGGAAGGAAGGAGGTCCTCCTTCAGAGAGGACGGCCCGACGATCGGTGGGCACCGATCGCGGACCACCCCACATTACAGGTAAAGCCCGGTGCAGGATCCCCCCTCGCCCCCCCGCAGGCCGCCCCCCCCAGCGGTCACGCACCGCTCACGACTGCAGCAACCAGGTGTGGACGGCGCCGGGGGGAAGCCGCCGTTTTGGCCTGGCCGCTCGACCCATCCGGGCCTCAGAATAGCGGGGGTGCCGGAGAATTGCCATTTTCGGTGTCTCCGGCGATTCTCCGGCCTGCGGCCCGTGAAACTCGACCGGGCCGTTCCCGCCGCTTGGGAGAATCACGGGAGGGCGTCGGACCGGCGTCCCCGGAAATTTTGGCGGCCCAGGCGATTCTCCCAACAGGCGTGGGAGTGGAGAATCGCGCCCAAGATCTTTTTACTTTTCTGTAAAGACAGTGATTGCGTCTTTTAAAAAGTGGAAAAAATATATAATAATAAAATAACTTTAAAGTTTTAACCTGAAATAGTGGTTATTCCAAAGTCTACTTTACTTACTTAGCAATGCGGGACCCAGGATCGATGCTACTAAGTGGTAAACAGATGAAATCTTCAGTGAAGGTATGGGTTATACCGGGGGATAACTTGAAAATATAGTTTGACCTGAATAGCACCCACTGAAGCTTGCATCGGAGTCGGGGAGTGAGAATCCCTGATCACCATTTAGAATGTCGGCCATTTTTGGTATAGGGGAACTTCTAAGAATAGTGGTGAGTTTTCAAAAACAAGGTGGATACAGTGGTTAAGAAGACATTTGGTGTACTTGCTTTTATCAGCCGAGGCATAGAGTTTAAGAGCAGGGAGATTATGCTGGAACTGTATAAAATGTTGTTTAGGCCACAGCTAGAGTATTGTGTGCAGTTCTGGAATCCACATTACAGGAGGTATGTTAAAGTACTGGAAAGAGTGCAGAGGAGATTTATCATGATACTGCCTGGGTTGGAGAGTTTTAGTTATGAAGAGAGATTGGATAAAAATAATATTTTTATTGTCACAAGTAGGCTTACATTAACACTGCAATGAAGTTACTGTGAAATATTCTGGATTGACTTGGATTGTTTCCTTGGAGCCGAGGAGACTGAGGGGGAACATGACTGAGATGTATAGAATTAGGAGGGGTATGGATAGAGTAGGCAGCAAGGAACCTTTCCCCTTAGTAAAAGGATTAATGACCAGGGGCAGAGATTTAAGGTAAGGGGCAGGAGGTTTAGAGGGGATGTGAGGGAAAACATTTTTAGCCAAATGGTGGTGGGAGTTTGGAACTCGCCGCCCGAAAGGATGGTGGAAGCAGAGACCCTCAGAACATTTTAGAAGTATTTAGATGTGAATTGGTAGGTGGTTGCTTTTGACCGGCGCACACATGATGGGCCGAAGGGCCTTTTCTGTGCTGGAGGATTCTATGACTCTTAAGGCAATGATGGTGAAAGTTTTAAAATGAGCCAATTTGAACAGGCTTTCTTAAATTAAAGATAGCTTGAGTTTATTCGTTACTAAACGTGAGAAAAACAAAAACGCACTTGCGCATACAGATAAGAAAGGAGAATTGAGGACAAAAATAATTTTTTAAAAATATGAATCAGTCTTTGACTTGACCTGAGGAGTAGATGGCAGTCGTTGATATTCGTGACTCCTGTAGCATTGACTTCAGCAGCTGAATAGTTGATTTTGAGATTCCAGCATCCTGCGGTTTATCTGAGAAGTTGTCCCACCTCCTTCCCAGTTGCAGCTTGGCTGAGTTGGCTTAGATCAGCAATCAGAGAGAGATAGTGTGATTAGGCAACTTAGCAGAGGTGTGCACTGCAGTCTTTCCTCCCATGTCCCACACTCTGACACACTCAGCACTCATCCGCACTGATCAGGTTTTGCAGCTGGCTCTTACCTTTGTCGATTGCATATTCCTGGAATGTGAAAACCCACAAACTGGTCTGGGAGATTGCTGGCAGAATATAATTCCAGCTGAGGTGATAATCAGAATCCATTATCACCACAGGGGATGGCAGTTAGTTTCTGCATGGCTTTCGTGACTTTGATTTGTCTGCCTCTCTCTTCGTATCAGCAAGCCGAGAACAATTCAGTCAATGACTGAACTTACATTCCCAGAATTTATACCCTCGGCCATCTTTGACCTATATGTCCATTTTTAAAAACACATGCATTATTTAAAAGTCCAATGGGGGCGATTCTCCAATATGGAGCCCAAGTGTTCGTGCCATCGTGAACGCCGTCGCATTTCACGACGGTGCGAACCAGGCCCGGGTATGACTGATTCTGGGCCCCACAGGGGGCCAGTACGGCACTGGAGCGATTCACGCCCCTCCAGCCTCCTGGTGCCGCACCAACCTGCGCATGTGCGGGGGACTTCTTTTGCGCACCGGCCCCGACTCAACGTGGAGTCGGTGTTCAGGGGCCGGCTGCGCCAGAAAGTAGGCTCGGGGGAGGGGAGAGGCCGGCCCGCCGTTCGGTGGGCCCCGATCGTGGGCTGGACCCCATCGGAGGCCCCCCCCCCGGTGAAGGAGCCCCCCTCCCCCCCCCCCCCACAAGCCTCCCCCCCGACCGTCTGCGCAGAGTTCCCGCCAGCAGCGATCAGGGGTGAATGGCGCCGACGGGACTCTGTCGTATCCGCGCGGCCGCTCGGCCTGGTGGATTTGGCCTTCCTCCTCATCCTCCCTCTCCTAGCAGCTTGTCCTGCTCGAGGTGGCCTCTGTTCATTCCAAGTCATGCTGTATTCCGAGGGGGGGGGGGGGGGGTAGTGGGGGGTTGCTACTAGTGCATCCAGGCCTGGGAGCAAATGTTTCATATAAAAGCTTTGGAATCAGCCGAACTTCTTCAGCATTTTCCAAACCACTATAAACGTGTGTCCTTGAAACAAACATCGAAAACACCAACCACACTGACAGAACCCCCGCCCCCAATACATATCCTGTAATTAGTTAGGGTCACTTTAAACAGCATATGTGGGGTCCTTTCTCCTGCTGAACATGTGAGCAGTTTTCCGATATTAACAGAGCGGGTTAACTGAAACATAAAACACCAAAATGGAAACACTGGTGCCCAGTTTGTGTTGTATACTGGTTAACATCTGCCTGCTCTGTGTACTTCCAGCAGATGGAGTGGCACAGTGGTTAGCACTGTTGCTTCACAGAAAGGCGACGTCTGTCTGGGAGCTAGAGAGCAGTCCCAGAAAGGGAAAGTGGAAAAAAATAAATGCCTCAGATCCATTAGCTGCAAGCCATTCATTCATTCCTGGGAGTGGGCTGTGATTGACAGCATCCACAAACCTGCTATTAGCCTGCCTGCATTCATCTTCTTCACGGATGAATAAGTCTAAGTACTGAAATCACAATATTTACAAACATCAATCTCATCAAAGGGAGTTAAGTGCTGCCAATTTCCAGCTCAGCACTTCGAAATCATTCAGGCTTGAAGCAGTGTGATTGGAGTGTATTGAACTGCCACTCACAGCCCGCTACCAGAAATGAATGAATGGCTTGCAGATAATGGAGATGAGGGGTTGAAACAAGGTCACAGCCATTCTATTTACAGAAATGGACACTTGGTGCTTCCAGGTAAGTATCACAACTGTAATTGTTTCCCTGCCCCTGTCTGCACTGCTCTCTAGTTTCCAGGCAGGGGTCTCATTTCTGGGGTCCCTAGGGGAGTCCCTATAGTTAAGGGGTCCTTGAGAGTGTCCTTCTAGTTAGGGGGTCCCTGTAGGGTGGTTCCCTTCGTAGAGCGTCCCTATACAGGGGGTCTCCCTATTTAGGGAGTCGCTGCGGGGGGGGGGGGGGCCTATAGTTAGGGGGCCGTGTGGGTGGTCACCCTATTTAGGGAGTGCTTGGGGGGGGGGGGGAGGGAGGAGGGGGAGGTATGTTGTGTCAAACCTGTATTTGGGGGAAGGGAGGGGGTCACCCAGAAAATCTGGGGGTGGGGGGCTGATTTGCGATGCGGGGGGGGGGGGGGGGGGGGGCGTTGGGGGGGGGGGGGTGGCCGGCCACGAGGCTTCGCTATCAGGTCACCCGAAAGCGAGATTCCCTCGGGAATCCCTCATATTCCTCGCCATGGATACATTTGCATGGCGAGGGATACTGGATTGCTCAGTGATTTGCGCTATCAGCAGAAGGGAAAACCATGTGCTGCAGCACAGCTACAGCAGGAAACCTAATCTGCCGAACAGGGAATATTTCCCAAATTGTTTTGTAGTTTGGGGAGATGAGGTCATTGGTGGGTGGAGCCAGGGAAGGCAGAGACGCATTTTGAAAAGCTTTGGAGAGTCAGTTTCTGGAGAAAGCTTTGGAGAGAAGGAGTTGAAATCTGAGCTGCCTGATGCTGAGTCCACAATTCCCCCACAGTAAAACAGATCGAGAGCTGTATGTTTATTTTCTTGTTGTTTAATGGCTGTTTAAGGGGTAATTGTATGCTGTTCTTTTCAGGTGCAAAGTTTAAAAGTTTAAAGTTTCGTTTTAAAAACAACCAAGCAATCTTTTCACGCGATCACTCCTGAAGAGAATCATTCTTTCCACAGTCTTACAAATAAACTAAAATATTGGGGATTTGGTCCAGCATCCGAGCCACTGTTGGGACCTGGTCTGGGATTGTATGAGGCTCTTTCAGAGGGTTGGTGCAGCCTTGATGGGCTGAAATGGCCTCCTTCTGCGCTGCAGGGATTCTATGATTTACTAACCCACTCGCCATTCACTCGCCCATGAAACGAGCCCTTTATTAACTTGAGGAAGCCAGCAGTAGTGGAACAAGGATTTATTGAACTATGTACAACACTCTGCCCAGGGCAGTAGCTCTCTCCCAATCCAGTCCTTTTTGGGACATCCAACAGCTCCGGGCCCTGCTTGGGCCGGCCTTTATCCAGTTAAGTGGCCTTCCCCCCCCCTACCTGGGAAGCCCGTACTCCACGGAACCCACGAGGAGGTCGACAATGTTTCTCCATGGTCCATCTGAGGGTTATTACCTGCATTTGGCCATTATTGTCGTAAAAAAAGGGACATGCCAACTCCTTCCCTCGACTCTCCTTCACTTAAAAGGTTTTGCGGGTCCATTTCTGCTTCGGCAGGAATTGGAAGTATCAGCGGGTAGGATAAAACATCGGGGCAATGGTAATATGCCTGTCATTGCCGTTGACTGGAAGATTTGGGCCTTGCTGTATAGATTAAATGAAAAGTAAATAAAGCTATTGAACTAATTAATAGGAGCATATTAAAATCCAAAATGATTAAAGCTTGGACATTTCTGAAAATGCTAGACAGGTTTACTTTCTATCTGCGGAAGAGTTATTGGCCTTCCAGTAAGGCACGGTTTCTATATTTGCTGTACCTACTGGTATATAAAACGGTTACTATATCACTGTGCTGGCATCAGTTGTGACAGAATGTGAATGGCTGGCTGTTCATCATGTACAAATACATCAATAAATTTTGACCTTCTCCAGCGATAAACAAAGCCTTCAATACAAACACCAGAGGCTGGAGTATAAATTTGTTATGTGCTGGGGGTGGGTCGGGATGGGATTTTGGTGGTGTATTGGAAACCTGGATGCAAGCACAACCCATCTATCAATCGCTGTTTAACCCAGACAATGCACTGTCATACGAGGTCTGGCATTCGCAACGAGTCGCCATCTGTGGACATGGCAACGATAGGTATGTAGGATTTCAACTCCAGTACTAAAACAGACACTTCAACGTGCGATTTGAAAGGATTTGGGATTGGGAATAAAAGAGAAGGAAGTGCCAGGTGGAATTGCAGGATGATTCCAGATCTATCCAGACACCTGAGTCGCAACGTCAGCATTCCAGTGGCCTGTTTGATAACGAGGCTCGTCATCATTTGCCATCCATTGTGCCGCTCCAGTGTCATCAGCAGAAAGGACAAAGAACAAAACAGCACAGGAACAGGCCCTTCGGCCCTCCAAGCCTGTACCGGTCATGATACCACTAACCTTGTAACTCATGGAGTCATACAGTGCAGAAGAGGCCCTTTGAGCTGTCGAGTCTGCGCCGACAAAACCAACCACTGTGTTGTGCTCAGCGCCGATTGGGCGTGCCGTGGGAATCGCGGGCGAGGCCAAAATCAACCAACTTGCAATTCACCCGGCCCGCTCCCGATGGCGAGGTCTGGATCTCACCCCAAAACGGAAGAAGGTCATTAAGACTAATTTCCATTCATTTCAATCTCACGAGCAAGGTTGAAGTCAAATATAACGGCCCCTTGGGAGACATCTGAGTCTCCAGCGAGGAGTCACGCTGCCGTCGTTTCGTATTTCTTTACAGAAACAGGACGCTGCCGCAACGGCTATGGTGGGGGAAGTGTTGAGATTCATATGGGGGCTCATTTTTCGAACTATATGCGGGTGAATACAGGCCGTAATCTGGCTATTGCAGCTGGCATGAAACACCCCATCAAACTCGCCCAAAAGGACACTTAGAAACTTTTTGGTTGAATCGTGCCCTAAATCTACACTAATTCCACTTTCCAGCACATGGCCATTGAATGTTACGACATTTCAAGCGCTCATCCATGTACTGTTTACAGGTTGTGAGGTTTCTGCCCCTCCTATTCTCCCAGGAAGTCCATTCCAGACTCCCAGCACCCTCTGGGTGAAATAATCTTTCCTCAAATTCCCTCCAAACATCCTGCCCCTCACATTAAAATTATGCCCCCTTGTTATTGACTCTTCCACGAAGGGGAGCAGCTGCTTCCTATCCACCTTGTCCATACCCCTCATTATCCCATGCCCCTCAATCAGATTCCCCCCTCAGCCTGACTGCTCTAAAGAAAACAACTCGAGCCGATCCAGCCTCTCTTCAGAACTCAAATGCTCCATCCCAGGCAACATCCTGGTAAAACCAAAGAGAAAATGCTGGTCAATCTCAGCAGGTCTGGCAGCATCTGGGGGGAGAGAAAAGAGCTCACGTTTCGAGCCCACATGACCCTTTGTCAAAACTGACAAAGTGCATCTGCAGTAATTCGCTTTTAATATCATTGTGAATCTCCTCTGCACCTTCTCCAGTAAGAAGTCTTACAACACCAGGTTAAAGTCCAACAGGTTTGTTTCAAACACTAGCTTTCGGAGCGCTGCTCTTTCCTCAGGTGAATGAAGAGGTATGTTCCAGAAACACATATATAGACAGATTCAAAGATGCCAGACAATGCTAGGAATGCGAGCATTAGCAGGTGATTAAATCTTTACAGATCCAGAGATGGAGTAACCCCAGGTTAAAGAGGTGTGAATTGTGTCAAGGCAGGACAGTTGGTAGGATTTTGCAGGCCAGATGGTGGGGGATGAATGTAATGTGACATGAATCCCAGGTCCCGGTTGAGGCCGCACTCATGTGTGCGGAACTTGGCTATAAGTTTCTGCTCGGCGAGTCTGCGTTGCCGTGCGTCCTGAAGGCCACCTTGGAGAACGCTTACCCGGAGATCAGAGGCTGAATGCCCTTGACTGCTGAAGTGTTCCCCGACTGGAAGGGAACATTCCTGCCTGGTGATTGTCGCGCGATGTCCGTTCATTCGTTGCCGCAGCGTCTGCATGGTCTCGCCAACGTACCACGCTTCGGGACATCCTTTCCTGCAGCGTATGAGGTAGACAACGTTGGCCGAGTCGCACGAGTATGTGCCGCGTATCTGATGGGTGGTGTTCTCACGTGTAATAGTGGTATCCATGTCAATGATCTGGCACGTCTTGCAGAGATTGCCATGACAGGGTTATGTGGTGTCGTGGTCACTGTTCTGAAGACTGGGTAGTTTGCTGCAAACAATGGTTTGTTTGAGGTTGCGCGGTTGTTTGAAGGCAAGTAGTGGGGGTGTGGGGATGACCTTGGCAAGATGTTCATCTTCATCGATGACATGTTGAAGGCTGTGAAGAAGATGTCGTAGTTTCTCCGCTCCGGGAAAGTACTGGACGAAGAAGGGTATTCTGTCGGTTGTGTCCCATGTTTGTCTTCTGAGGAGGTCGGTGCGGTTTTTTGCTGTGGCGCGTTGGAACTGTCGATCGATGAGACGAGCGCCATATCCCATTCGTACGAGGGAATCTTTCAACGTCTGTAGATGTCTGTTACGCTCCTCCTCGTCTGAGCAGATCCTGTGTATATGGAGAGCTTGTCCATAGGGGATGGCTTCTTTAATGTGTTTAGGGTGGAAACTGGAGAAGTGAAGCATCGTGAGGTTATCCGTGGGTTTGCGGTAAAGCGAAGTGCTGAGGTGACCGTCCTTAATGGAGACGAGTGTGTCCAAGAATGCAACTGATTTTGGAGAGTAGTCCGTGGTGAGTCTGCTAGTTGGATGGAACTTATTGATGTCATCGTGTAGTTGTTTCAGTGATTCTTCGCCGTGGGTCCAAAGGAAAAAAATATCATCGATGTATCTGGTGTATAACATCGGTTGAAGGTCCTGTGCGGTGAGGAGGTCCTGTTCAAACTTGTGCATGAAGATGTTGGCGTATTGGGGTGCAAATTTGGTCCCCATTGCTGTTCCGTGCATCTGGATGAAGAACTTGTTGTCGAAGGTGAAGACGTTGTGATCCAGAATGAAGCGGATGAGTTCAGAATTGCGTCTGGAGATTGGCAGTTGTCGGTGTAGAGTACTGAGGCTGTTGCAGCAATGCCGTCGTCATGAGGGATGCTGGTATAGAGTGCCGAGACGTCCATTGTGATGAGGAATGTTCCTGGTTCAACTGGTCTATGGGTGCTGAGTTTCTGTAGGAAGTCCGTCATGTCGCGACAGAAGCTGGGCGTACTTTGTACGATGGGTTTCAAGATGCCCTCGATGTAGCCAGAGAGGTTCTCACACAGGGTCTCACCCTGCCATGGCAATCTCTGCAAGACGTGCCAGATCATCGACATGGATACCACCATTACACGTGAGAACACCACCCATCAGATACGCGGTACATA
Organism: Scyliorhinus torazame; assembly: GCF_047496885.1. NCBI lineage: Eukaryota > Metazoa > Chordata > Chondrichthyes > Carcharhiniformes > Scyliorhinidae > Scyliorhinus > Scyliorhinus torazame. The sequence goes on from NC_092725.1 coordinate 130,200,350, forward strand.
CTCGTGCAACTCGGCCAATGTTGTCTACCTCATACGCTGCAGGAAAGGATGTCCCGAAGCGTGGTACGTTGGCGAGACCATGCAGACGCTGCGACAACGAATGAACGGACATCGCGCGACAATCACCAGGCAGGAATGTTCCCTTCCAGTCGGTGAACACTTCAGCAGTCAAGGGCATTCAGCCTCTGATCTCCGGGTAAGCGTTCTCCAAGGCGGCCTTCAGGACGCGCGACAACGCAGAATCGCCGAGCAGAAGCTTATAGCCAAGTTCCGCACACATGAGTGCGGCCTCAACCGGGACCTGGGATTCATGTCGCATTACATTCATCCCCCACCATCTGGCCTGCAAAATCCTACCAACTGTCCTGGCTTGACACAATTCACACCTCTTTAACCTGGGGTTACCCCATCTCTGGATCTGTAAAGATTTAATCACCTGCTAATGCTCGTATTCCAAGCATTGTCTGGCATCTTTGAATCTGTCTCTATATATGTTTCTGGAACATACCTCTTCATTCACCTGAGGAAGGAGCAGCGCTCCGAAAGCTAGTGACATCGAAACAAACCTGTTGGACTTTAGCCTGGTGTTGTAAGACTTCTTACTGTGCTCACCCCAGTCCAACGCCGGCATCTCCACATCATGGCTACCTTCTCCAGTGCAATTACATTCTTCCTATAGTGGAGCTGACCAGCTGTAGCCTGACCAAAGAAGCATCGCATTATCTTATTTTTTATTTCATTGTGTGAAGATAGGAGATTAGAAATTGGACCTTCCTGCTCTGTTTTATGTATGCAAAATGTAAAAAGCCTGAAAATCATTTGGTACAAAATTGTCATCAGACCTCTTCCAATTAAATGTGAGGGCTTACACCTGTTTAGGTGCTCTTGCAGGAATTGGTGTGCAGACGGCAATTCAAGGTAAGTTTTTCTTTTGAGTGCTTTTCCAAGCTCAACAGTATTCCTGGCTGTGGCTGCCAGCTGCAATGAATTCTCTGTCCCATCTGTCCTCCACTCACCCACCCTCCCAGTACTGAATCCAGGCCACTGCCAGTCGGCATGCGGCCTGGAGTACACTCCTGCGGAACAGGTCAGCTCCTATGGGAGACAAAACAGGCACCAGAGTCTGACCCAGCTTATTCAGGTGACACATTTGTCGTGTTAGGTACACTGGTCTAACACTGGCTGCAACTGGATGCAGTTTAGATCAGAAAGATACTCCAGACCTTGAAGTTAGTTCAATCAGGTTTATTGAACTACAGTTCTCTGTGAGTTCGACTCTCTGCTAACTTAAGTGTGGTTACTCTGTCTGACTGAACCAGACTAGCTCTTAGCCACGTGATGGAGGTGTGAGATTGTAACAACACCCTTGACTGACTCTCTAGATGTTCATCATGAAAAGAGGCGGAGTGTGAGTGCCTCGTGTCTTTTATAGTCAGATCCCACCCCTGAGTGTCCTGCCTGCTTATTGGTCATGTCCTATTCTCTGTGTCCATTAGCTGCTTGTCTGTAGATCATTGTGTGTGTGTGTGTGTGTGTGCCTGCATATCATGACAAAACATTTGTCAAATCGCTCCTGAGTTCTCACCTGCCCTCACCTTCTATGTTGCTCCGCCTGCTCCACCATCTCTTAAATAGTATCAAACCCATCACATTTCTACCTCTCCAGCTCTGAAGAAGAGTCATCCAGACTCCAGACGTTAGCTCACTGTTTCTCTCTCCACAGATGCTGCCAGACCTACTGGGTGTTCCCAGCGTTTTCCACTTGTACTTCAGATTTCCTGCATGCGCAGTATTTTGTTTTTTTAGCGTGGGGCAGCTTTGCAGCTGCATTGCCACCTGCATGGCTGAAGCTGGGCACCGAAGCATGTCACCCCGGCCTGTATTCTTAAAATCTGTCAATCGGAGCAGAACAGTGGCTCGGTTTTTTCACATGTTGCGAAACAAAGCAGCTTAATGATTCATAACAGGCCTTCCTCTGCCAAATATCTTCCCAGTCTGCCTACAAGTCGATTGTGTCATATCTGTTCATATCTGGTTCAGAGACAGAAAGGCACAATTGTCAGACCTCTGGATTTTCCTGTTGTATAGTTATAGGTATCCATGTCTTGCAGCTGCACCCCTAAATTTTAGACACGCTGTCTGTCTTTTAGGTCTGACCTACTATGCTGTGTCTGGCAGACTAGGGTAAGACCCTAATCGTGCACCAATCACACAGGCATGCAGGCTGAAGGATCGAAAGAGAAAATGCTGGGAAATCTCAGCAGGTCTGGCAGCATCGGTAGGGAGAGAAAAGAGCTAACGTTTCGAGGCCGATGACTCTTTCCGCTAGTTCTCCACCATGGCATGCAGACCCTCAGGGATTTCCGCCAGATTTCCCTGCCTATCCTGCTGGACATGAGGGAGGAAGACAACATATCAGTGAATTCAATCATCACGGTCGCTATGCATGCTGGGGGGTTGATGAGGCAATGGAAACCTGCAGCAAGCCGCCATCTGCTTTAGACCTTCAGTGGACACTCCCGCTGCTGCAACATCTCTATCTCAGATGAGAAGGCCCCATAATTTGTGCAGTCCCCACCTCACTCGCATGTGTGCACTTCACTCTTACCTTCATCCGAGACCCCCGCCTGGGGCGAGCTGGGCGGTGACACTCCACCTCCTGGGCATCACTCTTATGTCGGATGAGGACCTAGATTGGACACCCCGCTGCCTGTTCTTTTGCATTGTGCTGCATTATGGCATCTTTTCTTCTGTAAGGGAAAATTAGAATTAATCATTAGTGCTCCCTCACCCTGAAGGCCATTTCAGCTTGTAAAGCGCCCCCCCCCCCCGCACCCCCCTCCATCCCCCCAGCCAGTTCAGGGGGGGGGGCGTCACACTGGCATGCTTCACCCTCCAATGCACTGAGGCCAATCGTGCTGACACCCTAGCCATCGTGGTGCAGGCTACGTTACCAGCTGACACGCACACCCACTGGGCTTGCCCTCCTAACTTTCATGGCCACCAGGAGCTGATGACATGACCACGCCGATAACTCTGCTGCACGCCTTCACACAGCTCCGCCTGCCTCCCCCGCAATCGCTGGCAGCCCTTTGGGTGCTGTCTGCAGAGTTTTACATCCCCCCCCCTCCCCCATCCCGGGTCCCCATTGGACCCAACGGGTTGCCATTCCCGCCCACACTGCCAACCCAACTGGCAGATGCGTGTCAGGCTGGATGGAACTGAATTGACCACCCAGTACGATATCGCGTGGGGAACGCAATTTTCACCGGGGGTGCGTTTAACATCACTTCAGGCCCTGCCGACTCTGCACGCACGCCGAGGGTAAAATGATTAGTTTATGTTTGAACAATTTCCCTAGTTGTTGTTTATAGAATCCGTAGAATCCCTACAGTGCAGAAGGAGGCCCATAAAGTCTGCATCGACCCTCCGAAAGAGCACGATATATTGGCTCACACCCCCTTCCAGTAACCCCACCCAACCTCTGGACACTAAGGGACAATTTAGCACAGCCAATCCACCTAATCTGCACTGTGGGAGGAAACTGATCCATCCGGAGGAAACCCACGCGGACACGGGGAGAAAGTGCAAACGCCACACAGACAGTCACCCGAGGTGGGAATCGAACCTGGGACTCTGGCGTTGCGAGACAGCAGTGCTAACCACTGTGCCACCGAGTTGTAGTTCAGATTGTGTCCGTTAAATATGAAATTTGGTTTGGGGGGGCAATAAAGGTGTGTAAAAATTGGGAATTCACAAGACTGATAAGTGGAGAATAATAACTATTTTATGATCGGTGCTTTAAAAGTTTTAACAATGTTTTAAACATAACATGTATAATAATGGGTTGCTTCCAAAATGCAACAGAAACAGCATTGTTCGTCTGGCTGCTTATAATGGCTATTACAACACTATTATCTCTGAATGAATAATGAGATTCACAGCCAAAGCTTTAACAGATAATAATTTCAACTCTGGTTAATTAGAATAGGAACCCACATCCTAATAATCATATTTTCTATGTCTGAATGATTTTCCTGCACCATGATTTGCCTAAGGCGGAGACAATGACCTGAATTTTCAGCTTCTGCATTCGCCAGTTTACAATATTTTGCTCAATAAAATGAATTAGTTGAAATGTGCGGTACCAACAAGTATTTAATATTCACTAATAATTCTGAAATTGTGACTGACCCTACAGTACTTTTGTACAAATTCACATTAATCTTAGTGCTCCAGGTGCTATTTTGGTAACACACCATTTCCACTCACTTTCCATGCTGCACACACCGAATGCCATCCTGGTGAGCGTGGGCATTATGACCAAGCATTGGAAGTGTACAGGGTGGGCAGGCTGTATCGTCAGGGACCCACTGACTGGCTACTAGTTCTAGTTATTGCCTTCTCTTAGACCAGCACAGTCAGTGCTCCAGGCCTTTGTATGTGCATGCCCATCAGTCCTTTTCCTCTCTTCCTTCTATGAAACAGGGAGACCAAGGCCATTAATGTAAAATAACATTATTCCCAACACATTTTCATTACATGAACACACAGCTGCAAGGCATCAACAGCATTGTTGCAACCTTCTTTAACATGTGCTATCTGATATGCGATCCCTCACAGGTCAGGTGACACTATGTAGTACAGAGTGTACTGTATTGTATCCAATACTGCAGCCCTTAACCACAATAACTCTACTATCCTGACATCTCCTACACCGCCCCCCCCCAACGTCCTCATCCGAATCCTCTGTAACAGAACCCCTGATCTCCATGGAACCAGTGCCCACAGAATTTCCAGACTCTAGCCCACCTGTGCCAAGTGTGCAGATTCCGGGCGGGATTCTCCGTCCCCGCGCCGGGTCGGAGAACATCCGGCGGGCTGCGCAAATCGCACCACGCCGCCCTGATGCCGGCATGCGATTCTCCGCAGAGAATTGGCGTGGTTGGCGCGGTGCCGGTCGCGGGCCGCTCTACGCCGCCGGCCCACAGATTCTCCGGCCCGAATGGGCGGAGCAGCCGTAAGGAAAGAGCCGAGGTCCCGCCGGCGCCGTTCTAACCTGCTCTGGGCCGGCGGGACCTCGGCGTGTAACGGTCGGGTGGCGGCCTTTGGCGGGGGGGGGGGGGGGGGGGGGGCCTCCGATGTTGCCTGGCCCGCCATCGGGGCCCACCGATCGGCAGGCTGGCCTCTGTGGCTGGGGGCCTCCTTTCCTATGCGCCGGCCCCTGTAGTCCTGCGCCACGTTGCGTCGGGGCCGGCGCGTTGAAGGAGGCCACTGCGCATGTCCTCGCTGGCGCTGGCGTGACTGCGCATGCGCGGATCCCGCGGCGCACAGTTCGCGCCGGGATCTGCAGCTGGAGCCGCGTGAGCTGTGGAGGGGCCAGAATTAGTCGTGGGAGCGGCCCGTTCATGCCGTCGTAAAACACAACAGCGTTCAAAACTGCGTGGACACTCTGCCGCGGGACTGGAAAATCCCGCCCCCTAGCTCTATACCACCCTCTAGTGTATGTGAAGTGCCACTGTCTGAGCTGGTGACTGTCAGCGTCAGACAGAATGATGTTTTTCTTCTTCATTAGACTCTTCTTCCTCCCACAGTCCAAAGACGTGCCGGTTCGGTGGATTGGCCATGATAAATTGCCCTTAGTGACCAAAAAGGCTAGGAGGGGTTGTTGGGTTATGGGGATAGGGTGGAAGTGAGGGCTTAAGTGGGTTGGTGCAGACTCGATGGGCCGAATGGCCTCCTTCTGCACTGTATGTTCTTTGAGTTCAACCTCTCACATCAGCCCCTGACCCTGTGGCAATTCTTCAGTGTCTGAATCATAAAAAGGACAGAGCTTGGGCGAGGGGAGGGGGAAATCAAGAAGTTCAAGCAGCTGGTAAAATGAATTGATTGTGGAATGAAACTGCAGTGGAATGTGAGCGGGTGGATTATGGAGGGTGAAGCTGTCAGCTTGTGTGATTTCGGCCCTTCCACTGGCCATAGCCTCGATGACTGACGTGCCAATGATTTCTGGCTCTGCCTCTTGCATGGAGGTAGAACCCATGGAATCCCTACAGTGCAGGAGGAAGCCATTCAGTCCATCTAGTCTGCACCCACTCTTCAAAATACCAATCTACCGCAGCCCAATCCGCCACTCAATCTCTGTAACCCCCGCCCAACCTTTAGACTCTAAGAGGCAATTTAGCATGGCCGACTCACCCAACCTGCACATCTTTGGACCCAGAGAGAGCAAACGTGGACACGGGCAGAATGTGCAAACTCCACGCAGACACTAACCCCAGGTGGGAATCTAACCCGGGTCCCTGGGGCTGCGAGTGTGTGTAATTGTGCCCACTATTTCTTTCAATTATGGCTCACTTTATCCGACAAGTGAGATGGGAGAATGCCACTGAGCATGGCGCAATGTGCTTGATGTGGCAGTCACAGTTAAATAGCCGGCAGCGTGTGCAAGTAGTGAGGTGAGGACACCGAGTTTGCAGCAGTGTTAAGTGCATGAGGGCAGGATGAGGCAATCAATGTAAGGTGTGCATCGTGAAACTGATAAAGATTGATGGTGGCTGGGTGAAGTGAATGGAGCATGTCATGATATCCATATTAACATATCATGGTGCAATCACACACACACTGATGGACAGGTCGACGGACCAATCAACACACACACAACATCGCAGCCAATCACCAGTGAGAGCACACGCACTATAAAACAGTGAACACCACAGTTCCCGCTCATTCCACCAGGAGATAGCTCAGAGCACAGAGCTCCCAGCGCGCTACTCAGACATACACCATGTGCTGGGTGCCTCACTAAGATAGTGCTAGGGCTGGGTCCACAGGTTAACTGGTGAAGTACGAACCACAGCCAGAAGTTAACAGTTGTTATTATACAGAATAATAAAACAGAGTTGTACCATCTACAACCGTGTTGGTTCGTTTGTACATCGGAACACCCAACACGACAGAGCAGTCAATGTGTGAGGCTAGTTGGTACAGTTGATAGGATACGGTATTTGAAAGGGGGGGGGGGGGGAACGAGGGGTGGGGTAATCAAACATTGTGATCCCTTTTTCTCTATTTCAGACACCATCCGATTTAGTCCCCAAAATGTCATTAATGATTCAAAACGAAATCTGTCAGGAATAATTTCTTCTTAAGAAGCTATTTATTTTCACGTGTATTTCTATTAAGATTTTATGTTGAGCTCAAAGTTTCTGGGCTTGGCAGGACTATTTTAAGAATTTTGAATTCAATCCAGGGGGCTTCTAAGCATCTGGATATTCTGAACTTGTTCCAAAGAGATGCTTCCTTGCTGTACCTCACAGTCCGGTAATAATTTACAAAATCTTTGATTAAGTACTGTGGCTCTGAGATATGTAAATATTCCACATTCAGAGGAACACAGCTTGAAAACAACATCCTCATCAATAACCGTTCAGAAAAAATAATATTAATATGGAAGGTTCTCTCTCAGACTCTACTTGTTTGTTTGTTATTGCACAAGCAGTGGGAGGGGTCATATTCGCAGTGAGACACAGCCAGAGTAGGTTTGAAACGCAGGAATTTGAAACAGCGTGGGAATTCGATTGGTAAGTCATAGAATCATAGAATTTACAGTGCAGAAGGAGGCCATTCGGCTCATGGGGCCTGCACCGGCCCTCCGAAAGAACACCTAATTTAAGCCCATGCCTCCACCCTATCCCCGTAACCCAACCCCACCTCACCTTTTGGACACTAAGGGGCAATTTATCATGGCGAATCCACCTAACCTGCACATCTTTGGACTGTGGGAGGAAACCGGAGCACCCGGAGGAAATCCATGCAGAGACGGGCAGGAAGTGCAAACTCCACACAAGCATTCACCCAAGGCCAGAATTGTGTGTGTGGTGGGGGGGGGGGGGGGGGGGGGGCGCTCTCAAGCTCACTTAGAGCTCGGGGCACACTTTCAAAATGCCGGCCCGACCTCTGAGAAGCCGGGCTGGCCGTCGTGAGCAGCTCCCCACTGTTGAAAACATTTCTAAGGGCGTGATTCTCCGTCTGCGTTGTGCTCAAACGTCGACCAGGCGGAACGGCGCCCGAGTCATCAGAGACCCCGGAGTGGTCAGGGTAAGTGCAGGGGGGGGCCCTGGCCTAGCCCCTTGAACGCGGGCACCTTAGCACTGCCCAGCTGGCACTTTGGTACTGCCGAGGTGTCCATTTGGCACTGCCAAGCCAGCAGGAGCACTGCCTGGGTGCCAGGATGCAAGGGTCATGGGCCATGCTCATGAAATGAGGGTGGGGGGTTGAAGTCTGGGGGAGTTGAAGAGTGGGGGAGTACAGGGGGGATCAGTCAGGTTTCTAGAAGGGAGGGAGTGCTGTAAGGGGGCTTGGGGGACCTGAAGAGGGGGGACCATCAGGGACCCCCCAGCAGGGTGTCCTCACTTGGGGGGGGGGGTGGGATAGTGTCCTTGTGTGTTGAGGGGTGGCATTGCCTTTGGGTGGGGGATGTGGGGGACCCAAAAGCTCACCTTGAAATCAGGGCACACTTTGAAAATATCGGCAAGGGGTGGGATTCTCCGACCCCCCCCGCTGGGGGGGGGGGGGGTCGGCGTGAATCCCCCCCCGCCGGACGCCAAATTCTCCGGCACCGGAAATTCGGCAGGGGCGGGAATCGCGCCGCGCCGGTCGGCGCCCCCCCCCCCCGGCGATTCTCCAGCCCGCGATGGGCCGAAGACCCGCTGCTGCTATGCCAGTCCTGCCGGCGTGAATTGAACCAGGTCCCTTACCGGCGGGGCCAGGTGGCGCGAGCGGGCTCCGGGGTCCTGGGGGGGGGGGGGAGGGCAATCTGGCCCTGGGGGGTGCCCCCACGGTGGCCTGGCCCGCGATCGGGGACCACCAATCTGCGGGCGGGCCTGGACGTAGGCGCCGGCCGTGTAGGTCTCTGCGATGGCTGACGTGTAGGTGACCCCACTCTGCGCATGCATGGGGATGACGTCAGCAGCCGCTGACACTCCCGCGCATGCGGGGCTCCCGCCGGCCGGCGGAGCACGCCAGCCGGTGGGGCGCCAACCACTCTGGCGTGGGCCTAGCCCCTAAAGGTGCGGGCTTGGCCCCTAAAGGTGCGGAGGAATCCGCACCTTTGGGGCGGCCCGACGCCGGAGTGGTTCCCGCCACTCCATCCCGCCGGGACCCCCCGCCCCGCCAGGTAGGGGAGAATCCCGCACCTGATCTCTGTGTTCCGCTCCACAATGCTAAAGAAAATTCCAATGTGGACTAAGCCAGTGAGAAACTCCCCATGGCGCAAAAAAGTGATTCTCCGGAAAAACGCGGCTACGTGCGGAGGCGGCCGCGTGTTCCCCGTTGAGAAATAGCGTTGTGTTTCTTGGCACTGCGAGCGCCGTGAAACAAGCGGCTAAACGTGTTCGTTCTGGGACTTTGTTTCCATTTAGTTATATCCTGCCCTTAAGTTGGAATTCAAACCAAAGAATTTCAAAGGTATTTTTTGCCCAGTTTTCAATTCTTAATCTAGAGAAGCTAATCATGCTTGCAATATGTTATGGTTAGGGAAACACTAATTCCTAGAAATATATTTTACACTTCTGTTTTATATTCCGTTTCTACAGCAAGATATATGAGCCTTTCGGAGAAATTCTCCTGGCTCTTATGCACTGGCACAATTGGAAGAATTTAATTCTTCTCCTCAGAGACAAGCTTGGAGTTGGGGAGGGGCATTTGATTGGGGGGGGGGGGGGGGGGGTTGGTGGGGTGGGTAGGCTGGTCAATGGCTTTCCTGCCCGAATTCTGATTGATGCCCTTACGTGGCGATTTAACGACCACTTAAGAGCCTCATCGTGCTGGCGCGATAATTCAACCAATGGCAAGCAAAGGATTTGCTTTGTGAGGAGACCAACTAGCAAATCCTATTCTGGAGTGGGGGAGAGTGGGTGGCAGACTCTCGTTCAAAGGCACTCAGCGTGTGATCAAACAACCCAACCAAGGACAGGGAGTCAGCCGTTAAAGGCCATTCCCCTGCCCTTTCTTCTGAATCGCCGCCTCCGTCCCCATGCCAGTGACCCTACCCAGTGACCCCCATCCAGTCCTCACACACCTGTGGTCTGGCTCCCTTGGTGACCCTGGGCCTCTCCTTGGGTGCTTTCCTGGCAGCAGTCGCCACTCTTGGTGGCACTGCCGACAATGGAGAGCTTCTGGCCTCTGATTGGCCAGCGGTTCTGAGTGGGCGCGATTTCCACTGCGATTTTAAATCCTGGGGAAGGCCTGACGTCGGCCAATTGTGTGTCAGATGGACACTTATCCCATTAGGTCTTCCCAACAAAGGTGTTGTGTGATTCCCGCTAGTTCTCCAACCAGCAGGTAAGACCCCCATTACCAAGATCTGTCTCCTGTGAGCAGTTTACACATCTACTCTTTTCAGCAGAGACCACTTTGCACTGACCAGGAGCAGGAACTTTGCCTGATTTTGTTTTCTCTCTTAACCTTATCACCCCAGTTGTTGCACTGGTTGAGATCAGCTCACCTAGTTTAGAAATGAATAGTTTAGAATGTTGCCTGGTATGGAGGGCATTAGCTATGAGGAGCGGTTGATTAAACTCGGTTTGTTCTCACTGGAACGACGGAGGTTGAGGGGCTACCTGATAGAGGTCTACAAAATTATGAGGGGCATAGACAGAGTGGATAGTCAGAGGCTTTTCCCCAGGGTAGAGGGGTCAATTACTAGGGGGCATAGGTTTAAGGTGCGAGGGGCAAGGTTTAGAGGAGATGTACGAGGCAAGTTTTTTACACAGCGGGTAGTGGGTGCCTGGAACCCGTTGCCGGAGGAGGTGGTGGAAGCAGGGACGATAGTGACATTTAAGGGACATCTTGACAAATACGTGAATAGGATGGGAATAGAGGGATACGGACCCCGGAAGTGCAGAAGATTGTAGTTTAGTCGGGCAGCATGGTCGGCACGGGCTTGGAGGGCTGAAGGGCCTGTTCCTGTGCTGTACATTTCTTTGTTCTTTGTTCTTTGACTTAAACTTCAAGAACGTTATTACTAAATATAAACCTTTTACTTACTCATTCTTCTATCCCTATTACATTTCCCTTCATGTTAACAGTACTTTCCCTGGCCACAAAATTCCACAGGGATTTTTGTTTAGCTGTTTCACCCTTTCTCTCCTGAAGAAACAAATGCTTTTATTTAATTATTTAACTATTTTCTTCCCCTAGGTTTAAACTGTCCAATTTCCAAAACGTCTGGTGTGCAGTTGTAAAGGGAATCTCATCGGCGGATTTTTCAGTCAATTAAATAATGAAGATTGACAGCAGTCAGGAGAGGCTGAGAGCATAAACGTCACCAGCTGAGATTTCCCGGTGTCAGTTCCCAGAACCTAATCAGAGATCCATAGCATCGAAAGTTAACGTTACCACATCCTAACTGCGTTTTGAACGTGCTTTATTGTCTCATGGCTGATGTTAGCTCGGTAAGTTGTGTCTTTAAACCACTCGTTTTCAAATTAGGGTTTGCAAAACCCTTGGGGTCTGCAGAGAATCTTCAGGGAAGCATGTGATGCAGGGCCTGCCCCTGGGCGGGGGCATGGGTGACCTCCCAGGATGTTGTGGTCAAGAGTATGCAAGTGAGAGGCGGTCTGTGGTGATCCCTGTTTCCTTGTATTCTTCCTGCTCTCTGTGCTCCGGCTCCCGTCTGCACTCTCCCCACAGTGTGCTTTCCAATTGATGCTGCTCTTCCCCTGAACCTTCAGTACTTTTCCAGTAGATTTGTCAAGTATGATTTCCATTTTGCAAATCCATGCTGACTCTCTCCCATCCTGCCACTGTTTTCCAAGTGCTCAGCAATAACATCTTTTATAGAGGCACAGTATCACAGTGGTTAGCACTGTTGCCTCACCGCGCCAGGGTCCTAGGTTCGATTCCCAGCTTGGGTCACTACTGTGCGGACTCTGCACCTTCTACCCGTGTCTGCGTGGGCTTCCTCCGGGTGCTCCTGTTTCCTCCCACAAGTCCCGAAAGACGTGCTGTTAGGTAATTTGGACATTCTGAATTCTCCCTCCTCGTACCCGAACAGGCGCCGGAATGTGGCGCCTAGGAGCTTTTCACAGTAACTTCATTGCAGTGTTAATGTGACAGCCTACTTGTGACAATAAAGATTATTATTACTATTATTATGCTCTCCTATCCCCAAGCTCCTGCTCTTCTCACACTCCTGTCGAAGATACTCCGACACTGCAGTGAGGAACACGCGCACCCATCGAACCGACATCTGTACGTAATTACCTGTTTTCTTCCAAGCATTATTGAAACACACTTTACAAACAAAACTTCCGTGATTAATATTACATTTGAAAATGACCCTTCAACCAAGAATGTTTGAGGATAGAAAAGAAGCCAGTTTGTTCTTTCATGCCGGAGCATCTCTGGCGACTGCAGGAGCTGAACACATTCTGTATCCACACTTTAATACGTCCAGAGAAATTATAGCACATGAATAAAAATAGATCAAATTAATTTTTCCCAAAGCAAAGTCTAGCTGAGTTATACAGCAGCACATAACAATTCTATAATTCTATGGTATTTTTCCAAGAATTAATGGATAAAAAAGGCAGCTATAATGTCTTGCTTGTGGTGATGACTCTCATATTGCAAGTTATATTTTACCATGTGCTCAGCAGCATATGACTCAGAACCCTTGGCAGAGAGGTTTGAGCGTTAGCATACTTAATATTAAAATTAGGGAAAGGCTATCAAATGTTGTACGTGCATTTACAGATTCCAATGAATGCTTTCTTTACTGGTGATGCTCATAGCAACAAAGATAATTGTGGATCTTGTTTGTCCTTCAAGGCGAAGATAATGATCATGCTCATTATCTGGGGTGTATGGCAGGGGTCCAATGGGTACGTCTGGGACTGGTAAGGTCAATCTATGCCAAGAAGGTTCTGTTGCATATAGGAGCTAAGAAGCAACAAGGGGAGGAAAACAATAGTGGAGTTGTCTATGGGCCTCTGTGTAGTAGTGGTAAGGCAATAGACAGGAAATTTGAGATACATGTGGCAAGGGTGCAACAGTAACCATGAGTAACTTTAATATACATACAGACTGGGCAAACTAAATTCACAATAATATTGTGGTGGATGAATTCTGAGGGTATGTACACGATTTATTTTTAGATCAGTACATCAAGGTACAACTAGGTAATGGATTATATATTGCGCAATAAGAAAGGGGTTAATTAATAATCTTGTTCTGCAGGTTCATTCAGGGAAGAGTGACCATAACATGTAGATTCCTTCATTTAGATGGAAAGTGATGTAGTCCTATCTTTATAGGATCCTACATCTAAATAAAGGAAATGACAAAGGTATGGGGGGTAAGTTGACTATGATAGATTGGGGAACTTTATTAAAGGACATGATGGTGGATAGGCAATGGCTGACATTTAAGGAAGCAATGTATGCATTGCAACAGTTATACATTCCTTTCTGGAGCAAAAACACAACAGGAAAAGCAGCCCATCATGGCTAACAAAAGAAATTAAGGCTAATATTAGATCCAAAGAGGAGTCATATAAAATTGCTAAAAAATGTAGCAAGCCTGAGGATTGGGAACAGTTCAGAATTCAGCAAAGTCGCACAAATAAATTTATTAAGAGGGGGAAATGAAGTATGAGCGAAAAAAGGGGTCCATTATCAGGTGAGGCCTCTGCAATTGTGAGAAAACAATTGTATAGATACTTAAAAGAAATCACCATATGACAATGCTGTGTTCGGCTTTTCATTTAAACCTTATTATTTTTTTCAAAACTATTTTATTGGAGGTATTTCCAAATATATGCAGAACAGAAATGGGCAAACAACAGCAGCAACAATTCGGCACACACAATTGTCTCTATTCCCTTGTACCATCCCCTTCACCCCCTCCTTTTACATCCAGCCCCTCCCCGTATACCCAAACAATGCACAAAAAAAGTGAACATCCCTGTTGTTCAGTAGTTAGATAAGAACTAAGAACAGCTGATATGAATCGTCAGTAAGCACAGCTTGATAACTGTCCTTATGAGCTGCCTTTGACATAAATAATTTGCAGAACAGATACAAACAATGAAACCTCTGCAAATTACCTTTGAAGATCAAAGGTGGAATATTTCTTGGGAGGATGAAGCTGATTGGTGGGAACAGCCTGAGGTGGGTCACGGGAAGTACAATGTGAAAGGCTGATTGATTCAGGACAGGGGGATGTGTAAAGGCTCAAAAATCACGTGGATAACATTAAAGGTGAGGGACGCTTTTAAAGGAAATGAAACAGAGCCCCGTGTCGGGTGCGTTTAGCCGGGTGTTTCCCGGCGCTGGCAGAGCCGAGAACCACCCCGCGATTAAAGGGGTCTCTGCTTCATTTCTGGTGGAATGGCAAGGCCGCACTCGGTCCCATTTCCTGCAATGCCAAGCTCCGCTCACCAGTGCAGAAAGAGATCAGGGCACCTCGGGACCACCCCCCCCAACACCCCAACTCACAACTTAAGGGGGTCATCGAGCCCTCTCGCACACCGCTTCATAAGGGCAGGGCACCACCAGGCCCGATCCCCTGCATGGGAATGCCACTCAGGCATCTTGGCACTATTAGCCTGGTAGTGCCATCTATACACCATGGCAGTAACAGGGTGGCATTGCCAGGGTGCCCAGGTGGCATTGCCAGGCTGGCAGCACCAAGATGGTTTGTGGTGCCTGTGGTAGTATGTATTGGGGGTCATGTGGGACTGGAAGCCCTAATGTCATTGGCTGACAGATCCCGGGTCCTGGTTGGCCGTTGACCTCATGCTCCGCCCTGAAGGCGAAGTATAAGAAGCCGGTGCCTTCCCCCGCAGGCCAGTTTACTATCGGGCTGCTGGGGAACAGACACGCTTAATAAAGCCTCATCGACTTCACTCTATTCGTCTCACGGAGTCTTTGTGCGCCACAATTTATTAAGCGTGCCTAAAAAGGACTATGGAGCTCAGGATCATTCCAGAATGCCTGAGGATCAGCCCCCACGCAGTGAATGCGGCAGCAGCCTTCAAACACTGGCAGACTTGCTTCGAGGCCTACATCAGATCGACCACAGGCCGAGTCTCAGACGAACAAAAACTGCAGGCCCTGCACTCGAGGGTGAGCACGGAGATTTTCACCCTCATTGAAGACACCCACGATTTCCAGACGGCGTTCACAGCACTGAGAAGTCTCTACGTTCGCCCAGTTAACCAAATCTACGCTCACTACCAGCTCGCGACAAGACGGCAAGCTCCCGGAGAATCGATGGACGAGTTCTACGCCGCGCTGCTGATTTTGGGAAGAGCCTGCAGCTGCCCGTCGGTGAATGCAAACGAACATACGGACATGTTAATGCGCGACGCTTTTGTGGCAGGTATGCAATCCTCCCAAATCCGCCAAAGACTTCTAGAAAAAGAGTCGCTAGGACTCTCAGAGGCACGGGCCCTGGCAGCCTCGCTGGACGTAGCCGCGTGTAATATCCGCGCCTACGGCCCCGACCGCGCGGCAGGCCATTGAGCCCCGTACGTACCCATCGCGGCAAACCCCCTACCCCCCCCCCGGACACCCCACAGGCTTGCGCAGTCCAAACGCCGAGCCGCACCGGGGGCGCCCGCTGTTATTTCTGCGGCCAGGCGAAGCACCCCCGACAACGCTGTCTGGCCCGCGCAGCCATCTGCAAAAGCTGCGGGAAAAAGGGCCACTATGCGGTGGTGTGCCGATCCCGCGAGGTCGCCGCCGTCCCGGGGCCACAGGGAGCCCTACAGGCAGTCTATGCCTCCCAACATCCCCAGTACGCCATGTGCGACCCGCAGGCGCCGCCATTTTGGGTCCCGACCACCGCGGTCCCGGGAGAACTGGGAGCCCTGCACGCCGCCTACGCTCCCCAACCCCCCTCCCCGCAGTCCATGTACGACCCGCCGCCGGCGCTCCCGATTTGGGTGCCGGCCAACACTCTCCACGGAGAGGAGGGGGTTTTTCGCATCCCGAACGCCACCCTCACCCCCGTCCCGCGCCCCACGCCTGACCCGCCGGCGCAACCTACCTGGACCCCGACCACCGCTGTCCCCGGCGAGGGAGCTCCACACGGTCCCAGCGCTCGCGGCCCCACGACTGACCCGCCGGCGCCGCCGACCTGGGCCCTGACCACCGCTGTCCCCGGCGAGGGAGCTCCGCGCGGTCCTAGCGCCCGCGGCTCTGGCGCTCGCAGTGAAGGAACTCCGCGTGGTCCTAGCGCCCGCGGCCCTTGCGCTCGCAATGCAGGAACTCCGCGCGGTCCTAGCGCTCCCCAGACCCCCCAGCACACCATTTGCGACCCGCAGACGCCGCCATTTTGGGTCCCGACCACCACGAGGGGAGGAGGGGCGCCGCCATCTTGGACCCCCCCTGTACGACGCATGGGGGCGGCCATTTTGTCCACCCCCGACGCCATCTTGTGACCCCTCAGTCACGTGCGATGTATGGGGGTGGCCATTTTGTCCATCCCCGACGCCATCTTGGACGGCAACAACGGACCCCACCCCACTACTACAACCACGGCTCGCTTCGGTTACGCTCGATCAGGCTCGGCCCCGGACTCTCCAGACGATGACGACAACGGTCCTAATTAACGGCCACGAGACGCCATGCCTAGTCGACTCCGGGAGCACGGAAAGTTTTATACATCCCGACACGGTAAGACGCTGTTCCTTAACTACCTACCCCAGCGCACAAAAGATTTGCCTAGCTGCAGGATCCCACTCCGTACAGATCCAGGGATTCTGCATAGTTACCCTAACGGTACAGGGGAGGGAATTCAAAAACTACAAACTTAACGTCCTTCCCCAACTCTGTGCCCCCACCTTGCTGGGCTTAGATTTTCAATGTAACCTACAGAGCCTTACGTTTAAATTTGGCGGCCCCATACCCCCACTCACTATCTGCGGCCTCGCCACCCTCAAGGTGCAACCCCCGTCCTTGTTTGCGAACCTCACCCCGGATTGCAAACCCGTCGCCACTAGGAGCAGACGGTACAGCGCCCAGGACCGGACCTTCATTCGCTCCGAAGTCCAGCGGCTACTAAAGGAGGGCATAATCCAGGCCAGCAATAGTCCCTGGAGAGCGCAGGTGGTAGTAGTGAAGACAGGGGAGAAACAAAGGATGGTCATTGACTATAGCCAGACCATCAACAGGTACACACAACTAGACGCGTACCCTCTCCCCCGCATATCCGACATGGTCAATCGGATTGCCCAGTATAAAGTCTTCTCCACCGTGGACCTCAAGTCCGCCTACCATCAGCTCCCCATCCGCCCAAGTGACCGCAAGTACACAGCCTTCGAGGCAGACGGGCGATTATACCATTTCCTACGGGTCCCTTTTGGCGTCACAAACGGGGTCTCGGTCTTCCAACGGGAGATGGACCGAATGGTTGATCAACATGGGTTACGGGCCACGTTCCCGTACCTCGACAATGTAACCATCTGCGGCCACGATCAGCAGGACCACGACGCCAACCTCCAAAAATTCCTCCAGACCGCCAAAGCCTTGAACCTCACGTACAACGAGGACAAGTGCGTTTTTAGCACCGATCGGCTAGCCATTCTGGGCTACATAGTGCGCAATGGGATAATAGGCCCCGACCCCGAACGTATGCGCGCACTCATGGAATTTCCCCTCCCGCACTGCCCAAAAGCCCTGAAACGCTGCCTGGGGTTCTTTTCATACTACGCCCAGTGGGTCCCCCAGTACGCAGACAAGGCCCGCCCCCTAATACAGACCACGACTTTCCCGCTGTCGACAGAGGCTTGCCAGGCTTTCAGCTGCATCAAAGCGGACATCGCAAAGGCCACGATGCGCGCCATCGACGAGTCCCTCCCCTTCCAGGTCGAGAGCGACGCCTCTGACGTAGCTCTAGCGGCTACCCTTAACCAAGCGGGCAGACCCGTGGCCTTCTTCTCCCGAACCCTCCACGCCTCAGAAATCCGCCACTCCTCAGTGGAAAAGGAAGCCCAAGCCATAGTGGAAGCTGTGCAACATTGGAGGCATTACCTGGCCGGCAGGAGATTCACTCTCCTCACTGACCAACGGTCGGTAGCCTTCATGTTCGATAATGCACAGCGGGGCAAGATCAAGAACGACAAGATCTTGCGGTGGAGGATCGAACCCTCCACCTTCAACTATGAGATCTTGTACCGGCCCGGAAAGCTGAACGAGCCGTCCGATGCCCTATCCCGCGGCACATGTGCCAACGCACAAATTGACCGCCTCCAAGCCCTCCACGAGGACCTCTGCCACCCGGGGGTCACTCGGTTTTACCACTTCATCAAGTCCCGCAATCTCCCATACTCCTTAGAGGAGGTCCGTACAGTCACAAGGGACTGCCACATCTGCGCAGAATGCAAACCGCATTTTTTCAGGCCAGATGGAGCGCACCTGATTAAGGCTTCCCGCCCCTTTGAACGCCTCAGTCTCGATTTCAAAGGGCCCCTCCCCTCCACCGACCGCAACGCGTATTTCCTTAATGTAGTGGACGAATACTCCCGCTTCCCTTTTGCCATTCCCTGCTCCGACATGACGGCGGCCACAGTCATTAAAGCCCTGAACAGCATCTTCACGCTGTTCGGTTACCCCGCATACGTCCACAGCGACAGGGGGTCCTCTTTCATGAGTGACGAGCTGCGCCAGTTCCTGCTCAGCAAGGGCATAGCTTCAAGCAGGACAACCAGCTACAACCCCCGGGGGAACGGGCAAGTAGAAAGGGAGAACGGCACGGTCTGGAAGGCCGTCCTACTGGCCCTACGGTCCAGGGATCTCCCAGTTTCACGGTGGCAGGAGGTCCTCCCGGACGCTCTCCATTCCATCCGGTCGTTATTATGTACAAGCACTAATCAAACGCCTCACGAGCGTCTCCTTATCTTCCCTAGGAGGTCCTCCTCTGGAGCGTCGCTGCTGACCTGGCTGGCGGCCCCAGGACCCATCCTGCTCCGAAAGCACGTGCGGGCACATAAGGCGGACCCGTTGGTCGAAAGGGTTCACCTCCTCCACGCAAACCCCCAGTACGCCTACGTGGAGTACCCCGACGGCCGACAGGACACGGTCTCCCTGCGGGATCTGGCGCCCGCCGGCACCACGCACACCCCCCCCGACACCATCAACCCAACCGCCCCCCTTCCTGCCACCGCCGCACCCCGCGACCGTCCCCTTCCCAGGAGGATCAGTCCCCCTCCCCTTTGCACCGACAGCTGAAACCGTGCGGCTCCCGGAGGCGACAACGCTGGTACAAGCACCACCACCACCGCCGGGGCCGAGGCGATCGACACGGACGACCAGACCACCCGACCGACTCGTGGCGTCGATGTAAAACAAAGATGGGCTGTCCAATGAACATTTTGTTTTTCCTATACCCTCTGTAAATAGTTGTAACAGGACGATACTGTCCAATACTGTACTACCATGTAACTGTTCTATCCTCCCAGGACCAGCCCTGTAAACCCTTACCACCATACGAAGCATCACCCCGCCGGGTTCATTTTTGACAAGGGGTGAATGTGGTAGTATGTATTGGGGGTCATGTGGGACTGGAAGCCCTAATGTCATTGGCTGACAGATCCCGGGTCCTGGTTGGCCGTTGACCTCATACTCCGCCCTGAAGGCGAAGTATAAGAAGCCGGTGCCTTCCCCCGCAGGCCAGTTTACTATCGGGCTGCTGGGGAACAGACACGC
The DNA here is from genome assembly GCF_047496885.1 of Scyliorhinus torazame. Classification (NCBI taxonomy): domain Eukaryota; kingdom Metazoa; phylum Chordata; class Chondrichthyes; order Carcharhiniformes; family Scyliorhinidae; genus Scyliorhinus; species Scyliorhinus torazame. Next base: position 130,220,065 of record NC_092725.1, read on the forward strand.
TTAATAAAGCCTCATCGACTTCACTCTATTCGTCTCACGGAGTCTTTGTGCGCCACAGTGCCCAGTGTCAAAAGGCGCCCATTCGGGATCCCGGGTGCTGGATAGATCCGACCTAGATACGTTCAAGTGAGACTAACTGCTCACTTGAATATGCAAATCTTGATCCTGAACTCAAATCTCATTAGATCTTGTGAAATTTACCAGCTTCGTTGCATCCTGAGTCAGGTGCGGCGAGGTTGGTAGATCACGCCCAAGTTTTTGTTCAATAGTTTAGACAAAGAACTCATCTTTTATTGGGTATTCTGAAATAGTAAATCTTTATATGACCAGAATGCCCGTCATTAGTCCACCCAGGCCCGCCCCTTGTAAAAGGGCTTGCAAAAGACTTTGGGTGACCTCAGTCAGGTGGAAAGAAACACCTAAGGGTGAGACCCTTGGGTAGCTTGAAAGGTTATGAAGACATGAGCCACTGAGAAGGAAAGAAAAGGACGAAGAAAGAAAGCTGGTCGCATATTTGCTGGCCTGTCCAAAATGGACTGATGCAGGCTCTTTGTCACAGTCGAACAAGAGGAGGATAAAGGAAGCTCTTCAAAGACGTCACTGCAGGAGTTCCTCAGGGTTGTGTCCTTGGCCCAACCATCTTCAGCCGCTTCATCAATGACCTCCCTTCCATCACAAGGTCAGAAGTGGCGATGTTTGCAGCTGACTGCACAATGTTCAGCACCATTCGTGACTCCTCAGATAATGAAAGTCCATGTCCAAATGCAGCAAGAAATGGACAATATCCAGGCTTGGGCTGACAAGTGGCAAGTTACATTCGTGCCACACAAGTGCCAGGCAATGACCATCTCATACAAGAGAGGATCTAACCATCTCACCTGGACATTAAATGGCATTACCATCGCTGAATCCCCCACAATCAACATCCTGGGGGTTACCATTGACAAGAATCTGAACTGGACTAGCCATTTTAATACTGTGGCTACCAGAGCAAGTCTTCCTGACCACTCCAAAGCCACCATCTACAAGGTACAAGTCAGGAGCATAACAAAATACTCTCCACTTACCTGGATGCGTGAAGCGCCAACAACCCTCAAGAAGCTTGACACCATCCAGGACAAAGCAGCCCGCTTGATTGCTCCCCATTCCACAAACATTTAATGCCTCCACCACCGACAAACAGTGGCAGCCGTACCATCTACAAGATGCACTGCAGAAACTCACCAAGGTTCCTTAGGCAGCAGTTTCCAAACCCACAACCACTCCCATCTAAAAGGACAAGAGCAGCAGGTACCTTGGAGCCCCACCACCTGGAGGTTCCCCTCCAAGTCACTCACCACCCTGACTTAGAAATATGTCGCTGTTCCTTCACTGTCACTGGGGCAACAGCCTGGAACTCCCTCCCGAACAGCACAGTGGGTGTGCCTACACCTCAGGGACTGCAGTGGTTCAAGAAGGCAGCTCACCACCACCGTCTAAAGGGAAAATAGGGATGGGCCGTAAATTCAGGCCTAACCAGCTACGTCCACATCCCGTAAGTGAATTTTTAAAAATCCTGAAGGCTTACCTCAAGAAATGCAACCAAGATGTCAAAGCCTTTGGGACCCTTGCTCGGAAGAGACCTACTTAGAGGACCTCCTGATTGAATGGACGCAATTCTCCGAGGACACCCGTTGGCAAGAGGAGAACTGGAATAGGAGCCTGAGAAAGAAATACCACCAATCTAGAGTCGAAGGACCATTCCCACCTGCTGAAAATACCTGCCTAGAGTGCGGTCAAAGATGCAGGTCTAGGTCTACTCTGCTAGCCTGAAATATAAGGTCAACAAACACACCTGTACTTGTACTGAGAGCCCAGAACTGACCAGGAATTGGTGATGGATCCATTTTGTTTTTTTGCGGAAAAACAATGATTTTTATTCTGAAAGCTAATTGCAAAGTGACAAGTTATTACAGGTGCATTATATACAGACTGGAGCTGTAAGACCATTTTGCCAAGAATAATAAAACACATAAAAAGGTATGTAATCTCGATTTCAAAAATAAAACATTGCGCACGCTGGAAATCGGAGATGTAAACAGTAAATGCTGGAAATGCACAGAAGATAAGGAAGCGGGGAGGGAAGACAAGAACAAAAGGGTTTGCCTGTGGTATGGTGGAATGGATCTTCTGTACAAATGTTTTTCATATGTCTTCCTTTTTAAGCAAGTGAGGATACCCCTCTCCTGTGGGTGATAGGGTCCTCAATTGTGTCTATGCAAGTTCCTGTACCTCTGCTTTTACCACTTCCCCTCTCTCCAGAACATTACTGGGGGTCCCTCATCTTCCACTCCACCAATCTCCGAATTTAATGCATCATCCTCCACAATGTTTGGCATCTGCAGCATGATGCCACCACCAAACACATCTTTCGCCACCCTCCACATTCAGCATTCCATAGGGATGTTCCCTCAGAGATATCCTGGTCCACTCCTTACTCACTCCCATTGCCACCTCCCCTTCCCACAGTACCTTTTGCTAAATTTTAGAGTACCCAATTCATTTTTTCCAATTAAGGGGCAATGTAATGTACCCTGCACATCTTTGGGTTGTGGGGGCGAAACCCACGCAAACACGGGAAGAATGTGCAAACTCCACACGGACAGTGACGCAGAGCCGGGAACGAACCTGGGACCTCGGCACCGTGAGGCAGCACTGCTAACCACTGCGCCACCCAGTGCTACCCTTTCCCCACAGCATCTTAAGTGTGCAAGGACATGACATGCAACGTCAGCCCTTTTACCTCCTCCCTCCTGGCATCCAGGGTTCCAAACAGGTAAAGCAGTGATTTACTTGTACTCCTTCCAAATTAGTATATACTGTACTTGCTGCTCATGGCATGGACTCCTCTACACTGGGGAGATCGAATGCATATTGATGACTGCTTTGTGGAACACACCTCCACTACGTCTGCTGGCAAGACCCCAGCTTTTGGCTCTTTGTTATTTTAATTCTTGCCCACTCCCACTTTGACCTCCGCCTTCTATATAATTCCAACGAAGCTCAACATAAGCTGGAGTAACACCTCATCTATCGACACTTTACAACCTTCTGGGCGCAATACTGAATTCAACAATTTCTAGTCATATCCAGAGCATCCATTGTTCAGACAGCACCTGCTGGGAATGATTCACATGGTAGTACAGTGGCTAGCACTGTTGCTTCACAGCAGATTCAATTCCTGGCTTTGATCACTGTGCAGAGTCTGCACGTTCTCCCCGTGTCTGCGTGGGCTTCCTCCGGGTGCTCCGGTTTCCTCCCACAGTCCAAAGATGTCCAGGTTAGCTGAATTGGACATTCTGAATTCTCCCTTAGTGTACCCAAACAGGCGCCAGAGTGTGGCGACTAGGGGCTTTTCACAGTAACTTCATTGCAGTATTAATGGAAGCCTACTTGTGACACGCCTTTTGGCCCATCTTTTGTTTCTTTGCCAGACCCATTGCCATGTGCCTCGCATCACCCATCCCTTTCAGCATTTAATTTCTTGTGCCTTCCACCCTATCAGAGACATTATTGCCTCTGTGATGGCTTTGAGACTGTTACATTTCTAACTCCTTCCAGTTCTTATGAAAGGTGGAAGCTTTAACTCTGTTTCTCAATCTCCACAGGTGCTGCCAGACCTGCTGAGCATATCCAGCATTTTCTGTTCCTAATTCATATTTTATGCCTGAGTGCAAAAAATAGACGGCGACATACACTGTCCTCGAAACATACAGCTGCAAAGACTATTTAATTCGGAACTGACAACCATCTGAATACATTGGCCGGTCCTAATCTGTGCTGTGCAACTTTGAGCCTAAACCATGCTTTGATAGACCCTCTGAAGTTCAATACAACGTTGGTCTTTTGCGGCAAAGGGACGTTTGTCACTGGCTGAAGAGGCTGTGGAAATTTATCAATTCTTTGTTGTAAAATGTGCCGATGGGGTAACAGATGCATTAGCAAAGTGCTTGGTGAGGTTCATTTATTTCTCCAGATTCTACGGAACATAGATCAAACCAAAATAGATTTTCACGGTTGTTCGCTTTTCCAAATATAACCAGGACAATGAATTATAGCACAAATTTACTCGAGTTCAATCCAGTAAATCAAATGCTTTACAGAAGCAGGAAACAGTGTAATTTATGAATATCCAAGGCAGTCTCCGGTGTTATTTATTGCTATCAATGCAGTGGTCAAAATGTGTTGCTAATTCCCGCTTACCTGACATTCTTGAAAATTTGGCTTTTATTCATTAATTTTAAAGGCCAAATGTGAGACATGTAGGGAGTTGTTCTCGACAATGTCATAGATGTTTCACATCAAAGTAATAATTTATGGCAAGGGACCTGCGTGAAGAGATATTGAGCACTTCTCTGATACTCACATTTGGGCAATGGCTTCGAGCGTAAAAGTTTGATTCATTCCATAAGGAACACCCAGCGAGCGAACAAAAGGAAACGTCTAGCAGCACCGCACGCTGTACGACTCCTAGCACAGATCCTTTGGGAGGACGATTGGTGCAATGAGTTAAAAACACTGTTTTGTCTCCAGGATCTGGATTCAGTCCAAATGATAGAATCGGAGTTGCCTTGCTTGACATGCTGCATTCCATTTGAAATTAGTTATCAAACATAAAGAATTCCCCAGCCTGTAATTAAGCCAGTGAGTAGCTCACTCACTCAGTGAAGAATGAATTATGTGGAAAATGTCATGTCACACCTCTGACGTTGGGGTCAATATATTGTAACAGTGATGGAACATCATAATATATCCAACATGTCCCCGAATTAAAAATATTTGATACCAGTGATGGGTGAAATGAAGCAGAAAAATGTTTAATTCCATTTCCATCATCTCTTATTTTGATAAGGTATAAATTTGTTCCGGTCCATTACATTTCCTTATTTTAAAGGTGCTTATATCAAACTGATATATATGATTTGGATAGTATATATAAATGATTTGGAGGAAAATGTAACCGGTCTGATTAGTAAGTTTGCAGACGACACAAAGGTTGGTGGAATTGCGGATAGCGATGAGGACTGTCGGAGGATACAGCAGGATTTAGATTGTTTGGAGACTTGGGCGGAGAGATGGCAGATGGAGTTTAATCCGGACAAATGTGAGGTAATGCATTTTGGAAGGTCTAATGCAGGTAGGGAATATACGGTGAATGGTAGAACCCTCAAGAGTATTGAAAGTCAAAGAGATCTAGGAGTACAGGTCCACAGGTCATTGAAAGGGGCAACACAGGTGGAGAAGGTAGTCAAGAAGGCATACGGCATGCTTGCCTTCATTGGCCGGGGCATTGAGTATAAGAATTGGCAAGTCATGTTGCAGCTGTATAGAACCTTAGTTAGGCCACACTTGGAGTATAGTGTTCAATTCTGGTCGCCACACTACCAGAAGGGTGTGGAGGCTTTAGAGAGGGTGCAGAAGAGATTTACCAGAATGTTGCCTGGTATGGAGGGCATTAGCTATGAGGAGCGGTTGAATAAACTCGGTTTGTTCTCACTGGAACGAAGGAGGTTGAGGGGAGACCTGATAGAGGTATACAAAATTATGAGGGGCATAGACAGAGTGGATAGTCAGAGGCTTTTCCCCAGGGTAGAGGGGTCAATTACTCGGGGCCATAGGTTTAAGGTGAGAGGAGCAAGGTTTAGAGTAGATGTACGAGGCAAGTTTTTTACGCAGAGGGTAGTGGGTGCCTGGAACTCGCTACCGGAGGAGGTGGTGGAAGCAGGGGCGATAGTGACATTTAAGGGACATCTCGACAAATACATGAATAGGATGGGAATAGAGGGATACGGACCCAGGAAGTGTAGAAGATTGTAGTTTAGTCGGGCAGCATGGTCGGCACGGGCTTGGAGGGCCGAAGGGCCTGTTCCTGTGCTGTACATTTCTTTGTTCTTTGTTGTTGCTACAGACTAGGTAAATTGTGAAACCTATGTCTGACTTGCTGTACAGCCACACATGGTTAAACCTCAGCACCCACCATTACAATAAACATCCAGTAAAGTATATGGCCAGAATTGTATGCACCCCCACTCCCCGGCAGATTTTGAGCCAGGGTCAAATTGCATGGAAGGGATTCCTTCCGTGTTCCCGCCCTGACCTGGTGCGATTTTATGGTGGGGGAGGGCAGGGCCTCGGAAATGAAGCCTGCTAGGGCAGCACGGTGGCGCAGTGGTTAGCATTGCTGCCTCACGGCGCCGAAGTCCCAGGTTCGATCCCGGCTCAGGGTCACTGTCCGTGTGGAGTTTGCACATTCTCCCCGTGTTTGCGTGGGTTTCGCCCCCACAACCCAAAGATGTGCAGGGTAGATGGATTGGTCACGCTAATTGCCCCTTCATTGGAAAAAATGAATTGGGTACTCTAAATTTATTTTAAAAAAGGAACTGAAGCCTGCTCTTGCCTCAGTTAAGGCCCTTAAGTGGCAACTTAATGGCCACTTTAGGGTCTTTTCTCACCAAGCCTCCATTCTTAGGTTAATGGGTGGATGACAGCTTAGTGAGGGAAATGCATAAATGAACACAGCTGGATTTCAGGTGGGAAGTAGGGAGGGAGGGTGGAGAGGCACCTCCATCAGAAGCCACCTTCTGACTTGAGGGGGGGGGGGGGCCTTCCCTTAAGGCCGATGACCTCCGAGCCTCAATCCTCCTTGGCCTATCCCCGAGAGTACTGGAAAGTGGGATTAGTGCAGGCTTAGTGTAGTTTTGTCTGTGCAGGCCCGATAGGCCGAAGAGCCTCTTCTGCACTGTATGGCTCCATGACCCCGATCACCTCACGGTGACCCCCCCCCCCCCCCTGGAGGCTTGGCCCCTGTCATCCTGAAAACCCCGGCCTATATGATTTCCGTCAGAACAGGAATCCAAATCATGAGAATGAGCTGAATTTAATGCTTGGAGTGGTGACCTGGTTCATTGGCTAGAAAGTCCGTGGTAGTTAAACCTGTCCATTTCCGGGAGCCTGTCAGACAGTCTGCTTCCTGCCATTGAGGTTCCTGGTGCTTTCAAGAAGAGGATCCCGTCGTCAAGAGCTGCTGGCCAAGTAGAGGCCCAAACAGCGCCACTGGGTAGGGTGGCCACTTATGGAACTGCAGTCAGCCCGGGGTCAGGAGCCACATGGCCTGGGCAAGAGGTATGTGGGTTGAGCTCACCGGAGCCAATGTCCCAGTGAGGGTGTGAGGGGCGGTTAGTGTGGAGGGGACTGGAGGACACTTTCAGCACCAGGATGGTGCACTTAAAGGCCTCAACTAGCTTAGGGGGCAGGAGGTTCATCTTCAGGTTTCCCCAGTCACCCCTGAGTTAATTTGGGGGAGTTGAGAAGGTGACAGACTTTCCAGCCTGTATGTTTCTGTCATGTCCTATTAAAATATTTCACTCTACTTGGGGAGGGAGAGATGTGCATTAAACTTTGCCCAGTATATGTGGAGTATATATGAAATAATATCGGGCTGGTTTCGTTCAGTGGGCTAAACAGCTGGCTTGTAATGCAGAACAAGGCCAGCAGCACGGGTTCAATTCCCGTACCGGCCTCCCCGAACAGGCGCCGGAATGTGGCAACTATGGGCTTTTCACAGTAACTTTAATTTGAAGCCACCTTGTGACAATAAGCGATTTTCATTTTAATCAAATAAAACATGATGCCATTTTTTTCTTGCTGAAGGTTCAGACCATTGTTTGAACTGCAGTTGTATGTATCCAAAACAAATACTTCATCCCCGGCTACCAAAACAAGGGTTTCTGCCACCTGAATAAATTTCTACGCTGTATTTAACATATTAAGTTTTTCCAATGTAATTATCATTATTTGTGTCATGATATGCAGACATGCAGATAATGATATCCAGACAGGCGCAGACAGGCAGCAAATGAACACAAAGAACAGGACATGACCAATGAGCAGACAGGACACTCAGAGGTGGTATCTCACTATAAAAGGCACGAGGCACTCACACTCCGCCTCCTTCCACCGATGAACATCTACAGAGTGAGTCAGGGTGTATTTACAGTATCGCACCTCCAGCACGTGGCTAAGAGCTAGTCTGGTTCAGTCAGACAGAGTAACCACACTTAGGTTAGCAGAGAGTCAAGCTCATAGAGAACTGTGCTAACTGCTACTGGTTCAATAAATCAGACTGAACTAGCTTCAAGGTCTGGAGTATCTTTTGGTTAAAGCTGCATCCATTTGCAGCCTGTGTTATCTCAGAGTACATAACACATCATGCTACCACAAGACTGCTTAATCGAGGTGGTTTACCTCAGTCTGTTCCGTGACGATCAGCGAATGTATCCTGGCACCATGGAGAAGATTCAGGCTCCTCACCAGCTCAGGACCTCCGGCAATCTCAGTGCCAACTGGCGGACATTCAAGCAAAAGTTTCTGCTTTACATCGAAGCTTCAGACCTCGTGGCTGCGTCTGATGCAAGGAAGATCGCGCTTCTCCTCTCAACAGCGGGTGATGAAGCCATCAAACTCTTCAACTCTTTTCACTTCACCGAAGGCCAGGACAAGACAAAGTTTCAGACCATCCTGGACAAGTTCGATAGTCACTGTGAAGTGGACACCAATGAAATTTTCAAGCGCTACATATTCAAACAGCGTCTACAAGGTAAAGATGAATCGTTCAACTCCTTCTTAACTAACCTCCGCCTGCTAGCGCTGTCCTGCAACTTTGGTGATATTGCTGACTCCATGATCAGAGACCAAATCGTTTTTGGAGTTCACTTTGATACTCTGAGAGAGCAGTTAGTGAAAATCAAGCATATGACCCTGCCAGTCGCGATTGAAACATGCACAGTGCATGAAACCGCAAAACATCGCTATGCCCAGAACAAATCGGCTGAAAATGAGAAACGTGCCTCCCACGAGGCAGAGAGTGTGCAGGCCATCTCCCGGATGCAGCGCCTCAGCATTGATAAAAGCGGCCATTTTGCGCGCTTTTCCCGGGGCCCGACGCATGCACGATGCGAACGGGCTAATAAAGCTGCCGACACCCGCACTGCGCATGTGCGATGACGCGCGGAGCGTCAGGACGCCGACGTCATGACGTGCTCGAACTGCCCACTTAAAGAAACACTGCCCTGCAAGAGGCAGGCGATGTTTAAACTGCGGGAAGCCTGGACACTATGCAGCCTTGTGCAGGTCTGCACCACCAGTCGGGGCCAGCGCTCCCAATTCCGATGACGGCGTGTTCAAAGTGTGCAACAACGATTACAGGATTCTGATCCTGGCAGCACAACGGATCTAGAGGAAGAATGCCTGGACTCCGCCTACTGTGGGGGCATCATTACCAAATGTGAATATGCCACATCCAACTCATTTCAAATTCAATCCATCCTCGCTGTGGATTCTGCGGACGAATGGCGTGCGATGATACAGGTCAACTACTGCTCCATTCAGTTTAAGCTGGACACAGGTGCTTCTGCCAACCTCCTCTCACAGGCAGATTTCAAACGCATCAAGAATCCCCCCAAGGTCCTTCCAGCAGCCTGCAGCTCCTGGACTACAACGGAAATGCTATCAGGGCACTGGGATCCTGCCATCTACTCGTCTCCAACCGGAGCACCCATGCACGGTTACGTTTTGAAATTGTCAAGCCAGACAGGGCATCCTTACTTGGTGCGCAGGCCTGCAAGCAGCTGAACCTCGTGCAGCGGGTTTACACAACGACATCCTCCAATGTGGATCTTCAGGCCGGCATTGGCCACATCCTCGCTCAGTATCCGGATGTGTTTGATGGGATGGGCACGCTGCCATATCGATACAAGATTCTGCTACGACCTGATGCCAAGCCAGTGGTCCACGCACCACGCCGGGTCCCGGCTCCGCTGAGGGAGCGCATGAAGGAACAGCTCAAGGATCTTCAGCAACAGGGCATCATTTCCAAGGTAACCGAACCGACTGACTGGGTCAGCTCGATGGTATGTGTTAGAAAGCCTTCGGGAGACCTGTGCATCTGCATTGATCCCAAGGATCTCAATAAGAATATAATGCGTGAACACTACCCCATCCCGAAGCGGGAGGAACTCACCAGTGAGATGGCACACGCACGTTTTTTCATCAAGTTAGATGCGTCACATGGATTTTGGCAAATCCAGCTGGATGAGTCCAGCAGAAGGCTCTGCACCTTCAACACACCATTTGGCAGATACTGCTATAATCGCATGCCGTTTGGCATTGTCTCGGCATCGGAGATCTTCCATCGCATCATGGAACAGATGATGGAGGGCATTGACGGGATTCATGTGTACGTGGACGACATCATCATATGGCCCACGACCCCTGAAGAACATGTTTCCCGTCTCCAGCAGGTATTCCGCCGTGTCCATGTCAATGGCCTGAAGCTGAACAGGTCCAAACGTTGCTTTGGCATGTCGACAGTCAAGTTCTCAGGTGACCAGATCTCTCAGCAGGGCGTGCGCCCGGACACAGACAAGGTCAAGGCCATCAAAGCCATGAAGGTCCCTGAAGACAAGAAGGCGGTATTGCGCTTCCTGGGCATGGTCAATTTTCTGGCACGTTCATCCCGAACCTGGCCTCACACACCACGGCCCTATGTAAACAGTCCAACTAGGGAAGAGGCGGTACTGGACCTGGTATTGGGGAATGAGCCCGGCCAGGTGGTAGATGTTTCAGTAGGGGAGCATTTCGGTAACAGTGACCACAATTCAGTAAGTTTTAAAGTACTGGTGGACAAGGATAAGAGTGGTCCGAGGATGAATGTGCTAAATTGGGGGAAGGCTAATTATAACAATATTAGGCGGGAACTGAAGAATATAGATTGGGGGGCGGATGTTTGAGGGCAAATCAACATCTGACATGTGGGAGGCTTTCAAGTGTCAGTTGATAGGAATACAGGACAGGCATGTTCCTGTGAGGAAGAAAGATAAATACGGCAATTTTCGGGAACCTTGGATGACGAATGATATTGTAGGCCTCGTCAAAAAGAAAAAGGAGGCATTTGTCAGGGCTAAAAGGCTGGGAACAGACGAAGCCTGTGTGGCATATAAGGAAAGTAGGAAGGAACTTAAGCAGGGAGTCAGGAGGGCTAGAAGGGGTCATGAAAAGTCATTGGCAAATAGGGTTAAGGAAAATCCCAAGGCTTTTTACACTTACATAAAAAGCAAGAGGGTAGCCAGGGAAAGGGTTGGCCCACTGAAGGATAGGCAAGGGAATCTATGTGTGGAGCCAGAGGAAATGGGCGAGGTACTAAATGAATACTTTGCATCAGTATTCACCAAAGAGAAGGAATTGGTAGATGTTGAGTCTGGAGAAGGGGGTGTAGATAGCCTGGGTCACATTGTGATCCAAAAAGACGAGGTGTTGGGTGTCTTAAAAAATATTAAGGTAGATAAGTCCCCAGGGCCGGATGGGATCTACCCCAGAATACTGAAGGAGGCTGGAGAGGAAATTGCTGAGGCCTTGACAGAAATCTTTGGATCCTCGCTGTCTTCAGGGGATGTCCCGGAGGACTGGAGAATAGCCAATGTTGTTCCTCTGTTTAAGAAGGGTAGCAAGGATAATCCCGGGAACTACAGGCCGGTGAGCCTTACTTCAGTGGTAGGGAAATTACTGGAGAGAATTCTTCGAGACAGGATCTACTCCCATTTGGAAGCAAATGGACGTATTAGTGAGAGGCAGCACGGTTTTGTGAAGGGGAGGTCGTGTCTCACTAACTTGATAGAGTTTTTCGAGGAGGTCACTAAGATGATTGATGCAGGTAGGGCAGTAGATGTTGTCTATATGGACTTCAGTAAGGCCTTTGACAAGGTCCCTCATGGTAGACTAGTACAAAAGGTGAAGTCACACGGGATCAGGGGTGAACTGGCAAGGTGGATACAGAACTGGCTAGGCCATAGAAGGCAGAGGGTAGCAATGGAGGGATGCTTTTCTAATTGGAGGGCTGTGACCAGTGGTGTTCCACAGGGATCAGTGCTGGGACCTTTGCTCTTTGTAGTATATATAAATGATTTGGAGGAAAATGTAACTGGTCTGATTAGTAAGTTTGCAGACGACACAAAGGTTGGTGGAATTGCGGATAGCGATGAGGACTGTCTGAGGATACAGCAGGATTTAGATTGTTTGGAGACTTGGGCGGAGAGATGGCAGATGGAGTTTAACCTGGACAAATGTGAGGTAATGCATTTTGGAAGGGCTAATGCAGGTAGGGAATATACAGTGAATGGTAGAACCCTCAAGAGTATTGAAAGTCAAAGAGATCTAGGAGTACAGGTCCACAGATCACTGAAAGGGGCTACACAGGTGGAGAAGGTAGTCAAGAAGGCATACGGCATGCTTGCCTTCATTGGCCGGGGCATTGAGTATAAGAATTGGCAAGTCATGTTGCAGCTGTATAGAACCTTAGTTAGGCCACACTTGGAGTATAGTGTTCAATTCTGGTCGCCACACTACCAGAAGGATGTGGAGGCTTTAGAGAGGGTGCAGAAGAGATTTACCAGAATGTTGCCTGGTATGGAGGGCATAAGCTATGAGGAGCGATTGAATAAACTCGGTTTGTTCTCACTGGAACGAAGGAGGTTGAGGGGCGACCTGATAGAGGTATACAAAATTATGAGGGGCATAGACAGAGTGGATAGTCAGAGGCTTTTCCCCAGGGTAGAGGGGTCAATTACTAGGGGGCATAGGTTTAAGGTGAGAGGGGCAAAGTTTAGAGTAGATGTACGAGGCAAGTTTTTTACGCAGAGGGTAGTGGGTGCCTGGAACTCACTACCGGAGGAGGTAGTGGAGGCAGGGATGATAGGGACATTTAAGGGGCATCTTGACAAATATATGAATAGGATGGGAATAGAAGGATACGGACCCAGGAAGGGTAGAAGATTGTAGCTTAGTCGGGCAGTATGGTCGGCACGGGCTTGGAGGGCCGAAGGGCCTGTTCCTGTGCTGTACATTTCTTTGTTCTTTGTTCTTTGTTGAAACCTGGTAAAAAAGTCCACTACCTTTGAGTGGAAGGCAGCACATCAGGCAGAGTGGTTGGAGCTGAAAGCCAATCTCACCACTGCACCCGTCTTGGCATTTTTCGACCCAGACAGGTAGACAAAGATCTCAACAGATGCGAGCCAGGATGCGGTGCTGCTTCAATGCATCGAGGGCCATGATGCCCACCGAAACAAGGTATGCGCAAATAGAGAAGGAATGCCTGGGTTTCTCACTGGCATTCTCAAGTTTCACGACTATGTCTATGGCCTGCCGATATTCACTGTCTAGATGGATCATAGGCCTCTCGTCCACATTATCCACAAGGACCTGAATGACATGACGCCTCGGTTGCAGCGCATCCTCCTCAAACCCAGAAGGTACGCCTTTGACTTAGTTTACACGCCTGCCAAGGAGCTCATCATTGCTGATGCATTGTCCCGCTCCATCACATTGCCTAGTGAACCACTGGAAATCATCCGGAAGATTGAATCACACATGCATCTGTGTGCTAGCACCCTCCCGGCGTCTGATGAGAAGGTGGTTCGTATCCGCGAGGAGACAGCCAAAGACCCCCTCTTGCAGCGTGTCATGCACCACCTTGCCAATGGCTGGCAGAAAGGGCAGTGCCCTCAATTTTACAATGTAAAGGACGACCTGATGATGATTGATGGTATCCTCCTCAAGCTGGACCGGATTGTCATTCCACTCAGTCTCCAGAGCTTGGTGCTCAGCCAAATCCATGAGGGACACCTGGGCATCGAGAAGTGCAGACGCAGAGCCAGGCAGGCTGTCTACTGGCCCGGGATCAGCCAGGACATCGCGAACATGGTCCTTAACTGTGCGACCTGTCAACGCTTCCAGCCAGCACAGAGCAAGGAGACGCTCCAGCAGCATGAAATCGAGACCTCCCCGTGGTCCAAGGTTGGCATCGACCTCTTTTGTGCGAATGGTCATGACTACGTGTTGATTATTGACTATTTCTCCAATTACCCTGAAGTCGTGAAGCTCTCAGACCTCACATCTCGGACCATCATCAAGACCTGTAAGGAGACGTTCTCCAGGCATGGTAGCCCACTCACCGTCCTGAGTGACAATGGCCCATGCTTCAACAGCCACGAGTGGTCTATGTTTGCCAAGTCATACCATTTCAAACATGTCACTTCCAGCCCACAGTATCCGCAGTCCAATGGGAGGTTGAAAAAGGGGTGCACATTGTGAAACAGCTCATCTGCAAGGCCGCGGATTCTGTTTCTGACATCTACCTCGCGCTGCTTGTGTACAGGGTCTCACCCCACTGTCCACTGGCATGTCGCCGGCTCAACTCCTGATGAACAGGGACCTGCGGACGACACTTCCAGCCATACACTTGCCCAACCTGGATCACCTCCCGGTGCTGCAGAAGGTGCAGCAGCTCCGAAACCAGCAAAAGCAGGGCTATGATGCTCATGCCACCGATTTGCCCGTGTTATCCCCGGCAGACACTGCCAGGATCAAGATACCGGATGGTGGCTGGTCTGCTCCAGCTGTCGTTGTTAGAGAGGCTGCGCCCCGCTCGTATGTTGTACGTATGGTTGATGGTTCTGTTGTGCGACAAAACAGAGGACACAGCGCAAAATTGCCTGCCCGCAATCGCTTTCTTCTCCATTTCCGTCCATTGTTTTGCCACCTCCTGATACCTCGAACTACGTGGCCACCAGTCAGGCTTCCATCCCGCCTGTCAAGGCCCCGTCGTCCCCACCACCACCTCTCCGGCGGTCGACAAGGATCAGACGCAAGCCCCAGAGACTGGACTTATGAACATTTGTTTTGTTTGCTGTGTTCTGTTTTCTCACATTAGACAGTTGTCTTCACATGTAAATACGTTCACATATGCCACTGCTTGTAAATATGTTAATATATGCCATCACATGTAAGTACTTTCCCATGTGCCAACAAAACATTTAAAAAATGGGAGATGTCATGATATGCAGACATGCAGATAATGATATACAGACAGGCAAAGACAGGCAGCTAATGAACACAGAGAACTGAACATGACCAATGAGCAGGCAGGACACTCAGGGGTGGTATCTCACTATAAAAGGCACGAGGCACTCACACTCCGCCTCTTTCCACTGATGAACATCTACAGAGTGAGTCAGGGTGTATGTACAGTATCACACCTCCAGCACGTGGCTAAGAGCTAGTCTGGTTCAGTCAGACAGAGTAACCACACTTAGGTTAGCAGAGAGTCAAACTCAGAGAACTGTGCTAACTGTGCTACTGGTTCAATAAATCAGATTGAACTAACTTCAAGGTCTGGAGTATCTTTTGGTTAAAGCTGCATTCTGTTGCAGCCTGTGTTATCCCAGAGTACATAACACATCAATTTGTCTTGCATTGGAATTGGCTGAGCATGTTTGCAATAGCGCTATTTTGTTTTTTTCTATTCCTTTCTTCCCTAACTGTTGTTACCACCCATGTACATTAATGTCATGTTCTGGCAGACAACCCAGCTGAGTAAAGCAAATAGGACATAGAATAATTGCTCGAAAGCAGTCTGCAAATTCATGGGGCTCTATGCTAAGAGTCAAATCACAGAACCTGAAGCACTTGTGGACATTAATCCATTTCAAGTAAAATATCTGACATTTTACATTATTGCACATGGATCTTTAAAACAATTTTGTAAATTATTACCTTCACGTTTCCAAGGAGACAGCGTGGTGTAGAATAGGGTTGAAAACATATTAGTTATGAATAAATATGCATCGTTTAGAATGATTTCAGTTGACAAATACTCACAAATGATTTAAGGCCCACACAATTTTTGTATTGAAATAAAATCCAGAAAGTTGGTGATAATGACCTTCAGGGATATTGATATCGCTACAGCTATTCTCCACTGCATTACTTTAGCACCTATAATTAAAATGTTAATGAACAATTGCTCACAAAGACTATTTTTGTTAATGCTCCAATCCTTTTATCACATTGTGACAGTAGGTGTTGTATCAGTATTGTATCAGCGCAGGGAAAGAACATCAATAGGCAAAGGTTTAGCGTTTGGGGCAAGTAATTACCAATGATGTATGACTCCAATATTTCACCTCAAGTGGGTTTCTGCTCCGATGTCTTTAATGTCTGCTACTTAAATGACAAGTCAGGAAGTTGCCTCAAACATCTTTCATGTAATCTAAGTTGTCCTACAGACCTTGAAACCAAGTGACCCATTTATTGAACTGTGGTGTGTGTGTGTGTGTGTGAAAGAGAGAGAGATGGTGTGAGTGTGGGAAGAAGAAAGAAGGATGCGTACGGCGTTGCAAAATTTACAAGATAATTTTGATCATGGTTGATTATATATTTTTTGAGGTTTTGGTAATGAGTTTTATCAAAAGTAGTTGTACTATTATGACCAGCTGAAAAGAAATTGTACCCACCAGTAGCCTGCAGAGGGAATTAGGAATTGTAGAGAACACGTCAACCTTACTCTTGGCAGTGAGCTGGAAGTTTATAGGTTATAAGTCCAGCTTGATTGATGTAAGGGCAGGGTGGCACAGGTTGCTGCCAATGGTGGGAAGGATCATCGCATTCTACTGGTCAGTCATCGCCTGCTTCAAGCTGGGCAGCCGAAAGGAACAGACGCACCAACACCTGCCTTTTCGATGGGTGCGTGAGGATTACGGGTCCTATCCTGACCAGCCGACATTGAGGTAACAAAAGGTGAAGATTCTCTGGCTTTGAAACTGCAGCCTCAGGACCATGGTGTCCTGACACGAGATAACATTCATATATATCGACTGTGGGGACACACACACGGGGGGAGAGTTATTGTCGCTGGTCTCGTAATCCCAGAGGCTCAAGGTACTGCTCTGGGTTCGAAACCCACCACGACAGATGGTGGAATTAGAATTCAATTTTAAATAAAAGTGGAATTAAAGGTCTAACGATGACCATGAAACCACTGCCGTTAAAAACCCATCTGGTTGACTAATGTGTTCCTTCCCGAAAGGAACTCTGACTCCAGACCCACAACATTGCGGTTGACTATGGAATGCGGATGGACAATAAACGATGGCCAAGGCCAGAAATGCTCATGTCCTGTAAATGAATAAAAGGAAAAATCAGAATCAAGGATGGCTGACAATATGCGAGGCCAATGTGCATTCTGCTGGCATTGCAAAAGTGACCATGCATTGTGCTTCGCTGTCAACTGCAGATGAACACAAGTAATTGAGATTACTGCTGTAACCTCTGGATATCACACATCTCTTTATTTAACATCAGATGGAGGTTTTGTCACCATGATCTGAGTTTATGCCAATGCTGAAGACAAAGATCACTTCTACAACGTTAATGATATTCTGGAGCATCCTACCACATGGAGAAACAATGGGCTGGGTTCTACCAAAATGGGACTATGTCCCCAAGCCGGCGTAAAACGCTGGAGTTTTACTCTTGAGTTTCCTGCAAAAATGATCAGCTAATTCAATGCCCGGGGCTAGCGGGGGCCCAGAGTAGTTCACGCAGCTTAAGCTGCAGATACGGGCCCCCGCACTTCCAGTTTTGAGTCCGTGCATGCGCACAGCGGTGGCCTCCAGCGGCCGCTCCGAGCGCCTTGGACCGCTGAGGCATACTGAAAACTTAGACCCCCCCCTGATCGGCCGCGTGCCCGAGAATCTGACCGCGTGGATATTAACCCCGGCTGCCTATAACGCCCCGCATCCGGTGTCCGATCCCCCAGCCCCCTATCAGGGCGGCCGCGGACTGAGTCCACAGCAGCCACGCGAACATCCCGACCGGCAATAGCAGGTTAGTTCCACGCCGTCGGGAACTCAGCCGGTCGGGAGCGGATGATGGCTGGGCTGACCTCCGTCAGTGGGCCCCCAACCGCGCGGCGTACTCCGCGATCACGCCGATTCTCGGGTCCCGGAGAATGGCCGGACCGGCGCCCGGCCTGATTTCGGCATGAAATTGGATTCTCTGCCCCCGTGCCGAACGCGATTTCGGCGAGGGGGTCCAGAGAATCCAGCCCATTATTCCTCCTGCCGATTTTAACGTAAGAATTGAATCAGGCAGAGTTTCATGGCAAACATGTCTCTGTCATCAAAGCATTGGCAAGTTGAACAAAAATGGAGACCAGCTACCACCAGAACTTGTGCAAAGCGAGGACTTTGCATTTCCAAGAGCTTCTTCCAGGGCAGACATCGGCACAATGTGTCATGGTGCCAGCTGAGATCTGATCACTGGCACCAACCTGACCTGATAATCACCAGAATGATATCCATCCAGTGTTCTTCACACATGCACCTATCACAGTGCAGACTGCCATACTGCAAGGACCTTCCTGTTAATTCCCTTAGTTCCTATTTCTTTTATTTTGTCATTATCATTTTTGGTCCATGGATCGTTAATGGAGACACACCTTTAAGTCGAGCAGAGGAAGTAAGGAACTCAACGTGTCAAAAATGTTATAAATGTTTGAATTGTAGGTAGAAGAACCCAGACTTTATGGCACCCAAGATATTGGAAGAGTTTGTTTCAATTGGTTGGCTGGTGGCCAATGGATTGGTCAGGAACAGTGGGCGAGATTCTCTGACCCCCCGCCGGGGACTGGCGTGAATCCCGCCCCCGCCGGTTGTCGAAGTCTCCGGCACCGGAGATTCGGCGGGGGCGGGAATCGCGGTGCGCCAGTTGCCGGGCCCCCCCGCGGCGATTCTCCAGCCCGGATGGGCCGAAGTCCCGCCGCTAAAATGCCTGTCCCGCCGGCACAAATCAAACCACCTACCTTACCGGCGGGACAAGGCGGCGCGGGCGGGCTCCGGGGTCCTGCGGGGGTCGCGGGGCGATCTGGCCCCGGGGGTTGCCCCCACGGTGGCCTGGCCCGCGATCGGGGCCAATGGTCTGCGGGCAGGCCTGTGCGGTGGGGGCACTCTTTCCCTTCCGCCTCCGCCACGGTCTCCACCATGGCGGAGGCAGAAGAGACTCCCTCCACTGCGCATGCGTGGGAAGCTGTCAGCGGCCGCTAACGCTCCCGCGCAATGCGCCGCCCGGAGATGTCATTTCCGCGCCAGCTGGCGGGGCACCAAAGGCCTTTTCTGCCAACTGGTGGGGCGGAAATTCGTCCGGCGCCGACCTAGCCCCTTAAGGTTGGGACTCGGCCCCCAAAGATGCGGAGCATTCCGCACCTTTGGGGCGGCGCGATGCCCGACTGATTTGCGCCGTTTTGGGCGCCAGTCGGCGGACATCACGCCGTTTCCGGAGAATTTCGCCCAGTATTCTGTCCGGCAACCAACCGCAATTGGTTCCTGTCAGGTGGGTATGGCAGCAAAGTCTGGACAACCTGCACCATAACCTCCATCACCAGTGCCTACTACGCATTCTTTGTGTCAAACAAAAATTCAAAATCAACAATGCAGCAGTCCTTGTTAGGGAAGAAAATGCAATGAATAGCGGTGCTGATTAAGCAGAGAAGGTTTTGCTGACTTGGCATGTGCATTGATTGGAGGGTGGCTGTGAACCCCAAAGATATTCTTTCTTAACATAAATTTAGAGTGCCCAATTCATTTATTTTTCCAATTAAGCAGCAATTTCGCATAGCCAATCCACTTAACCTGCACATCTTTTGGATTGTGGGGGCGAAACCCACGCAAACCCACAGGGAGAATGTGCAAGCTCCACACGGACAGTGACCCAGAACCAGGATCGAACCTGGGACCTCGGCGCCATGAGGCAGTAGTGCTAACAACTGCGCCACCGTGCTGCCCTCCCAAAGATATTCTATATGGCGAGGTACCCCATGCCTGAAGACCAGGATGGTGCCCATAGCCACAATTCAAGGAAGCTGTCAAAAACGACATGAAAGCCTCAACATCAATCACATACAAGTGGAAAACTAGAAGCAAATAGCAACTCTGGCTGTGGGCGGACGTTGACCAAGGCAGTGCTGTGGTGATATACATCACTGTAAGTACACAAAGGGTTAATGTACATACATTACACCTAGCTAGACACTAGAGGGAGCACCAGAGACATGACACACAGACAGTCAACCAATAGGTCAGTAAGATAGAACACGACCAATGGGCATTCACAATACACACAGAGGTGACACTACCACAGGGGGGCATTACACCAACTCATATAAAAGGACACAGCACACATGCTCAGTCTCTCTCTTTCCAGTGGAGACTCTCAGTGAGTACAGACACAGGGTTGATTGAACATCACACCCACCATGTGGATTGTAGCAGACTGATTCGTCAGTCTGAGTAGCTATAACAGGATTAACAGTAGCGTTGAATCCAAGTAAGAGAATTGTTAATAGTTTAATAAACGTGTTGAAGCTATATCAAGTCTGAACCTTCCTTTGTCAGAGTGCACATCAAGGAAGCAGCTTATGCTACGTCAATAGCATAACAAAACAAGTGCCACGTGGTTTCAGAAGCTCCAAAGCAGAGGTCAGCTCTGCAAACAAGGGGTCAGCAGACCCCCCCCCCCCCCCCCACCCCGGCAAGGGATGGGTGACAGGTTTTGTCCTTCCAGAATTGTCTTGTTATTCATCAAAACAAGTGCAGTAGGTGATCTCATCTACCTCACTAGGCAGCTTTCCCTTTATCGCACAGGTAGAAAGATGCCAATCTATCCTATCATTAATAAGCAAAAGAATTGAGTAAGTCATTAAGGCTAATGACGTCCGGTTTGGCTTCAATCAAATGTTTTGAGATCTTGTATCCCTGAGTACATCCTCCTCCTTTGCTGCTTGCTTAGGTGGAATCCCATGGAGTGAATTCTTGGTGCCCCCTTTGAATGTGGTGCTTTAACTCTATGACGGAGAAAATATTATTTTCTTCACATTTCTGTGGTAATCTGGGAAGCAGGGTTGTGGGGGCTGTGTACGCGACTAATTTAGTTAAACCAAAGACAGTTGGGCTGTAAAGTTTGAAGCATTAAAGGAGCAAGGTGTAAAAGCAGGCACTTGAAGCCGAGATGGCCAAGCTAACATGTGCTACAAGTAAATGCAACACAGGTAGAAATTTGCATGAGGGGATAAGGGTTATTTGTTTGTTTGTGTTTTTATTTGTTAAAAGGGCAAAGCGAAGTAAAAAGAAGCTTTACAACTGGTGAAGACCATAAATTAATACGGCAACGTTATTGAGCTCTATTTGGCCCAAGACGGGGGTAATGAAGAACATGAAAGATCTTTATATTCAAAAAAAAATTTGATTAAGGGGCAATTTAGTGTGGTGAATTCACCTACCTTGCGCATCTTTGGGTTGTGGGGTGAGACCCACACAGACACGGGGAGAATGTGCAAACTACACGGACAGTGACCTGGGGTCAGGATCGAACCCGGGTCCTCGGTGCCATGAGGCAGCAGTGCTAACCACTGCACCACCGTGCCACCCAAGATCTTTATATTTTGAAGTCAGTTAAATTCAGAGGGATGTTGTGAACAATGGTTTTAAAAATGAAAGAGATATATATATATTTAAGGAAAGGATGGAAGCTGTATTGAGTGAAGAGGTCATGTAAAATCCTGCAGTGTCCATGTCAGGACAGAACGGTAAAAAGGAGCAAAATGCAGCAGTGTTCAGACTCTCAGAAGGGAAGTGATTCTTTGTTCCAGACAGCAGGGTTTTGTTTAAAACCTTGGATTTCCAGAACCAAGTAAATGGGAGGGAGAATCCCTGTGAAATACCTTCCCTACTGTAACAATGGGTTGTGCTTTGTGGTAAATCTACTTGAACTTTGGTGGACTAAATATCTGGAGAGACTTTTGCCTTAAAAACTGTGTTTGTGAGTCGAACTGAGAAACGTCTATTGGGACAATGTTTGTAAGGATAATTTGAACCGTGTAAATGCATTTTTGTGTGTTAAAGTTTTCTATTGTTTTGTTAATAATAATAGTTTAAATTTGCTATTTAAAATCCCCAAAAGTGTTATTGGAATGTTTGACTCCTGACCTCAGCATACATAACTTCTTGCAATAAAATTAAAATTAAAAATTTGTTGTGATAGCTTGCCAAGTTTCCCCTTGGGAGCTGGTTAGCATAGCACATACCACCTGCCAGATCATAACAAAATTAACCCAGTATCGTAGCCATTAACAAGACCACCTGTTTTGATATCTGCAATACTTCCTGACTTTATCCTAACTTCACCTTCATCACCATTACAAAACTCACCACACTTTCATCACCTCAAGGCTCAATGTCTCAAAAGTTCTCTTTGCTGATCTCCACCTTACCTAAAGATCACCATGTCCACAGCTCCAGCCTATCTATGATTCTGATTCCAAAGATCAACTTGTCCACAGCTCCAGTCCCACAACTTAGCCCTCAATAAGTCCTGTTCACCTGTTTCCCTCACCCTTATTGTGGCATCATCCTTTCATTCAATGTGATCAATTCATGATCCGTCCCAATATTTATAAATCCAGTGGACTCATCCACTGGCAGAGGTCCACAGGTAGATCTTTGGGTGGAGGTGATCAGGAAGAATTTGGCAGCGGACCTCAGGAATTCCAACTCCATGTGAAGGATATTTGTATTGAAAAACATTTTTTGGAAAAACCTACCTTTTCGGTGTTGAATTTCAGTAGTCCCTTTAAAGGATAGATACATTGTCCGGTTTTGTGTCGGCCAAGTAGCAGAAACTTTGAGACATCATCGACAGTACTGCACTCTCAACATGTGGGAAGCAAGAGTGGAAAAGTGCTGACTGGCTCAAGGTTAACATCACTGTCATTGAAGCCAAGAAGTCTGCTACCATTAATTATATGAGAGATCCGAGTGAGAAAACTCTGAATTCATTCAAAGCCACTCAAAGTAATATACAACAGATTGCTAGATAATGCACCAATGGCTACTGGTTATTACTCTGCCAGATTATCCAGGGGCGGGATTCTCCGACCCCCCGCCGGGTCGGAGAATCGCCGGGGGCTGGTGTGAATCCCGCCCCCGCCGATTGACGAATTCTCCGGCACCGGATATTCGGCGGGGGCGGGAATCGCGCCGCGCCGGTTGACGGGCCCCCCCCCCGGCGATTCTATACATGACGATGCCGCACTAGCATCTCATACTAAGGAACATCGATGCCGCACTAGCATCTCATACTAAGGAACATCTGGAGCGGCAAACAGATAGAATAACTGGATCTTTTATTGTTGCCCTCGTCTTGAGAATATAGGGCTGCTTTTCTGACTGAGAATTCTGTATCTTGCCCAATATCTGAACATTGACGAATCCAATAAAGCCATACGGTTTGTGGACCCTCAGCCAATGCTAAAACTGAATTGCATGCTCTATTGGTTTGGGTGGCCTGAGGCACCATTTGAAATAAGAGTTAAGTCCACAGCTCATGTAAGTCAAGCGGCGAATGTGTAATCAGACTTTCTTTTGTCAATTTGGATCCAATTTGATCAGGGCATCGGGCACACATGCAATAATCAACTTTCTTGGACAATCTGTAGTAGTTCTTCGAGGCTGGCACCAGACAGGTCAGTAAAACAAGTTGCACTGAACGGAATGTGAAGGCAGGAGGAACTCAGTAAAAATATTCTTGCCCCACGTTTTCCTCCTTCCCCCGAACATACATGTCCCCAGCTGGTGTTCCAGCCTCCTCTCCACACCCCTCACCCCGCTCCTCAACTATCCACTGCATTCTCTCCTGGGTCATGTCGGGCACCCGTGGATCAATAAACAAATGAGGCTCGGAGACCAATTTAGCGTGATTCTGCTTCCTAGGACCGCTGGGCCCACATCGTACCAAAGGTAGGGTGAAATGAAAATCGCTTATTGTCACAAGTAGGCTTCAAATGAAGTACTGTGAAAAGCCCCTAGTCGCCACATTCCGGCGCCTGTTCGGGGAGGCTGGTACGGGAATCGAAACCTGCTGCTGGCCTGCCTTGGTCTGCTTTAAAAGCCAGCGATTTAGCCCAGTGTGCTAAACCAGCCCCTAGTGAAGCCCAACTTCCAGGCCAAGCTGCTTAGAGTAATAATTATTGTCTAATTCCTGTGTTTTTGCTTTAGAGGATATTAGGCAGAGGTATTGATGCATGATCAATTGCACAAAGACTTGAGTTGGGTACAACTGAGACTTTATTGCTCTAAGATGTGTGGCCTCCCACAGCAGCTGGCGAAATGACTGTGGCATGGAGGACACACATATTTATACTCCGCCTACTAGGCAGAGCCAGCAGGCAGGGACTACCAACGTACCTGTAGTACAGGTCCTACCATACATCACCTAATAGAGGTGCAACAGTGGTTTACCACATTCACCCCCTGTTAAAATTGAGTCCGGCGGGGGTGGTGGAGAACTATACACAAAAATGGTTTTCTTTTTTACATTTACATTTACAATATTTGATAGAGAGAAAAAAATGTCTTTTGAAGTCCAGTGGACCAGAGGTTTAACCGGTCCGGGGCCTTGTTGAGCTGCTGGGAGCGACGTACTGGTGGCGGCGATGCCGATGCTGGCCTGATGTCCGGTGCCTCCGGGAGCGTGCCAAAATCCTCTTCATCCTCGGGCGTGGGCGGGGGAAGGACGGATGGCCCCCGGGTGGGTTGCTGCTGGGAGCGCCGGGGGAGGGGAGGGTTATGCCGGGCCGGGGTGTGTGTGTGTGTGTGTGTGACCTGCTGGTGCCAGGTCCCTGAGGGAGACAGTATCCTGGCGGCCATCGGGGTACGCCACGTAGGTATACTGGGGGTTTGCATGGAGCAATTACACCCTTTCCACCAACGGGTCCGCCTTGTGGAGTCGGACATGCCTACGGAGCAGGACGGGTCCTGGAGCTGCGAGCCAAGTCGGGAGCGACACCCCGGATGTGGACTTCCTGGGGAAGGCAAAGAGACGCTCATGGGGTGAGTTGTTAGTGGTGGTGCACAGTAGTGACCGAATGGAGTATAGTGCATCAGGGAGGACCTCCTGCCAGAGGGAGGCCGGGAGGTTCTTGGACCGTAGGGCCAGTTGGACAGCCCTCCACACCGTCCCGTTCTCCCTCTCTACCTGTCCGTTTCTCCGGGGGTTGTAGCTTGTCGTTCTGCTGGAGGTGATACCTCTGCTGAGCAGGAACTGACGCAGCTCATCACTCATGAAGGAGGATCCCCTGTCACTGTGGATGTAGGCGGGGAAACCAAACAGAGCGAAGATTGTGTTGAAGGCTTTGATGACGGTGGCAGACATCATATCGGGGCACGGGATGGCGAAGGGGAATCTGGAGTACTCATCGACCACACTGAGAAAATGCGTGTTACGGTCGGTGGAGGGGAGGGGCCCTTTGAAATTCACGCTGAGGCGCTCAAAGGGGCGGGAGGCCTTCACCAGGCGCGCACAGTCCGGCCGGTAAAAGTGTGGTTTGCACGCCGCACAGACCTGGCAGTCCCTAGAACATAGAACATAGAACATTTCAGCGCAGTACAGGCCCTTCGGCCTTCGATGTTGCGCCGACCTGTGAAACCACTCGAAAGCCCATTTACACTATTCCCTTATCGTCCATATGTCTAGTCCCTGGAGAAAAGTCCCTGGTGATTGTCCGTACTTCCTCGACGGAGTAGGGCAGATTGCGGGCCTTTATGAAATGGTACAACCGTGTGACTCCCGGGTGACAAAGGCTGTCCTGCAGGGTCCGGAGTCGGTCTACTTGTGCGCTGGCACATGTACCTCGGGATAGGGCGTCTGGGGGCTCGTTAAGATTGCCGGGGCGATACAAAATCTCGTAATTGTAGGTGGAGAGCTCGATCCTCCACCTCAAGATCTTATCGTTCTTGCTCTTGCCCTGCTGTGTGTTATTGAACATGAAGGCAACCAACCATTGGTCAGCGAGGAGAGTGAATCTCCTGCCGGCCAGGTAATGCCTCCAATGCCGCACAGCTTCAACGATAGCTTGGACCTCTTTTTCGACGGATGAGTGCTGGATTTCTGAGGCAAGAAGGATGCGGGAAAAGAATGCCACGGGTCTGCCTGCCTGGTTGAGGGTGGCGGCTAGGGCAACGTCTGATGGTCGCTCTCCACTTGAAAGGGCAGCGTCTCGTCTACTGCGTGCATCGCGGCCTTGGCGATATCGGCTCTGATACGGGCGAAGGCCTGTTGTGCCTCGGCCGTCAGGGGAAAATGGGTTGACTGTATGAGTGGGTGGGCTTTGTCTGCATCGTTTGGGACCCACTGGGCGTAGTATGAACAGGACCCCAGGCAGCGTTTGAGGGCCTTGGGGCAGTGGGGGAGGGGGAGCTCCATGAGGGGGCACATGCGGTCGGGATCAGACCCCAGAACTCCGTTCTGGACAACATAGCCGAGGATGGCTAAGCGGGTCGTGCTAAACATGCACTTCTCCTTGTTGTAGGTGTGGTTTAGGAGAGTGTCGGTGCGGAGAACTTTGGCAAGATTGGCATCGAGGTCCTGCTGATCATGGCCGCAGATGGTGACGTTGTCTAGGTATGGAAAGGTGGCCCGCAAACCGTACCGGTCGGCCATTCGGTCCATCTCCCTTTGGAAGTCCGAGACCCGGTTGGTGACGCCGAAGGGAACCCTGAGGAAGTGATAGAGGCGGCCGTCTGCCTCGAAGGCAGTGTATGGACGGTCCGATTTATGAATGGGGAGCTGGTGGTAGGCGGATTTGAGGTCTACTGTTGAGAAGACCCGGAACTGTGCAACCTGATTGACCATATCAGATATGTGTGGGAGGGGGTTCGCGTCGAGCTGCGTGTACCGATTGATGATCTGGCTGTAGTCCACGACCATTCTGTGTTGCTCCCCAGTTTTAACTACTACCAGTCTGGCTCTCCAGGGGCTGTTGCTGGCCTCGATGATGCCTTCCCGAAGCAGCCGCTGGACCTCGGACCTGACGAAGTTCCTGTCCTGGGTGCTGTACCGTCTGCTCCTGGTGGCGACGGTTTGCAATCCGAGGTTAGATTTGCGAAGAAGGAAGGCATATCGACCTTTAGGGTCGCGAGGCCGCACACAGTGACGGGTGGTAGGGGCCCGCCGAATTTCAGGGTTAGGCTCCGGAGGTTGCACTGGAAGTCCAGTCCGAGTAGTAGGGCAGCGCAGAGGTTAGGGAGGACATAGAGGCGGAAGCTGCTGAATTCTACCCCCTGGACCGTGAGTGTGACCGTAGTGTAGCCACCTGGGTTGGCCACTTCCCGACTTAAAATGGAAAACCGCAAAGACTAAAGGGAAATTCAGCCAACACAGGCAAAAACTAACAAGTGCAGAAATCCTGTGTATTGGAACTTGCAAAAACCAGACAGCACGGAAACCAGCAGCCATCTGCATAGTAATGAGCGATTCCCAGGCACAATTGATACACTTCAGGTGAATAAGGCCAAGCCAGACTCCTCGGCGCCAGCAGGAGCCAAGACAAAGGAAGGCCAACGGACAGTCTGGGACCGGCCAGCAATCAGGGAACAACTCCAGTATGGGAGAAATCGATCCAAGTGATCGGAACGCAGTCCAATCACTTGGAACCAGGTACGGGGTCCTCCCCGAAGGGCGGGAAGCCCCTGGGGACTATAAAGTAGAGCCCCAAGTTCAAATCGGTCTTCTTGGCAGGGTCACTCAGCAGCGAATCAACCCTTGAGAGTGAACTGCCCAAGCTGCTGCATCAACCAAGTAAGTCTCCATTCAACGCACGCTACGAGATAGGCGCTCCGAGCTACCAGTCCATACCAGCTTTCGAATCCTGCAGACTCAGATCGAACGAAAGGCCATTTGTTCCCCTGACCTTGTGGGCCAATTCCGAAGCTAAGTATAGGCCTTTTAGTGATAGAGAATAGTCTAGAAAGTAGAGTTTATGCATGAGTAGTGATTTACTGTGAAAAATAAATGTGTTTTGATTTGAATCTTACTAATTTGTGCGTTGAGTTATTGATCAGTACTTGAACTTGAACCTCGTGGCGGTATCATAAAGATACCTGGCGACTCCAGAGCACAGGTTATAGAAACAGAGCAAATTCAGTAAAGACCCAGCGGGCAACGAATTAAGAGCCAACCAAAGTTAGCAACATACAGTACCCCCGGATCATCACGGAATGGGATCCGGAGGCCAGGGAGATTCTTTGGTTGGCAGGGTGTACCGCGAGGGAGCAGTGCCTTACCATATCCGGGTGGATGAAGCTTTCGGTGCTCCCGGAGTCCAGCAGGCAAGAGGTCACGTGTCCGTTGATTTTAACGCTGGCCGATGCGGTGGCCAGGTTGTGCAGACGAGACTGGTTGATGGTCACTGAGGCGAGTCGTGGTCGATCGTCACTGGTGTCAGATGATGGGGAGCCCGGCTGGCACAGGTCCTGGAACGCTGGCGATGTCCATGTGCCGTGGGGGAGACAAGGTGGCGGCGCCTGGAAATCTTGAGGAGGACAAAATGGCAGCGCCCATGGGCCGCATGTGGCGGGGGTTGAACAAGATGGCGGCACCCATAGGCCAGACGTGTTGCTCGGAGGGGAAGATGGCGGCACCCACTGGCCGCGCTTGGTCTGGGGAGGTGAAGAAATTGCGCCCATTGTCCGTAAACTAGGGGGGTGGGGGCGATAGCGGCGACTGCACGGGCCTGGCACACCGCGGCAAAGTGCCCCTTCTTGCGCAAGCCTTACAAAGGGCAGCGCGGGCCGGGCAGCGTTGACGGGGGTGTTTCTGCTGGCCGCAAAAATAACATCGGGGACACCCGGGGTTCACTGGCTGGCGTGTGGCGCAGGCGTATTGGCTGGGTAAGGCCCCCGCTGGGGCAGCCGTCTGTGGGGACCACGATGCATAGGAGGGATGGGCTGCGAGGCTGGGGTGTAGGCTTGAACGTTGCCGAGGCGACCGTCATAGAAAGCGCTAGTTTCTTTCTCTCTGCTAGGTCGAGTGTGGCCCCTTCTAACAGTCACTGGCATATGAGGTCTGACCCAATCCCCGTAACAAACGCGTCCCGCATAAGGAGGTTTGAATGTTCAGGGGCCGTAACGGCCTGACAGTCACAGTCCCGGACGAGTGGGATTAGGGCCCGCCAGAAGTTTTCTATGGACACACCAGGGAGTTGAGAGCGAGTGGCGAGTACGTGCCTGGCGAAGAGCGTGTTCGTCTTCTGAACGTAATTCTCTTTGAGAAGCGTCATGGCTTCGGCGTAGTTTGGCGCGTCCTGGATTAGCGGAAAGACGCTGGAGCTCAACCTTGAGTACAGGACCTGTGTCATCTGAGCCTCCGAGACAGGGGTGGACGCCGAGTTGATGTCGGCCTCGAAGCAAGCTAGCCAGTGTTAAAAGTCCTTTTTGGCATCGCTTGAATGCGGATCCAGCTGCAGGCGATCCGGTTTGATACGGAGGTCCATCTTTTGAAAATCTTAAAGCAATAAATTGATGCACGATCAATTGCACAAAGACTTGAGTTGGGTACAACTGAGGCTTTATTGCTCTAAGATGTGTGGCCTCCCACAGTAGCTGCTGAAATGGCTGCAGCATGGAGGACACACATATTTATACTCCGCCTACTGGGCGGAGCCAACAAGCAGGGACTACCAACGTACCTGTCGTACAGGTCCTACCATACATCACCTAATAGAGGTGCAACAGTGGTTTGCCGCAAGTATTTTTTATTCTGCTTCACCTTTCCGTGGTCTCTGTACGTTATCCTGGAGGAGAGGGTGGTGCATAATCGATCTGTAGCCAGGCTCCACTACATAATGGAGTGAGCCCTGGGGATTCTTCCTCCCCGAGGAAAGGTTCATAGTTACTGCTCAGCAGTCCTCTACAATTGCATGGTTCAGCCCGATAACAAAGCATGAAGGAAATTGTCACTGCAATCTTGCTTCAAAGAATAAGGAACAATACAGCACAGAAACAGGCCCTTCGGCCCTCCAAGCCTGTACCGTTCACGATACCACCCTTGGCCAAAACCCTCAGCACGTCCTAGTGCGTATCCCTCTATACCCATCCTATCCATGTATTTGCCGAGATGCCTTTTGAACGCTGTTAATGTATCTGCTTCCATAGTCTCCCCTGGCAACGCGTTCCAGGCACTCACCACCCTCTGTGAACTTCAATGATTTTGCCAAATGCTCTAAAAGCCCGGCAGCAGATATATATCTTTCAAATGAACACAAACATTAAAGAAAAGTATCTACGGGCACTCAAGTGTATTCACGGGCATTACACTGTAATCAAAGTCCCACTGGGAATCATCCAGATATATGTACTGATCTGGTCTGACTTTTCCATAACAAAATTATCATCTTAATGCTGAAAATTTCTCAGAAATCTAAGCTTTGACTGGCAGGCTAACAACTTGGAAGACTTGGCTGTGAACCTCAACCTCCAAAACAGCCTGTAATTTTGTAAGCAAAGTAGCTGACACAATCAACATTGACAGAATGTAATTCCCAAATGATAAAGAGGCCTCTCAAATAAAATAGTTACTTTGGCAACTAAAACCAATTGATTTATGATAATCCCTTTTTATTTAGCACTTCAAACAGCTTTATAATGATTCCATTATGTATTAACACTCGAGGACAGTAAATTTCGATTCATAAAATTGCCAATTCATCCGTTCAATGTTTAGTCGATTCGTGCTGAAGAGCTGATTTTCAATCCTGCCGGCATCGCTCCTGAATGAGAGAAGATTTTGTGGTTTCATATTTTAGCTCTAATTTAGTGATTTCTGTTAATGGTGAGCTCGCATTTATGACAGCGTGTGTAAAATCGCAGAATCTGCATGATGGGCTGTTCAACCTCACAAATCAGCAAAAGGAAATGATGACCGTCAAAATGATAAAGCTGTGGTGGTGTTTAACCCGGCTGCACGTGACAGGAATCAGACATGTATCCACCATTATTTTAAAATTCAATTGATCTGAAAAGAGATAAAAGCTGGGTGAGCAAGCTCTCTTCACAATCTAGAATCATGACAGAATAATTAAGGGCATTCAAGCAAGATCTCGAGAACAATCTAAGCTTAAACCAAGTTGGGGTAACTTTGAGCAATACTTTCCCCATCACCGTGCTTATAGTGTGCAATTCTGGTCGCCACACTACCAGAAGGATGTGGAGGCTTTAGAGAGGGTGCAGAAGAGATTCACCAGGATGTTGCCTGGTATGGAGGGCATTAGCTATGAGGAGAGGTTGAATAAACTTGGTTTGTTCTCACTGGAACGAAGGAGGTTGAGGGGCGACCTGATAGAGGTCTACAAAATTATGAGAAGCATGGACAGAGTCAGAGGCTTTTCCCCAGGGTAGAGGGGTCAATTACTAGGGGGTATAGGTTTAAGGTGCGAGGGGCAAGGTTTAGAGGAGATGTACGAGGCAAGTTTTTTTACACAGACGGTAGTGGGTGCCTGGAACTCGCTGCCGGAGGAGGTGGTGGAAGCAGGGACGATAGTGACATTTAAGGGGCATCTTGACAAATACATGAATAGAATGGGAATTGAGGGATACGGACCCAGGAAGTGTGGAAGATTTTAGTTTAGACGGGCAGCATGGTCGGCACGGGCTTGGAGGGCCGAAGGGCCTGTTCCTGTGCTGTACTTTTCTTTGTGCTTTATTCTTTGTATGAAGGAGTCAGCAGTGAATGTGGCTGAGGTAATGTTAGAAAGAAAATATTGGTGTAATGCATCTGGAATGTGCTGAGGGCAGCACCGAAGGCAAAATAAGCAAACTATTAGGTAAGCAAAATGTTGGAACGATTGAGGTGTAAACTGTCCCAACGGTACAGCCCTCACTACTTGTCCCATTGCCCCAAGAACTGGAATCTACTTTTCCCACACCGGTCTTTGAGTCCCACATTCATCTCTGTAATCTGATTTTCCTTATGTGGCTCAGATAATAATGCAGAGATTATTAAGCTCGTACCTAGGTCCTCATACCCGTTGAACTCCGATGGTATATCTGTTATAAGAACTAGAAAGCAAGTCTTGACTTCTTCAACTCAAATTTTATTGTGTTCCACAATCACTTCTCCTCCAGCTCCACAGTGCCTCTCTATATGTGCACAGTCTATTAAATAATAAGTGTGGTCTATAAAACAATTGAAGCTCCAATTCTGACTTCAGCACTGGGGAACGTTAATTCTTTCCCAACAATACTGACTACACATAACCTCTTTTATTGTCCTTCCCATGTTGCTGGACGATGAGAACTGAATCTTCCACCTCCCACTGCAGGTTCTTCTCCAGCCCTGGTACCAGGCAGGCAAAACTACCGCCTGGACTCAAACTGTCTGCTGTAGAGGACAGTGTCAACCCCCCTCATTATCCTGTCCCCTAAAACCAGTACATTCCTATTTGCTCCCTCCACTTGGATGGCTTTCTGTACCATGGTGTCACTTATCCACCTTCCAGACCTTTCCTTCGTCCACATAGTTGTGAGCGCCTCAAACCTGTTTGACAATTCCAAAGTCTTAGACTCTTCCACTACTCTCCGCTTGCCCCTTTCTCTTTTTCACTCAAGGTCACATCCCCCTGCCCCTCACTGCTGACCCTATTCTAAGATGCATGAACGTGCTTTGGATCAAAGTGTACAGGTATTTCGCCCCCTTCCTTATGGTGCACAGTGTCTGCAGTATATCGTCTAGATCACTAATCCTGATCCGGAATTCCTCGAGGTGCTTACACTCTCTTCTGATATCTGTCCTGGTTCGTCTTGTCGTCCACAAATTCCCACATTCCGCAGTTGCAACATAACACCTGTCCTGCTATTGTAACTTATGTTATTTAGTCAACTTAATTTAATTACTCATGTCATTAACTTAGACTCATTGTTATGTCTTCCACAGCTCTCTCCCCGGCACACTGAATTTCCACGTCAACCTAATTCACTACTCGCTCTGCTTCTGTGTAACTCCAGCGTAGCTATCCAGCTCCCGGCACACCCCTTGCAGACCATGTGATTTGAGAAGCCTGGGCGGGATTCTCCTCTACCCGGCGGGGCGGGCCGAACCGGCGCCGAGGAGTGGCGTGAACCACTCCGGCGTCGGGCCGCCCGGAAGGTACGGAATCCTCCGCACCTTCAGGGGCTAGGCCGGCGCCGGCGGGGTTGGCGCCGCTCCAGCTGGCGCGGAAGGGCTTGGCGCCACCCCCTATGTTTTTTACACACCCTCTGATGAATCACCAGCTGATTTAACTTATTGCCACACCTCTTGAACCAACTGCGTTCAGCTGCTGACAGATAACTGCCACTCAAGGCAGTTCTCTGATTTTAAACATGGGTTAATTTACTTGACGGTCAGCACTATGACAGATCATGATTCTCAACTTATAGTTAAACCTGGAAAAGGCTTATCAGAAGTAATCACGTGAAGCTAACGTGCAGGGGCTGTTTAGCACAGGGCTAAATCACTGGCTTTTAAAGCAGACCAAGGCAGGCCAGCAGCACGGTTCAATTCCCGTAACAGCCTCCCCGAACAGGTGCCGGAATGTGGCGACTAGGGGCTTTTCACAGTAACTTCATTTGAAGCCTACTCGTGACAATAAGCAATTTTCATTCATTCAATCATGAAATTCACTGCTCACTCAGCCCATTTCATTCTAATTTAGTCTTCTGTCTCCTCCCATGTCCCTCACTGGCCACAATGCGCGCACCATAGCTGTTACTCCCAGTTATGGAAAGGTACAAATAAGAGAACTTGAGTGTTGTATCATGAAGCATTAGAATAGTTGAGGTTCACCAAGAATTGTGTCACTAACTCTGAGTAAAGGATGGCACTATTGGCTGTACTGGTGTAAACAAGGTCTTTAAAATTACGAAAGCAAATAATGGAGGAAGCCCGTCATTGGTTGGCAGTGGGATCGTCCAGGTCCGCCGCTGTCAATGGGGTTTCTTGTCCGCGGTCGCTGGTTCCCACCAGCGGGAACAGAAGGAAAATCCCATCCTACGTCCGGTTGGAACTCTGCTGTGATGAGTGTAACACTAGTCACCATAAAGCTGAGATCATAAAATCAAATGGTCAAGATCAGGTTAAAGGATTCCATTTGACAATCTAATTTCATTCATCAAAAATTATTCTTAAGTCTCCCTCATTGTACCATCCAATTCTTTCATAAATGATTCCAGGGCGTGCCCTTCCATCACTCCCTCTGGAGTCTATTAATCATCATAATCATCATTCTTTATGTAGAATAATTTCCAGATATCAGTCCTAATATTGCTAAATATTAGTAAGAATATCAAAAGTACAGTGCCTGTGATTTGTTTTTCATTTATTCTCTTGAGGAAAGTTGAAAAATAAATGGGAAAATAAATATTTTGTATGGTAGTAGAGGACCAGAGGGGACAGATACATGCCCAAGACAAGTACACAGAACAGTAACGGGTGGCACAGTGGCAGAGTGCTGCTTCACAGTGTCAGGGACCGGGGTTCAATTCCTGCCTTGAGTGACTGTCCGTGTGGAGTTTGCACGTTCTTCCCAAGTCTGCACGGGTTTCCTTTGGGTGCTCCAGTCTACTCCCACAGTCCAAAGTCACAAAGATGCGTAGGTTAGGAGGATTGGCCATGCTAAATTGCCCCACTGGTGTCCAATGATATGCAGGTTAGGTGGGGTTACGAGGATAGGGCAGGGAGAGGGCTTCTAGGCAGGGTGCTCTTTCGGAAGGTCGGTGCAGATCCATGGGGCAATTGGCCTCCTTCTGCACTGTAGGACTTCTAGGGATTCTATGGAACTTTGTCCTTGATCTACCCAGACTATGTTGGGCCTGTGTACAAATGGTAGAAAATTAGTGAAAGATAAGCATCTCAAAAAACTCTGATACATTTTTGCACCTTAAAGCAGGGGCTGGTTTAGCTCACTGGGCTAAATCGCTGGCTTTTAAAGCAGACCAAGGCAGGCCAGCAGCACGGTTCAATTCCCGTACCAGCCTCCCCGAACAGGCGCCGGAATGTGGCGACTAGGGGCTTTTCACAGTAACTTCCTTGAAGCCTACTTGTGGCAATAAGCGATTTTCATTTTCAAGCTGTAAGCTATGGATCAGGTGCAGGAAGGCAGGATTAGAAAGGAAGCCAGGGTGTCCTCGGCCTGACCTGGACAAGGTGGGCTAAAATGGCCTCCTTCTGTGCTGTAACTTTTCTATGATTCTATGATTTCCTAAAAGCTAATAATCCAAGAAAACTATGAAATACATGCTGAAAAAGGGACATGGATATCTGAAACGTATCTCAATTGACCATTCATCCTGACTGCCAAGGTTCTTGACAAGGTGATATCGTAACCTAGCTACACAGAACATGGATAAGCTTCTCACATTCGGAGGAATGGACAAGGCAGTCAAGATAACAAGAACTGCAAACGCTCCTTGTCCTAATTGAATACCAGCAGAGGCTGGCAAATCCATTGCTGGAGCTTAATACCTTTTAGTTAATCTGGAGGAACGGTGCAGTCCCAACAAGACCTTAAAGATGATCCACAAACTTAACAAACGGGAGCAAGTCAGAATATGGTGGCTATCTAGAAGCCCCTTTTGCCTCGCTGGGAAGCTTAAGGTAATCCTCAATTACCATTTTACCAACATAGCAGGCAATACATGTCTGTAAATACAAAGCAAATAGTAGCACAATTGGTAATTGATTTATCTCATATATCCAACGCTTGGAAATGTAGAGGAAAGCAGTGAAGAGGAAAGTCTTCACAGAGTTGATGAATTGACAGTTACAGACGTACATTGTTTGACTACTTTAGAATGTTTGGAAAAACAAGTCCACGGTTATTTGCTGACCAGATTGTGGCATTCTAACTGAGATATGCATGAGTACTTTCCATTTAGTATTTTCATTGGGGTCAGAAAAGCTGTGTTCTTTCATGGAGCAGTATCAGTGATGTCAGAAAGGATTTAAATGCAGATATGGTACATTAGGTTTCCTCCATCTGGCAAACTCTGCAACTTCAGCAACCTCTGCTCTTCAAGCAAGGTCAATGGTGGAGCCATTTTCAAACTTATGTTTTCATTTTACTTTGATCGTAAAAGTATTTAGAGCCAACAATCAGATTTTCAGATAAAGAATTGCCTGAACTTCCACAAAAGTAAAGTGAATTTTGTGTCAACATAACATTCAAGGCGCTGTACCAACCAGCTATTAATCTACCGAGCTCCATCAATAGTTGTTGAACTGCATGTCCTGCCTGACTGAGAAGCATGCGATCAAAGGTTGCTCCGTTTGATCAAGGAGTGATTGCTTGCATGCAAAGAGCCAGATGCTGCTTTTGTTAGACTAAAGCAGGGTGAAGTCAGCAAAGTACATTCAAAGCTGATCTTGCAGCAGTGATCGTGAGCTGACCCTCTGTCCCTTTGTAGCCGAATAAGATTACCGTTATCGGGTCGATGGTCTCAACAAATTTCACCCTTGCTGCCTCAGATTTACCATGCATGCAGGGCACCTTCCCATTTGTGAGGTGCTGAAACCCAAAACCCAAACAACATTGAGTCAATGCCCATCGATGGCGACAGCTTCTCTCCGCCTGTCAGGGCGGAGCTACGTATCAGCAGCCAATGGTAAACTCCTAGGTTTAACCAATGGTCAGCAGCCTCTTAGGTGCCTGATAATACCACACAGCTTAAGTGCTGCTGCACCTTGTTAGCGGGGGGCCGGCGAGCACGGTCCTGGCGAATCAGCTGGCCAGCCTTCATTTGCGGTGAGACGCCTGCGAGGCTTCATCAAGCTGACCAATTAACGTTGAATTGTGATGCCGGCCTTGCTGGGCCAAGGGTGTAAGGCAGC
Source organism: Scyliorhinus torazame (assembly GCF_047496885.1). Lineage (NCBI taxonomy): Eukaryota > Metazoa > Chordata > Chondrichthyes > Carcharhiniformes > Scyliorhinidae > Scyliorhinus > Scyliorhinus torazame. The sequence goes on from NC_092725.1 coordinate 130,256,683, forward strand.
AAGGGTGAAATTTGTTGAGACCATCGACCCGATAGCGGCAATTCCCGCTCGCTAGCGCACTTTGAAATCTTTCCGGAGAATCGCTGCTTACGTGTCTCAGAAAGTCCCTCCAAACGTCCTCTGCCCAGCTGGGATTCCAATGAACATTAAGTGCTGAGCATCTCCTTAAATAGAGCTTGAAAACAATATCAAATCATGTTTACTGCAAACAGCTGCTTACTGTTAGGAGAGAATGTGAAGTGATGGTCACTAAACTGCCATACGGCCTCTCTAATGAGTACGAGCCGGCATTTTAAGTGCCAAGCATCTGTTTATTGAGCTTCCAGGGAATTGTCCTTGTGGAAGCTGCAACTCTTTTACCAAGGTGGCCTCTGCTGTCAAACTGGAATTTCAGCTCAAGAGCTCAGCATGGTCTCCTCCGAGGAACGTTAGTGTCCGCACATGCCGACAAACATGACCCCTCAGGTCATTGCAGGCGGGCTTTAAACTGAAACAGTGGCCTGGATATTTACAGGGTGGGGGCATAGATGGGGGCGTGCGGGGAGATTTTAGACTGGGGGTCTAATTTCCTGCGCATCGTTCTAACTTCACAGTGTTCATCAATTGGCCCAAGCAGATTATCTACCCAGAAATCAGGCTGATTGACAAATTGGTCCAATTCGCTGGGCAGGACCTGGTAGATTTGATTCACATCCCTGGAGAGCATCCGATCCTTTAGTGGGTAGGGGGGGGGGGGAGTGGCAGGGGGGGGGGGGGAAGGTGGCGAGGGGGGTTTGGCGAGGGGGGTGGCGAGTTGGGGTGGTGAAGGGGAGGTGGCAAGGGGGGGTGGCGAGGGGGGTTGGCGGATTGGATCCCAGGAAACCCTGACCTCAATACAATGAGGGGTCAAATTTCCAACTCCTTTGTAGGGGGAATCAGGTATAAGGATGGGGTGGGTGCGGGGAGGGGAGCGGGGTAGGTGGAAGCAGTCCTGTTCCTCTTAGCCCACAAGCAGGCCTATGAAGAAGGCATGTACCTTCTCCCGCAAGCTGTCCACGCTTCACTTCAACTGTTGGGTGTGGTGAACCACTGCGTTCCTATATTAAGGGTTGTACGGTAGAACCTGCACTACAGGTTCACCTGGGCCCCTGCACACTAGCTCCGCCCAGGAGCCGGGTTATAAATATGCGGGACCTCCTGCTCGCAGCCATTTCGTCAGCTGCTGTAGGAGGCCACACATCTGATACTAATAAAGCCTCAGTTTGAATTCAACTTCGTCTCCAGCCAAATTGGAGGAAGTTGCTCCTCCAGGGTTGAGGGTTGGGTGCTTGTGGGTGGGGAGGTGTGGGGCAACCTCAACCTCACTTTCAGATCTGAGCACCCTTTAACAAGGTGCCACGATCTCTGAGGGGCCGATCTTTTCATTGTCTGTAGTTCCCCGCTCCAGAAGAAAATCCAGTATGTGAGTGTTCACTCGGAATCTCACCAAGCTCAAAGACCAGGTTGTGTGGGTGGATACCGATCTTGATCACGCACAAACACCCGGCTGGAACTATCATCCCAAAGCCGCCCAAAATGTCACTTAGTAATTTTTTGGGAGAGTTTAGTCCACTGTAGATTCATTGAGGATTGGGAGCCAGTTCAACACCATACTGTGCCAGTATTAGCATTTTGCAAATCGGGATTAATTTCTGTGCTGAAAGTACAAAGTTGACTCAATATAACTTTGGTGCAAACTTTGGTAAAATGCATTGCTCATGGGTCCAATATGATGAGACACTCTGGGCACAAATTATCAGGGCAGCTGAATCAGCTCATGTCTGTATAATATCGCAGACATTTAATACTCCCGTGATGATGCATTCAGCATTGAGTGTAGGAGAGCTAAAAGATTTAGAGACATAATAGATGATGGTTTTCTTGCGCAACATATTAATGAGAAAACTTGCGGCAATTGGGTTCCAGATTGTGTTTTGAATGGTTTCCCTGATGTAGTGTCAATGTGATTATAAGTCACACCCAAACAACAATCATTACAATGATTACACCACTCCTGATTACAATATTATTCAAATCCATTGAACAAACCAAAGCTAATAAAAAATTAATGTTACATCTTCGCATCTCCACTGGCGGGGCTGGTGGGGGTGGGGTGGGGAAAGGGGGGGGGGGGGGGTTGGCTCTGCCACGTGGAGAAACCTCCAGGTAAGTTGTGGCAACCTAAAGGTGACCTTGGCGTGGGCTGCTCTTATTCATTCATGCTTTGGCCAGCAGTGGGGTTTATCTGGTGCCGATGGCTATCCCCATGACAACAGTGCCACCTGAATTCACCAACACCACCTGAACTTCCACCCCCCACCCCCTTAACTGTCCTGACACCTCCAATCCCCACTCACCTGTTTAGGCATGTGGCGTCTTTCCATGGCATCCTCTTCTCCCAGGTGCAGTCCCAACAGTAGCCACTGCTTCTGGTGAACTGTTGAGACTGCTCATCTGCCTTCGGGCTGGCGGCCATTTTTAATCGGGACAACAATCCTAATGCTGGCAGCGGGCAAGTAGCTGGGTGGCACGGACAGGGCACGGCCCTGGGTCCCATAGGCTGCAGAAGTGAGGTAGCTTCCCCCTCCCCCCATTCCCGCTTTTGGACCAATGGCAGGATTCTTGTCTTGATGACAAAATCCGACCGATTATTAAACTTCAAAACCACCATGATATTTTCCCCTCCATCTAAATGGAGCCTTCACTTGAGGGATGGGTCGCACAGAGACTCAGAATTTTTTTTTGGGGGTGAGGGAAAGTACGGGGTGGTCTGTCGTGATGTAGTGTGAGTATGGAATCATAGAATTTACAGTGCAGAAGGAGGCCATTCGGCCCATCGGGTCTGCACCAGCTCTTGGAAAGAGCACCCTACTTAAGCCCACGCCATCACCCTATCCCTGTAACCCAGTAACCTCACCTAACTTTTTTGGACACTAAGGGCAATTTAGCATGGCCAATCCACCTAACAGGCACATCTTTGGGCTGTGGGAGGAAACCGGAGCACCCGGAGGAAACCCACGCACACACGGGGAGAACGTGCAGACTCCGCACAGACTGTGATCCAAGCAGGGAATCGAACCTGGGACCCTGGAGCTGTGAAGCAACTGTGCTAACCACTGTGCTACCATGCAACTGGCTCGGAGTGGAGGAGGGGATAGGTATGCCCACCACACCAACGATGGGATTTCTTATTGTTTGGGGAGGCTGGAGAACAACAGGAGGAAGCTCTACTTTCCGATCACGGGATGTGAGCTGTGTATCTGACACACAGACAGCGAGAAGCAGTGCCAGACGCCTCAATTAAACACACTGATCTGAATCTTACCCAGCGAGGGCGAGATCCAGATCGTGACGTCTCGTGAGGTTCGGTTGAATCTTGTCGGATGCCTCAAATGTCATGAATCTTGCGAAAGGCCTCTCGCAAGATTCAATGGGCATGTCACGTCACCAAGTCGGGCACAATGGGGCTGGCAAATTGTGCCCTGAATGTATAATTCGATTATAATATAGTTGCTGCTCCCTGGGGGTGCCTCCACTATGAGACCATTAATTACTCCCATCCCATTGCACAGTTCCAGATCGTGAATAGCCTGCGCTGTGGTTGGCTCCAGAACATGCTGTTCGAAGGAACTATCCTGAGAACATTTATTATGATCCTGGACCAGGCGCCAACAGTTGCGAGGAGACCAGACGGAAACCACAATATTTTGTATCATTCGTAACGCTTGATGAAAGTTCCTTCGCTCCAGGAGTAATTCCACACACAGATAGGGAGACCGGGCTGGAATCTATGTTCCTGTGTCTGAGTGCTGATGCCAACGGAAGATCCGTGGAGTTCCACCGCTACGGGTGAGGGCCTAGAGTGCAAATTCTTTACGTGATAGCTCTACCATGATCAAAAAGTAACATCAAAACTTCTTAACTTTCCTAACCCTCCCGCTACACCGAGGTGCACCCCCAACACCCACAGCAGAGGTGGCGGCAGCCTGCTGACTGCTACATCCTCCTGTCTGTGAGGACCTTGCACGCCCTCTGGTGGCCTGAGGCCTGGAGGGTTCTGGCCTGGTCAGGGCCTCCTCCTCGGGACGTGCCCATGGCAGCCTGCATTGCTGGAGTTGTTGCAGGCACAGTCAGAGGGGAGCTTTGCGCAGCTGGACACCTTTGGAGTGTCCTGAGAGGAGGCACCCAGGGCGTGTGGCTCGTGTTGATCCTCTCAGTGGGTGCCCGAGAGTCCGACCCTTACTCCTACAGGAGACGGTGTAGCTGGATGGACGTCAAGGTGCCTCGGCCCCGTGTAGCCGACCAGAGCGTGTGACCATGGAGTGCAGGGCTGAGCGCAAATCTGGCAAGACCTGCTGGATCAAGGTCTCCATGGTGATCAGCAATCGTCCAATGGTGACCTTGAGACACTTGCGATTCGGAGACTTGACAGCAGACAGAACGTGCACAGAATCTTCCATTGTTTGGTTTAGTTTACTGGTTGGTTGTTGAATCTCTGCCTGATGTTGCACCTCCTGTTGTTCTTCATCTCCAGCATTGAGTTGGTGGCAACATCTGACTTGGACTGAGTGGCTGGCAGTTCTCTAGAAGCCCTCCAGGTTCCCGCGACCTGGGCGGTCCCTGCCTCTGATTGCTAGGGGGTACATGTGAGTGAGGTGATCTCCAGAAAGCGACCCTAAGAGGCTGTGCCCCATTGAGATCTGTGTCACTGCGTTGGTGGAGGGTGCAGGCCAAATCCAACCTGACCAATTGCCACCTACCTCATCAGTTACTCTTGATTATCAGTAAAATGTGGAAGGGGTCATTAGCAGTGATCTTAATAAGCACTTACTCAGCAATAACCTGCTCACTAATGCTCAGTTTGGGTTCTGCCAGGGTCACTCAACTCCTGACCTCATTACAGCTTTGGTTCAAACATGGACAAAAGAGCTGAACTCCAGACGTGAGGTGCGAGTGACTGCCATTGGTACCAAGGAAGCATTTGACCGAATATGGCATCAAGAAGCCCTCGCTAAACTGGAGTCAATGGGAATCATGGGGGAAACCCTCCACTGGTTGGAGTCATACCTGGCACAAAGGAAGATAGAACATAGAACATAGAACAATACAGCGCAGTACAGGCCCTTCGGCCCACGATGTTGCACCGAAACAAAAGCCATCTAACCTACACTATACCATTATCATCCATATGTTTATCCAATAAACTTTTAAATGCCCTCAATGTTGGCGAGTTCACTACTGTAGCAGGTAGGGCCTCACTGCTCTTTGCGTAAAGAACCTACCTCTGACCTCTGTCCTATATCTATTACCCCTCAGTTTAAGGCTATGTCCCCTCGTGCTAGCCATTTCCATCCGCGGGAGAAGGCTCTCACTGTCCACCCTATCTAACCCTCTGATCATTTTGTATGCCTCTATTAAGTCTCCTCTTAACCTTCTTCTCTCCAACGAAAACAACCTCAAGTCCATCAGCCTTTCCTCATAAGATTTTCCCTCCATACCAGGCAACATCCTGGTAAATCTCCTCTGCACCCGCTCCAAAGCCTCCACGTCCTTCCTATAATGCGGTGACCAGAACTGTACGCAATACTCCAAATGCGGCCGTACCAGAGTTCTGTACAGCTGCAACATGACCTCCTGACTCCGGAACTCAATCCCTCTACCAATAAAGGCCAACACTCCATAGGCCTTCTTCACCACCCTATCAACCTGGGTGGCAACTTTCAGGGATCTATGTACATGGACACCTAGATCCCTCTGCTCATCCACACTTCCAAGAACTTTTCCATTAGCCAAATATTCCACATTCCTGTTATTCCTTCCAAAGTGAATCACCTCACACTTCTCTACATTAAACTCCATTTGCCACCTCTCAGCCCAGCACTGCAGCTTATCTATATCCCTCTGTAACCTGCTACTTCCTTCCACACTATCGACAACACCACCGACTTTAGTATCGTCTGCAAATTTACTCACCCACCCTTCTGCGCCTTCCTCTAGGTCATTGATAAAAATGACAAACAGCAACGGCCCCAGAACAGATCCTTGTGGTACTCCACTTGTGACAGAACTCCATTCTGAACATTTCCCATCAACCACCACCCTCTGTCTTCTTTCAGCTAGCCAATTTCTGATCCACATCTCTAAATCACCCTCAATCCCCAGCCTCCGTATTTTCTGCAATAGCCTACCGTGGGGAACCTTATCAAACGCTTTGCTGAAATCCATATACACCACATCAACTGCTCTACCCTCGTCGACCTGTTCAGTCACCTTCTCAAAGAACTCGATAAGGTTTGTGAGGCATGGCCTACCCTTCACAAAGCCATGCTGACTATCCCTGATCATATTATTCCTATCTAGATGATTATAAATCTTGTCTCTTATAATCCCCTCCAAGACTTTACCCACTACAGACGTGAGGCTCACCGGTCTATAGTTGCCGGGGTTGTCTCTGCTCCCCTTTTTGAACAAAGGGGCCACATTTGCTATCCTCCAGTCCTCTGGCACTATTCCTGTAGCCAATGATGACATAAAAATCAAAGCCAATGGTCCAGCAATCTCTTCCCTGGCCTCCCAGAGAATCCTAGGATAAATCCCATCAGGTCCCGGGGACTTATCTATTTTCAGCCTGTCTAGAATTGCCAACACCTCTTCCCTACGTACCTCAATGCCATCTAATCTATTTACCTGGAGCTCAGCATTCTCCTCCACAACATTATCTTTTTCCTGAGTGAATACTGACGAAAAATATTCATTTAGTATCTCGCCTATCTCTTCAGACTCTACACACAACTTCCCATCCCTGTCCTTGACTGGTCCTACTCTTTCCCTAGTCATTCGCTTATTCCTGACATACCTATAGAAAGCTTTTGGGTTTTCCTTGATCCTTCCTGCCAAATACTTCTCATGTCCCCTCCTTGCTCGTCTTAGCTCTCTCTTTAGATCCTTCCTCGCTACCTTGTAACTATCCATCGCCCCAACTGAAACTTCACACCTCATCTTCACATAGGCCTCCTTCTTCCTCTTAACAAGAGATTCCACTTCTTTGGTAAACCACGGTTCCCTCGCTCGGCACCTTCCTCCCTGTCTGACCGGTACATACTTATCAAGAACACGCAGTAGCTGATCCTTGAACAAGCTCCACTTATCCAGTGTGTCCAACACTTGCAGCCTACTTCTCCACCTTATCCCCCCCAAGTCACGTCTAATGGCATCATAATTTCCCTTCCCCCAGCTATAACTCCTGCCCTGCGGTGTATACTTATCCCTTTCCATCCTTAACGTAAACGTCACCGAATTGTGGTCACTGTCCCCAAAGTGCTCACCTACCTCCAAATCCAACACCTGGCCTGGTTCATTACCCAAAACCAAATCCAATGTGGCCTCGCCTCTTGTTGGCCTGTCAACATATTGTGTCAGGAAACCCTCCTGCACACACTGTACAAAAAACGACCCATCTAATGTACTCGAACTATATCTTTTCCAGTCAATATTTGGAAAGTTAAAGTCTCCCATAATAACTACCCTGTTACTTTCGCTCTTATCCAGGATCATCCTCGCCATCCTTTCCTCTACATCCCTCAAACTATTTGGAGGCCTATAGAAGACTCCCAACAGTGTGACCTCTCCTTTCATGTTTCTAACCTCAGCCCATACTACCTCGGAAGATGAGTCCCCATCTAGCATCCTCTCCGCCACCGTAATACTGCTCTTGACGAGCAGTGCCACACCTCCCCCTCTTTTGTCTCCTTCTCTGAGCTTACTAAAACACCTAAACCCCGGAACCTGCAACATCCACTCCTGTCCCTGCTCTATCCATGTCTCCGAAATGGCCACAACATCGAAGTCCCAGGTACCAACCCATGCTGCCAGTTCCCCTACCTTATTTCGTATACTCCTGGCATTGAAGTAGACACACTTCAAACCACCTACCTGAACACTGGCCCCCTCCTGCGACGTCAAATCTGAGCTCCTGACCTCTATACTCTCATTCTCCCTTACCCTAAAACTACAATCCAGGTTCCCATGCCCCTGCTGCATTAGGTTAAACCCCCCCAAAGAGCACTAACAAATCTCCCCCCCAGGATACTTGTGCCCCGCAGGTTCAGATGTAGACCATCCTGTCTGTAGAGGTCCCACCTTCCCCAGAAAGAGCCCCAGTTATCCAGAAATCTGAATCCCTCCCGCCTGCACCATCCCTGTAGCCACGTGTTTAATTGCTCTCTCTCCCTATTCCTCATCTCACTATCACGTGGCACGGGCAACAACCCAGAGATAACAACTCTGTTTGTTCTAGTTCTGAGCTTCCATCCTAGCTCCCTGAAAGCCTGCCTGACATCCTTATCCCCTTTCCTACCTATGTCGTTAGTGCCAATGTGGACCACGGCTTGGGGCTGCTCCCCTCCCCCTTAAGGATCCGGAAAACACGATCCGAGACATCACGTACCCTTGCACCTGGGAGGCAACATACCAAACGTGAGTCTCTCACGCTCCCACAAAATCTCCTATCTATGCCCCTGACTATAGAGTCCCCAATTACTAATGCTCTGCTCCTCCCCCCCCTTCCCTTCTGAGCAACAGGGACAGACTCCGTGCCAGAGGCCCGTACCCCATGGCTTACCCCTGGTAAGTCCCCCCCCCCCACAAGTATCCAAAGCGGTATACTTGTTTCTCAGGGGAACGACCGCAGGGGATCCCTGCACTGACTGTTTTTTCCCAGTCCCTCTTACAGTTACCCATCTATCTCCAATCTTTGGTGTAACTAATTCCCTGAAGCTGCTATCTATGACCCCCTCTGCCTCCCGAATGATCCGAAGTTCTTCCAACTCCAGCTCCAGTTCCCTAACTCGGTCTTGGAGGAGCTGGAGATGGCAGCACTTCCTGCAGGTAAAATCAGCAGGGACACTAACGGCATCCCTCACCTCAAACATCCTGCAGGAGGAACATTGCACTCCCTTCCCTGCCATTCCTCTAACTTTCTACCAAGATCTGACTAACAACTAATTTAAATTTTTTAATATAAAAAAAATATTAATAACAATAATAAAATATGGTACTTACCTCACACCAATGGGTTTTATTATTAGGTTAGAGGAGGAGGGCGGGTGGGAGACACTACATGTGTAGTGTCTCGGGTTTCCTCTCCACCAGAATTTATTGGTGAGGGTCTTCCCAGAAGTCCGCGGGTCGACTTCCTGTTCCCGCCTTAAACACTAGAATTTAAAAAAAAAATTTTTTTTTAAATTTTTCCAATTGAGGGGCAATTTAGCGTGGCCAATCCACCTAACCAATTTAGCGTGGCCAATCCACCTAACCAATTTAGCGTGGCCAATCCACCTAACCAATTTAGCGTGGCCAATCCACCTAACCAATTTAGCGTGGCCAATCCACCTAACCAATTTAGCGTGGCCAATCCACCTAACCAATTTAGCGTGGCCAATCCACCTAACCAATTTAGCGTGGCCAATCCACCTAACCAATTTAGCGTGGCCAATCCACCTAACCAATTTAGCGTGGCTGCCCCACAAATTTAAAAGATGGTTGTGATGGTTGGAGATCAATCATCTCAGCTCCAGGACATCATTGCAGGAGTGCCTCAGGGTAGTGCCCTAGGCCCAACCATCTTCAGCTGCTTTCATCATAACTTCAGAAGTGAGGGTGCGGGGCGCCGTGCGTCCGTGCTGGGTTTGCACATTCTCCCCGTGTCTGCGTGGGTTTCACCCCCACAACCCAAAAATGTGCAGGTTAGGTGGATTGGCCACGCTAAATTGCCCCTCAATTGGAAAACAAATAATTGGGTACTCCGAATTTATTTTAAAAAAAGAAGCGGGGATGTTTGCGGATGACAGCACAATGTCCAGCACCATTCGCGGATAATGAAGCAGTCCGTGCTCAAATGCAACAACACTGGACAATACCCAGGCTTGAACTGACAAGTGGAAGTAAGGTTTGTGCCACACAAGTGCCAGGCAATGAACATCTCCAGCAAGCAAGGATCTAACCATTACCCCTTGACATTCAATGGCATTACCATCGCTGAGTCCCCCACTATCAGCATCCTGGTGGGGGAGGGGCTGCCATTTACCAGAATCTTAACTGGGCTAGACATATGACTACTGTTGCTACACGAGCAGGTCAGAGGTTAGGAATGCTGCAATCGGTGACGCACCTCCTGACCCCACCTCCTGGATGTGAGATACCCCTGAAGGGAGCAGCTGTTTGAGTACATGGTGCCTCGCTGAGAGTTTGGTTTTGGAGGGAGTTGAAGGATGGCTTACCCTGGCGTGGAGAATGAGATCATTCATCCTCTTCCTGAACTCTGTGGCACTTCAGTGGCGAAATTCTCCGGAAACGGCGCGATGTCCGCCGACTGGCGCCCAAAACGGCGCAAATCAGACGGGCATCGCGCCGCCCCAAAGGTGCGGAATGCTCCGCATCTTTGGGGGCCGAGCCCCAACCTTGAGGGGCTAGGTCGGCGCCGAACGAATTTCCGCCCCGCCAGCTGGTGGAAAAGGCCTTTGGTGCCCCGCCAGCTGGCGCGGAAATGACATCTCTGGGCGGCGCATGCGCGGGAGCGTCAGCGGCCACTGACGGCATTCCCACGCATGCGCAGTGGAGGGAGTCTCTTCTGCCTCCGCCATGGTGGAGACCGTGGCGGAGGCGGAAGGGAAAGAGTGCCCCCATGGCACAGGCCCGCCCGCGGATCGGTGGGCCCCGATCGCGGGCCAGGCCACCGTGGGGGCACCCCCTGGGGCCAGATCGCCCCGCGCCCCCCCCCAGGACCCCTGAGCCCGCCCACGCCGCCTTGTCCCGCTGGTAAGGTAGGTGGTTTAATTTACGCCGGCGGGACAGGCATTTTCGTGGCGGGACTTTGGCCCATCCGGGCCGGAGAATCGCGCGGGGGGGCCCGCCAACCGGCGCGGCGCGATTCCCACCCCCGCCGAATCTCAGGTGCCAGAGACTTCGGCAACCGGCGGGGGCGGGATTCACGCCAGCCCCCGGCGATTCTCCGACCCGGCGGGGTGTCGGAGAATCTCGTCCCAGGTGTTGTTGCTGGCCATGTTGATCTGCTCTGTGATGGCCTCCCAGACCAGAGACGGTTGGTACTTCCTGAAGCCACCCTTGGGATACAGGACATGATTGTGCATCTGGACTCCTCTAATCAAGGCCTCGAGGTCCTGATGGGTGAAGCAGGGCACTGCTGCCTTTATGAGGCTGCAAACCATGGGGCATCATTCTCCGCCGGCGGGAGTCTCCGTTTTGCCGGCGCCCGGGGGTTTCCCGACGGCGTGGGGCTGCCCCACAACGGGAAACCCCATTGACCGGCCGGTGTTACGGAGACTCCCGTCGGCCGGTCGGAGCAGAAATGTGGCGGGGCGGGTAGGAGAATTTCGCCCATGTTGTTCTGGTTGGCAGACGTCTGTGTTGATCTCCTCAAGACAGTTGGGTTGGGGCAGCACGGTGATGCAGTGGTTAGCACTGCTGCCTCACGGCGCCGAGGTCCCAGGTTCGATTCCGTCTCTGGGTCACTGTCCGTGTGGAGTTTGCACATTCTCCCCGATTTTGCGTGGGTTTCGCCCCCACAACCCAAAGATGTGCAGGGTAGATGGATTGGCCACGCTAAATTGCCCCTTGGGAAATTGGGAAAAATGAATTGGGTACTCTAAATCTACTTAAAAAAAGACAGTTGGGCCGCAGGGAGTGAGATTTATCTGTTGGACTAGCGTCTAAATATTCCTTCCGATCTTTGAGCCCGCCAGCTGACAGCAGGCGGATGAATGAGCTGCTGACCCGCCAGGTGGTTCAGCCTGATGTTCGCCTGTGCATAATTAATGAGCTTCCAAATGTGCGGTCAGACTCGGGTTCCTGCCATTTTGGCCAGCAAGTGGACATTGCACTTTAGTCTCATAAATTGACAATTCTGCCCTTTGAGTGCCACTTACTGGTGAAATCCTGCAGGAGCAGTATTAAGGAGCTGCACCACCTTTAGCAATGACCTGGATGAAGACATGGGGCGGGATTCTCCGCAATTGTCATGATGTCCGCCGACCGGCCCCAAAAACGGCGCAAATCAGTCCGGCATCGCGCCGCCCCAAAGGTGCGGAATCCTCCGCATCTTGAGGAGCCGAGCCCTAACCTTGAGGAGCTAGGCCCGCGCCGGACTGATTTCCACGCCGCTAGCTGGTGGGAAAGGCCTTTGATGCCCCGCCAGCTGGCGTGAAACTGACTTTGCCGTGCGGCGCATGCGCGGGAGCGTCAGCGGGCGCTCACGGCATCCCCGTGCATGCACAGTGGAATGTGCATGCATGGGTCCTGGGGGGGGCGCGGGCCGATCTGGCCCCGGGGGGTGCCCCCGCGGTGGCCTGGCCCGCGATCGGGGCCCACCGATCCGCGGGCGGGCCTGTGCCGTGGGGGCACTCTTTCCCTTACGCCTCTGCCACGGCCTCCACCATGGCGGAGGCGGAAGAGACTCTCCCCACTGCGCATGCGCAGGAAACTGTCAGCGGCCGCTGACACTCCCGCGCATGCGCCGCATTTCCGCGCCAGCTGGCGGGGCAACAAACGCCATTTCCGCCAGCTGGCGGGGCGGAAATCCCTCCGGCGTCGGCCTAGCCCCTCAATGTTGGAGCATTCCGCACCTTTGGGGCGGCGCGATGCCCGTCTGATTGGCGCTGTTTTGGGCGCCAGTCGGCGGACATCGCGCCGTTTGGGGAGAAGTTTGCCCCTGTTTCCTGATTTTTCAAACCACAAGTGAAACCCGCCGTTGGAGGCAGAGCATTGCGGAGGCTCCGGGGAATAACAGCGCGGGCCCAGTCATGATGTGCCAATGGCGTTTACTGCACGTGCGGAATGGAATGCATTGACGCCACTGTCGAGGCACCGGATCACGGCGTTCCGTTGGGGCCCCGGCACCGGCCATGATTCTCGGCTCACATGCGTTTTTCTGACCAATCGCGATACTGCCGTCGCTGGACAGAGACGTCTCTTCCGGGATATCGCTCTTCAACATCATAATGGAAAAGGCCGCCGCGACAGGAGGCATTTGGAATACAGCAACACACATGGATACACCAGCCCCCACCAAAATACTGCCTCACACAGTGCACCAGCCCCACAGGCTCTGAAGAAGTGTCACAACCACTCTGTCTCCAGAGAGTGACGTTCACAAAGAAGGGCAAGGTTTACATTGTGCAAGATATGAAGGTTATTCTGATACTCAAGCCCTGCTGCTGTTTCATTCTCGTCAGCAATGGAAATTCTGGGCCAAATATGAAAAGAACGACATCAGTCTCTGTTCACGTTTCCTGAATTACTGTAACTGCTGGTTCCACCCAGAGAGCTTACCAGGATGGGCACCTGAACGTGGGGCCAGTGTAGTGACTTCGCACTACTTCCTGGATCAGGTCAGTTGGGTCACTCTGCAGTTGCTTCAGTGGGATTCCGACCTCCGGAAGAAAGTGTGTTCCCATGTGAGGAAGGTGCTCCCGTGTGAGGAAGGTGCTCCCGTGTGAGGAAGGTGCTCCCGTGTGAGGAAGGTGCTCCTGATCTCCTCCACAGAGAGCTGGAGGTAGGCAACGTAAGTGACTGTGTGAAAACAGTCCTCTGGTCTTCCTCCTCTTGCTCCTCCGTTTCCTTCACCCCTCTCAGCCTTCGCTTCTTCCTCTGTCAGCCACATCCTCCTGCCCTTCCATCTGATCCTCAACACTCTCCCTGGTCTTGCAGTGGAGCGGTGGTGAGAGTGGTTGAGCCGATTGTCGTGTTGTTCACCCTGGGGTAACACGGACTGCACACGATGCAGTGAAATGAGCAAGCATACACCAAACTTGGGCGTTAGTTCAATATAAGATTTATTGAACTTCAGTAACGAAGCACACGGCTGGCTGTGGGTTGACTCTCTACTGTTCCAAGTAAACTAACATTAACTATCTAGACCAGGCTAGCTCTGATCCACGTGTCGAAGGAGTTGAATGATTTGTACACCCTGACTGTCACTACAGTCGTCACCAGTGGAAAGAGGCGGAGTGCTGATGCCTCGTGTGTTTTATAGTTGAAAGCCCCCCTCTGGTGTTCTGTCTTGTGATTGGTTGTGTTGTGTTCTGTATGTTAATTATGCTCACTTGGGTGTCTGTCCCTGTCTGATTTGACCTCATGATGTGCATGGGTGCATATTATGACACCGATCATCCTTGCGATGCGATCTCCGTGGAAGGGGAGGGTAGGGGAGGGTGGAGTGGTGAAAGGTGAGCTGCTAACAGCTTCTCGGGTGCACAATTTATGTTGCGTTGGTGCCACCCGCCTAGGGCACTGCCACTTCCGCAGCGTGACTGCATGACTTGTACAGTAGAGACATGTGTTTTCATCATTATTTTAGTTAATTAAACTTCCTTCCCTCGATTATTGATCTCCAAATGCCTTGCTTCCCTTCTAATTCAGCTCAGCTTTCTTATCCTAATTCCGTTTGAAGTCCTGGCCTCACGCCAGTCATTTTGAACAGGTAGGGAATATCGTGAACATTTTGGAATAATCAGACGGGTTTCCGCTAATTAGTATGTAATGGCAGCATCAAAATAGTATCAAAATGTCACCTCTGATTACACCGAAAAGCAGACATGATAATGTCAATGCTCAGCGGCTCTGTCAATTTGCTGGACCTAAACCAGTTGGTCGGAGGGAAGGCCAGAGACATTCTGCTGCTCCTGAAGCCGGTGTTTGGCAATTCACAGAGTCTTAAAGAAGAATGCGAGCATCGATGTTTTGCAAGGTCAACTGACAATGTTCCTGGGCTGCGAGATGCATCAAAGGCCTGTCAATTCTATTCCCCATCCTCAGAAAGGCAGTTGTTACAAATAATGCAGCAGCCTACAGCAATTGACTGTTGCCAATGAAAGGCATCAAACAGACAAAGGAACATCGAAGAATCAGGCTCACCATAACATAACGGTAGATAACGGTTGGAATGTGGATAAGTCGCTCTGAAAAGCGTTTAATAGTTGCCAATCGACAGCAATGATAGCCCACTGTGGGCGGGATGCCCCGTCCGTTCACTCAAGCGGGATTTGCCATACGCTCACTCCGGCCGAATTCTCCGCCCGTTCACTCAAGCGGGATTCTCCGTCCTCTCACTCCGGCGGGGTTCTCCGTCCATTCACTCCGGCCGGATTCTCCGTCCATTCACTCCGGCCGGATTCTCCGTCCGTTCACTCCGGCCGGCTTCTCGGTCCGTTCACTCCGGCGGGATTCACAGTCTGTTCCCTCCGGTGGGATTCTCCGTCCGCTCACTCCGGTGGGATTCTCCGTCCGTTCACTCCAGCCGGATTCTCCGTCCGCTCACTCCGGTGGGATTCTCAATCCGTTCACTCCGGCGGGATTCTCCGTCCGTTCACTCCGGAGAGATTCTCCGTCCGTTCACTCCGGCGGGATTCTCCTTCCGCTCACTCCGGCCGGATTCTCCGTCCGTTCACTCCGCCGGGATTCTCCGTCCGTTCACTCCGGAGGGATTCTCCGTCCGTTCACTCCGGCGGGTTTCTCCGTCCGCTCACTCCGGCGGGATTCTCCGTCCGTTCACTCTGGAGGGATTCTCAATCCGTTCACTCCGGCGGGATTCTCCGTCCGTTCACTCCGGAGGGATTCTCCGTCCGTTCACTCCGGCGGGATTCTCCGTCCGCTCACTCCGGCGGGATTCTCCGTCCGTTCACTCCGGAGGGATTCTCAGTCCGTTCCCTCCGGCGGGATACTCAGTCCGTTCACTCCGGCGGGATTCTCCGTCCGTTCACTCCGGAGGGATTCTCCGTCCGTTCACTCCGGCGGGATTCTCAATCCGTTCACTCCGGCGGGATTCTCCTTCCGCTCACTCCTGCGGGATTCTCCGTCCGTTCACTCCGGCGGGATTCTCCGTCCGTTCACTCCGGCGGGATTCTCCGTCCGTTCACTCCGGCGGGATTCTCCGTCCGTTCACTCTGGAGGGATTCTCCGTCCGTTCACTCCGGCGGGATTCTCCGTCCGCTCACTCCGGCGGGATTCTCCGTCCGTTCACTCTGGAGGGATTCTCCGTCCGCTCACTCCTGCGGGATTCTCCGTCCGCTCACTACTGCGGGATTCTCCATCCGTTCACTCCGGCGGGATTCTCCGACCGTTCCCTCCGGCGGGATTCTCCGTCCGTTCACTCCGGCGGGATTCTCCATCCGTTCACTCCGGCGGGATTCTCCGTCCGTTCACTCCGGCGGGATTCTCCGTCCGCTCACTCCGGCGGGATTCTCCGTCCGTTCACTCCGGCGGGATTCTCAATCCGTTCACTCCGGCGGGATTCTCCGTCCGCTCACTCCGGCCGGATTCCCCGTCCGTTCACTCCGGCGGGATTCTCCGTCCGTTCACCCCGGAGGGATTCTCCGTCCGCTCACTCCTGCGGGATTCTCCGTCCGCTCACTCCGGCGGGATTCTCCGTCCGCTCACTCCGGCGGGATTCTCCTTCCGCTAACTCCGGCCGGATTCTCCGTCCATTCACTCCGGCGGGATTCTCCGTCCGTTCCCTCCGGCGGGATTCTCCGTCCGTTCACTCCGGCGGGATTCTCCGTCCGTTCACTCCGGCGGGATTCTCCTTCCGCTAACTCCGGCCGGATTCTCCGTCCATTCACTCCGGCGGGATTCTCCGTCCGTTCACTCCGGAGGGATTCTCCGTCCGTTCATCCCGGCGGGATTCTCCGTCCGTTCACTCCGGCCGGATTCTCAATCCGCTCACTCCGGCGGGATTCTCCGTCCGCTCACTCCGGCGGGATTCTCCGTCCATTCACTCCGGAGGGATTCTCCGTCCGTTCACTCCGGAGGGATTCTCCGTCCGCTCACTCCTGCGGGATTCTCCGTCCGTTCACTCCGGCGGGATTCTCCGTCCGTTCACTCCGGCGGGATTCTCCGTCCGTTCACTCCGGCGGGATTCTCCTTCCGTTCACTCTGGAGGGATTCTCCGTCCGCTCACTCCTGCGGGATTCTCCGTCTGCTCACTCCGGCGGGATTCTCCGTCCATTCACTCCGGAGGGATTCTCCGTCCGTTCACTCCGGCGGGATTCTCCATCCGTTCACTCCGGAGGGATTCTCCGTCCGTTCACTCCGGCGGGATTCTCCGTCCGTTCACTCCGGCGGGATTCTCCGTCCGCTCACTCCGGCGGGATTCTCCGTCCGTTCACTCCGGCGGGATTCTCCTTCCGCTCACTCCGGCGGGATTCTCCGTCCGCTCGCTCCTGCGGGATTCTCCGTCCGCTCACACCTGCGGGATTCTCCGTCCGTTCACTCCGGCCGGATTCTCCGTCCGTTCGCTCCGGTGGGATTCTCAGTCCGCTCTCTCCGGCGGGATTCTCCGTCCGTTCACTCCGGCCGGATTCTCCGTCCGTTCACTCCGGTGGGATTCTCCGTCCGTTCACTCCGGCCGGATTCTCCGTCCGTTCGCTCCGGTGGGATTCTCAGTCCGCTCTCTCCGGCGGGATTCTCCGTCCGTTCACTCCGGCCGGATTCTCCGTCCGTTCACTCCGGTGGGATTCTCAGTCCGTTCACTCCGGCGGGATTCTCCGTCGGCTCACTCCGGCCGGATTCTCCGTCCGTTCACTCCGGTGGGATTCTCAGTCCGTTCACTCCGGTGGGATTCTCAGTCCGCTCTCTCCGGCGGGATTCTCCGTCCGCTCTCTCCGGCGGGATTCTCCGTCCGTTCACTCCGGCGGGTTTCTCCGTCCGCTCACTCCGGCGGGATTCTCCGTCCGTTCACTCTGGAGGGATTCTCAATCCGTTCACTCCGGCGGGATTCTCCGTCCGTTCACTCCGGAGGGATTCTCCGTCCGTTCACTCCGGCGGGATTCTCCGTCCGCTCACTCCGGCGGGATTCTCCGTCCGTTCACTCCGGAGGGATTCTCAGTCCGTTCCCTCCGGCGGGATACTCAGTCCGTTCACTCCGGCGGGATTCTCCGTCCGTTCACTCCGGAGGGATTCTCCGTCCGTTCACTCCGGCGGGATTCTCAATCCGTTCACTCCGGCGGGATTCTCCTTCCGCTCACTCCTGCGGGATTCTCCGTCCGTTCATTCCGGCGGGATTCTACGTCCGTTCACTCCGGCGGGATTCTCCGTCCGTTCACTCCGGCGGGATTCTCCGTCCGTTCACTCCGGAGGGATTCTCCGTCCGTTCACTCCGGCGGGATTCTCCGTCCGCTCACTCCGGCGGGATTCTCCGTCCGTTCACTCCGGCGGGATTCTCAATCCGTTCACTCCGGCGGGATTCTCCGTCCGCTCACTCCGGCCGGATTCCCCGTCCGTTCACTCCGGCGGGCTTCTCCGTCCGTTCACCCCGGAGGGATTCTCCGTCCGCTCACTCCTGCGGGATTCTCCGTCCGCTCACTCCGGCGGGATTCTCCGTCCGCTCACTCCGGCGGGATTCTCCGTCCGTTCACTCCGGCGGGATTCTCAGTCCGTTCACTCCGGCGGGATTCTCCGTCCGTTCACTCCGGCGGGATTCTCCGTCCGTTCCCTCCGGCGGGATTCTCCGTCCGTTCACTCCGGCGGGATTCTCCGTCCGTTCACTCCGGCGGGATTCTCCTTCCGCTAACTCCGGCCGGATTCTCCGTCCATTCACTCCGGCGGGATTCTCCGTCCGTTCACTCCGGAGGGATTCTCCGTCCGTTCATCCCGGCGGGATTCTCCGTCCGTTCACTCCGGCCGGATTCTCAATCCGCTCACTCCTGCGGGATTCTCCGTCCGTTCACTCCGGCGGGATTCTCTGTCCGCTCACTCCGGCGGGATTCTCCGTCCATTCACTCCGGCGGGATTCTCCGTCCGCTCACTCCGGCGGGATTCTCCGTCCTTTCACTCCGGAGGGATTCTCTGTCCGTTCACTCCGGAGGGATTCTCCGTCCGTTCACTCCGGCGGGATTCTCCGTCCGTTCACTCCGGCAGGATTCTCCGTCCGCTCACTCCGGCGGGATTCTCCGTCCGTTCACTCCGGCGGGATTCTCCTTCCGTTCACTCCGGAGGGATTCTCCGTCCGCTCACTCCTGCGGGATTCTCCGTCCGTTCACTCCGGCGGGATTCTCCGTCCGTTCACTCCGGCGGGATTCTCCGTCCGTTCACTCCGGCGGGATTCTCCTTCCGTTCACTCCGGAGGGATTCTCCGTCCGCTCACTCCTGCGGTATTCTCCGTCTGCTCACTCCGGCGGGATTCTCCGTCCGTTCACTCCGGAGGGATTCTCCGTCCGTTCACTCCGGCGGGATTCTCCGTCCGCTCACTCCGGCGGGATTCTCCGTCCGTTCACTCCGGAGGGATTCTCCGTCCGTTCACTCCGGCGGGATTCTCAATCCGTTCACTCCGGCGGGATTCTCCGTCCGCTCACTCCTGCGGGATTCTCCGTCCGCTCACTCCTGCGGGATTCTCCGTCCGTTCACTCCGGCGGGATTCTCCGACCGTTCCCTCCGGCGGGATTCTCCGTCCGTTCACTCCGGCGGGATTCTCCGTCCGTTCACTCCGGCGGGATTCTCCGTCCGTTCACTCCGGAGGGATTCTCCGTCCGTTCACTCCGGCGGGATTCTCCGTCCGCTCACTCCGGCGGGATTCTCCGTCCGTTCACTCCGGCGGGATTCTCAATCCGTTCACTCCGGCGGGATTCTCCGTCCGCTCACTCCGGCCGGATTCCCCGTCCGTTCACTCCGGCGGGATTCTCCGTCCGTTCACCCCGGAGGGATTCTCCGTCCGCTCACTCCTGCGGGATTCTCCGTCCGCTCACTCCGGCAGGATTCTCCGTCCGCTCACTCCGGCGGGATTCTCCGTCCGTTCACTCCGGCTGGATTCTCAGTCCGTTCACTCCAGCGGGATTCTCCGTCCGTTCACTCCGGCGGGATTCTCCGTCCGTTCCCTCCGGCGGGATTCTCCGTCCGTTCACTCCGGCGGGATTCTCCGTCCGTTCACTCCGGCGGGATTCTCCTTCCGCTAACTCCGGCCGGATTCTCCGTCCATTCACTCCGGCGGGATTCTCCGTCCGTTCACTCCGGAGGGATTCTCCGTCCGTTCATCCCGGCGGGATTCTCCGTCCGTTCACTCCGGCCGGATTCTCAATCCGCTCACTCCTGCGGGATTCTCCGTCCGTTCACTCCGGCGGGATTCTCTGTCCGCTCACTCCGGCGGGATTCTCCGTCCATTCACTCCGGCGGGATTCTCCGTCCGCTCACTCCGGCGGGATTCTCCGTCCATTCACTCCGGAGGGATTCTCCGTCCGTTCACTCCGGAGGGATTTTCCGTCCGTTCACTCCGGCGGGATTCTCCGTCCGTTCACTCCGGCAGGATTCTCCGTCCGCTCACTCCGGCGGGATTCTCCGTCCGTTCACTCCGGCGGGATTCTCCTTCCGTTCACTCCGGAGGGATTCTCCGTCCGCTCACTCCTGCGGGATTCTCCGTCCGTTCACTCCGGCGGGATTCTCCGTCCGTTCACTCCGGCGGGATTCTCCGTCCGTTCACTCCGGCGGGATTCTCCTTCCGTTCACTCCGGAGGGATTCTCCGTCCGCTCACTCCTGCGGTATTCTCCGTCTGCTCACTCCGGCGGGATTCTCCGTCCATTCACTCCGGAGGGATTCTCCGTCCGTTCACTCCGGCGGGATTCTCCATCCGTTCACTCCGGAGGGATTCTCCGTCCGTTCACTCCGGCGGGATTCTCCGTCCGTTCACTCCGGCGGGATTCTCCGTCCGCTCACTCCGGCGGGATTCTCCGTCCGTTCACTCCGGCGGGATTCTCCTTCCGCTCACTCCGGCGGGATTCTCCGTCCGCTCGCTCCTGCGGGATTCTCCGTCCGCTCACTCCTGCGGGATTCTCCGTCCGTTCACTCCGGCCGGATTCTCCGTCCGTTCGCTCCGGTGGGATTCTCAGTCCGCTCTCTCCGGCGGGATTCTCCGTCCGTTCACTCCGGCCGGATTCTCCGTCCGTTCACTCCGGTGGGATTCTCCGTCCGTTCACTCCGGCCGGATTCTCCGTCCGTTCGCTCCGGTGGGATTCTCAGTCCGCTCTCTCCGGCGGGATTCTCCGTCCGTTCACTCCGGCCGGATTCTCCGTCCGTTCACTCCGGTGGGATTCTCAGTCCGTTCACTCCGGCGGGATTCTCCATCGGCTCACTCCGGCCGGATTCTCCGTCCGTTCACTCCGGTGGGATTCTCAGTCCGTTCACTCCGGTGGGAATCTCAGTCCGCTCTCTCCGGCGGGATTCTCCGTCCGCTCTCTCCGGAGGGATTCTCCGTCCGTTCACTCCGGCGGGATTCTCCGTCCGTTTACTCCGGCCGGATTCTCCGTCCGTTCACTCCGGCGGGATTCTCCGTCCGCTCTCTCCGGCGGGATTCTCCATCCGTTCACTCCAGCAGGATTCTCCGACCGTTCACTCCGGCGGGATTCTCCGACCGTTCACTCCGGCGGGATTCTCCGACCGTTCACTCCGGCGGGATGTTGAGTCATGTTGAGCTTTTCAATCGTATTGCTGATGCTGTGATCAGGATCTTCGAATAACTCAGCCATGTCTGAGTAGTAGTGTGTGTATTGTTCGATAGACAAATCATCTCTTTTTGTTTTGGAGTTGTTATCGTTCTTTTCATGTTCAATGAACAAATCATCTTCTTGGGTTTCGGATGTGTCATTGTGCTCTTCACCTTGGGTGGTGCAGACTGCTTGTAGGTTCGGGCATTCTTCGGTCTTTTGAGGCAGGAAAATTGGGTTTGGCAGCTTTAAATTTCTTTTTGCTCATTTCCGTGCATTATCCTTTCAAGTGGGCGTGGTCCAGGTCCTCTGGTATCATGACGCTCATGACGTCTCGCGCATGCGTGCAATGTAGTTCGCCGTTTTCCTTCTTTTTGAGAAGTGCGCATGTGCGCACTGGCCGGAACGCCCTCGCTCAAGGTGGCTGCCAATCAAAAAGAGCTGTTGCATCGATGAGGTGGTGAGTGTTCACGCCATTTTTACCGATTTTGTTTTCTAGACACTGATTCTGTGTTTATAAAGACTCACAGTATTGATTTTGTTTTTGTTCACAAGCAAGACATTTTTGTATAGCAGTTTCTAGCTTTAGATGCTTATTTTGTGATAGTTCCTCTCTCAAATTTTTATCAGATAGCCCAGAAATTAACTGATTCATTATCACAGTGTCTCTGAAATCAGCATAATCACAGCCTTGTGGTATTAACTTGAGATTTGTAATAAAATCAGTGATGGGCCCTCTGTTTCTCTGGCATTTATGACAATTGTTAAATCTTTCCAGCATCTCACCTGACTGACTCTTACAGTGTTCATGAAATTTTTTGAGTATTACTTCTATTTTGGTGTCGTCTTCACCTTCTAAGTAATTAAAGCAATTATAGATTTCTCTAGCTTCATGTCCTCCTATTGAGAGAAGTAGTGCTATTTTCGTTGCATTAGAGATCGTGCTTAAACCATTAGCTGCGATAAATATTTGGAATATCTGTTCAAATCTTTTCCAGTCATAACTTAAGTTACTGGTTGTTTCCAGCTGCCATAGAGGTCCAATGAGTCCCATAGTTAGTCGTCGAGGATCCATTTGCTGCGAAGCCTTCCACAGTCGAATGTCCAGTCTTCTCTTTTTCTTCTCTTTTTGTCTAACCTAATCTAGTTCGTTCTGTTAAAGCCACTTGACTGGTACCATGTTTTGTTACCTGTGTGGTAGGTAACATGTGCTACTCAATCCTTGGTTAGTGATGAGGTA
This sequence comes from Scyliorhinus torazame, assembly GCF_047496885.1. Taxonomy (NCBI): domain Eukaryota; kingdom Metazoa; phylum Chordata; class Chondrichthyes; order Carcharhiniformes; family Scyliorhinidae; genus Scyliorhinus; species Scyliorhinus torazame. Next base: position 130,279,421 of record NC_092725.1, read on the forward strand.
TTCTGAATCCCGATGAAGAAGATTCAAACTCTTCGTAGTAACAAAAGGTTTATTGAGTAACTACAACGATATTTACATGAATTCTTTACTTTAACTTTGATACTAGTGATAAGGTTAACAAGATCTAACTATGGTAACTATACGTAACTCCACTCGCTATCTAAACTAGTCTGCTGTTTCTATGGTCACAGTGCACGCAAGAGAGAGAGAGAGAGAGAGACCTAATGTGGCTGCCTTTTATACCCCTGTTGGTCCGGCCCTCTAGTGATCATGTGGTGCTACTGATTATACATTAACCCCTTGTGTACGTGCACACATAGAGATCACCACACCCGGGACCCATCTGGGCGGCAGATGGTTGCCTGCGCCGGGCTGCCCTCCGACCACCCGGCCCCTCGGCTGCTCCTGCCTCCACCTGCTGTACTGGGACGGCACCAGTTAGTGTCCCAGATGCGTCATCGCTAAAGTTCCCAACCGAGGTGAGTGTCTCTGCGATGGTGGAGGGTGTGGGAGATAGCAGTGGGGTAACGTCGTGCTCCTCATCCGACCCGAAGTCCGGGGTCCGCTGGAGTGGTGTTTCCTGTCCATCCGTCCCCTGTGTGTGGGTGTCGTGTGTGTCAGTGTCCTGGGTGTCAGTGTCCTGTGTATTAGGGTCCTGTGCGCTAGTGTCCTGGGCATCAGTGTTCTGGGCGTCAGTGTCCTGGGCATCAGTGTTCTGGGCGTCAGTGTCCTGGGCGTCAGTGTCCTGGGCGTCAGTGTCCTGGGCGTCAGTGTCCTGGGCATCAGTGTCCTGTGTGCCAGTGTCCTGGGCATCAGTGTCCTGTGTATTAGGGTCCTGTGTGCCAGTGTCCTGGGCATCAGTGTCCTGTGAGTCAGTGTCTTGGGTGTCAGTGTCCTGGGCATCAGTGTCCTGTGTGCCAGTGTCCTGGGCGTCAGTGTCCTGGGCTTCAGTGTCCTGGGCGTCAGTGTCCTGGGCGTCAGTGTCCTGGGTGTCGGTGTCCTGGGTGGGTGAGTCCTGGGTGGGTCTGTCCTGTATCTGGGTCTCCTGGGTGCTTGTGTCCCATGCATCAGTGCCCTGAGTCGGCTGCGACAGGGGCCTGTTGCTGTAGCTGCCCTCCTCGTCTCTGGGTGTGGCCCGCCAGCGGCGTCGCACACGCACTAGATGGGGGCGGCGTCATATGCCTGATGGGCCGGGTCTGTCCCTGGCTCGTGGCCGCCCTGGATCGTCCTGGGGGCGGTCAGCATCCACAGGGATGGGTGGGTCGACGTTTGGTCCTGCAATACACAATACAGCATGCATGATTAGACACGCAGATGGGGATAGGGGGAAGGGGGGAAGGGAGTATATGGGGGAAGGGGGGATATGGGGGAAGGGGGGATATGGGGGAAGGGGGGATATGGGGAAGGGGATATGGGGGAAGGGGGGAAGGTGGGAATAAGGGTGAAGGGGGGATATGGGCGAAGGGCGGATATGGGGGATATGGGGGAAGGGGGGATATGGGGAAGGGGGGATGTGGGGGAAGGGGGGAAGGTGGGAATAAGGGGCAAGGGGGGATATGGGCGAAGGGGGATATGGGGGAAGGGGGGATATGGGGAAGGGGAGAGGGGGGATATGGGGAAAGGGGGATATGGGAGAAGGGGGGATATGGGGAAGGGGGACTGGGGGAAGGGGGATAGGGGAAAGGGGGAAGGGGAAATAGGGGAGGGGGATATAGAGGAAGGGGGCTATGGGGGAAGGGGGATGGGGAAGGGGAAATGGGGGAGTGGGGATATGGGGGAAGGGGAAAGTGGGTAAGGGGGATAGGAGCAAAGGGGGTAGGGGAGGGGGAAATGGGGGAACGGGAGGATGGGGAAGGGAGGCTATGGGGCAAGGGGGGATATGGGGGAAGGGGGGATATGGGGGAAGTGGGGATATGGGGAAGGGGGAAAGGGGGAAAGGGGGGCAGGCAGTGGGGGATCTCACTTGGTGGTGCGGCCCCGACCTCTGCATCCGCAACCTCCCGATCCTCCGGTCAGCCTTCAAGGTCCAGGGCCCTCTCCTCATGAATGGCAAGTGGTCGTAGTTCGGGTAGACCCCCTCCGGTCCTCTCACGCTCCCGGTTGTTGTGAGCGCGCTTCTCCTGTGGGGTGCGGGAGGGTGGCAGGGATAAAGGGCAACAGTGTTAGGCAGACACATACATGCAGACCAGCGGTTGTATGTATGTTGGCAGAGGTTCACAACCCATCCAGGCACTGCAGTTTGCATGGGTGGGTGCAGCCATGTCGGTTGTACCTAGGGCTGTGCCGCCCATCGGGGGAGGGGGGGGGGGTACTCACCCTGGCTGCCCTGACAAGGTCATTGACCTTCTTATGACACTGGATGCCTGTCCTTGCTGTCACGGCCACGGCACTGACGGCCTCTGCCACCTCCCTCCACAGGCGCCGGTTGAGGCGTGGGGCGACCCTGCGGCCGTGTCCGGGGTACAGGGCCTCCCTCCTCTGCTCCACTGCGTCCAGGAGCACCTCGATGTCCCACTCCTGGAACCTCGGCGCTGCGCGGCGGGCGGCCATTTTGCCGGGTCTCCGGGGTGCTGGGCGCCTTTGGTGATGCGACGTCACGCGGCGTCAGTGATGTCACGCGCGCCCGTTACGGGTGACGCCGTCGTGAATGGCGTCACGCCGCTGCTAGCCAATTCCTGGCTGGAGAATTCGCGACATTCCGGGGGGGGGTCTGACGCCGGAGTCATTCGCGCCGTTTTTGCCGCCGGCTTCGGGCCATCGCGCCGATTCACGGAGAATCCCGCCCCAGAAGTCTCGGGAGACATTATGGAACTTTTTGTGGAGACACTGATCAAATCAATTTTCATCCTGTCAGCAATTAGGAGGCCTTTGTCCTGAAATTCACCTGTGGAAGGGGCCAGTCAGCGCCATTTAGGTTTTTGCCCTTAAAAATAGGGGACTCAGAGGCTCTCGCTCTCTTGCTTGGCTCTCTCTTCACTTGCTACGGGGCTTCTACCAGACGAATAGACTGAACGAACACCAGGATCATGGCCCAGCAGCCGAACAAACCAGTCAGTTTTTGAGGAAGAGCCAGAGACAGCTGTGCTGGTTTAACTATTCTTCCTGGGAACGGTGAGTATACTCCCTCAGCCCACAGAAACTCCCAATTAGGTTAGTTTGTTGAGGGTGGGGTGGGTGAGTGGAGATCTATATTTCTGTTTGTGTGTGCTGAAGTAAATTTGTGTAATAGTAAGAATTTTTGATATGCCTTTCTTGCTTCCCATAGTATTTTTATAACCGGTGTTTGTGTGTTATAGTCAGAGTTGTGGAGGGCCTAATGTTCTTGAATAAATTATTTATTTTTGAATCTACCATTGTTGGCGTCTCACCTTTCTTTCACTGTCCCCTCAGGTTGAGCCACAATAATTGCCAGAACATAATTCCGTAGTCGAGGACACGCTCACTCAAGAGAGGCTACTGTCATAATATCCACTCATGTATATAATGAGATGCAGACAGGCAGTGATTGACACACAGGATAACCAATGAACACACACGACACATAACAACCAATCACCAGACAGGACACCACCACTATAAAGCACACAGGGCATTAAGACTCTCCCTCTCTCTACAGGACACACAGCTACTGAGATAGTAAGAGTGCACAAGCCAGTGAGCACTATCACCATGAGGTAGAGAGTTAGTCTGGTCAAGCCAGTCGGAGGTTATTGGTTAGATTGATAGAGTGTCAACTCACAGCAGACTATGTACAGCAATCAGGAAGTTCAATAAAACAGTGTTGGACCATCTCCTGTGTCAGAAGCCTGTTTCTCGTTTCACTGCATCCAGTTGTAGCCAACGTTGAACCGACTTACTTAACACATCAGCTACTGGTTAGGGATAAACAGTGGTCCTCTTTTTCTCTCCCTGTGGTTGCACTAGTGGGGCACTCCCGGGTGACATTTCACCATCAACAGGAGAGAGACTCACACAGGCATAGGTGCCAGTCGAGGTAACTGGTGCGGCTTAAGGACAAACCCACTGGTTAGGTATAAACAGTGAGACTTGTTCCCTCTCTCTTACGAAGCTGTCCCAGTGCGACACTTCTGGGTTGTGGTTGCCACACCTGCAGGAGAGACGCCCCCAGTTATCCGCGACACCCAACACCAGCCTGTTGTGGAGTAAAGGAAACGCTGTTATACCGGCACCGTGGGGCGGAGAATCCAGCGCTCTATCTTGAAGGTGAGATGTCCACGACTGTTTTTATTGGCTCAGAGTGTTGTGGTTGGAAAGTGTGGAAATGTTTACATGACAGCACTTTAATTAGTCGCCTCCCACACATTATGCGATAACTCACATTGGGCATTTTTTACATCCTGCCAAAACGATTGAAAGATCAAAACAGGATGAGATTCAGATCAATCGCCTGCTTGCCTTTCTCCTCCCCAAGCCTGTGATACACATATGTGGGCAAATACTTACGACCGGAGTTTTTATCCTAATGTGCTGATTTATGGTATCACCCAGTCACCAATGAGACTCCTTAATAACATTTTTTCATTAAATAATGAAAAAACCCATTAACTAAAATGAGGGAAGTACTATACTTCCTTGCATCTAATATATAGGTGTATAAATTATGTAGTACAATCCGTTGCATTTTCAGTCATATAACTTTATGGGAAATGCCTCTTAAAATCACCCTCAATGAAGTTAAATATCATCACCAAGTGCAGCATCATCCAGTTCAAAAAATGCAATAACGCTGTTGCTATTCGAATATTCTTCTCGCTGAACTCCATTTGTTAGACTATTATTATAAGAGTGTCAGGAAAATGTTGTAAGACAGACTGTAGTTGACATTTTAGCTTGCTTGGTTCCATTAACGTGGAGCTATTTTTAGCGAAAGAATTGTCCTTTTTTTCCACTTCTACCTTGACCCTTCCTCAGCTGGTGAAAACAAGCACTTTAACTTCAGCTGAGATGGTCGAGGGTCTTGCAAGTTGTGTGCAGTGATGTGCGCAGAATGTGTGAAATACAATGTAACAGTCACGTTCGGTTATGAGCATCCTGACAGGGAACAAATGTGCGTGTGTGTGTGTGTGTAGGATTAAATACTGTGGCACCAAAATGATTGATCTCAAATTCAAAGAATGCTATCTTGAGGGATTTTCAGCCGATGGCTCCGATCTAGAGTCCTACAGACCCCAATTTCACTGCTCTTCTGACCCAGATGGTGGTATCTTCCCAGACTCCAGGTTGCTCAGGAACGGGGGGACAGAGACGGGACGATTTTCACTGGACTATGCTACACCATCAGGCTGGGTCCTTTTACACAGAAGCAGAGCAGAATTCCATCTGTCTGCCCCCATTGCCAGTAGATGTTCCTAGTGGACATCTTCCGGGCGAGTATCTAGAATTTCTCAGCCCGATGAGATTGGGTAAAATCTCATTTTTGTCATGTTCCTTTTTCAGCTTGCCTGCCTGACCTGAGTTAAATGGGTGCTCTGTGGTCATGAAAAGTTTAACAAACTTCACTGTCCTTTGTCGAGGAAGAACAAGTAACAGGGCCTGAGGCATTTTTATTACAATGATGCAACACAATTCAACAACATTTGCGGCATTGTAATTTGTTTTTGTGTATAATGGATGAAAAAGGTTTGCCAAGCACAACACCCATTTAATCATTTCTGGAGAAACATTTAAAAGCAGCATAAGAATGAAGTCGTCGGAAGATGCTAATTTTTGTTTTAGGTTTAATGAGCTTTGACTGAACCAGTTTGGATCTAACTTATGCATATGAGACATTTTCAACGGGATTCTCCGATCCTGAGACGAATAAGTGTTGATTCAGTGACCGTTGAGGGGCTAGCACCATTGCCATGCCGAACACAATCGATTCCAATGAGAACCGGTGCGGGATTCGCCAAATTCGCGATTGACACTCAAGAGGCTGCCAAGCTGCAGCCGCATCATGTACACACTTCACTCCCCACACACACCATCCCAGCCAGCAAGATGGCAGCAAGGAGATTGGCACCACACTTCACCGACGCCGAGCACGAGACCCTCCTTGAGGCAAGATCATCCTGTGCCCCAGCCCGGGAAGGAGGCTGCCAGCCTCCACCGTTTGCCGTGTCTGGGGGCAGGTGGCAGAGGTGTGTGTGTGGGGCGGGGGGGGGGGGGTGGTTAGGGGATGGGATGCGCTGTCCGTGCCCCTGGCCAGATCCCCTCTCCCCCTCCAGCTGGTGAACCTGGAGGTGATCAGAGCGATCCATGTGTGTTGGCCCTGGGTACATGCCATGCGTCTTCCCGTGCCTGTCCGAGCCCCCTGTCTTGTCCATCCTCACCCTCCTCCACATACTCTTCGTTGGACGAGGCCTGCTCATCCTCCTCCTCCAGCACATCGCCGCTCTGCTGCGTAATGTTCTGGAGGACGCAGCAGGCCACCACGATGCGGGCGGTCCTCTCAGCGTCATACTGGAGGGCCCCTCCAGAGCGGTCCAGGCACTTGAACCACATCTTCAGGAGGCCGAAGCACCGCTCGATCACACCCCTGATTGCTGAATGGCCGTTTTTGTAGTGGGTCTCGGCATCGGTCTGTGGCCTCCATATAAGCGTTATCAGCCACGACCCCAGTTGGCCCAGGAGCCAACCCCCCATGGAGGGGGGAAGGCCTCAAACATGTCAAGTGTGCCAGGGTGAAGGCATCGTGCACACTGCCCAGGTATTGGGCACAGACATGCGTGATTTGCATCTGATGGTCACATATCAGCTGCACGTTCATCGAGTGGAACCCCTTTCGCTTTGTGTAGAGCGGCCTGTCACCTACACGTGTTCGTCGGGTGACACGCATCCTGTCGATCACCCTCATAAGCCATGACGCCGGTTTCACGATTGTTAAAAAACAGAAGTGAGCCACGCCATCGGGAACGCGGCCCATCGGAGGAGGAGAATCGCGGATGCTCCGGAGAATACCAGGTCAGACCCTCTAACGCAAACGGCGTTAAGTGAACATGCATTCCAGAACGCATTGACGCTGGTGTCGATGTGACGGAGAATTTGGCGTCAAATCGACGGCCGCCGCAAATTTGGCGTTGGAATGGATCCTCCGCCCAATGCCGTTTTCCGATTCCGCCCTTTATTTCTGCTTTTATCATCTGACATCTACCCCAGCCTTAAATACTTCCCCGTCTGATGATACAATCATTGATTCAGCAAATAAAATCTCCACTTCCAACACAGTCAATCTCAGACTCACCAGGAATCCTGAGACATGATGGACAGAATTCTCCTGTGGCTTGGTTTCTCCGGTCTCGCTACAGTGAACGGAGTTTTGGCTGAGCGCCAAATTGTCCATTCTCGCTGGCAGCACTGGTGGGGCGAACGAGACCTGTAGAACTCCGCCCTAAGTCCCGTAGCAGGGGCAGGAATGTGGAGTTTTACCCATTGCAGAGGCTGGCTGGAAAAAGTCCAAATCTTCCGACCCCGACCTTATTAATTATGGACCCGGGTGTTTTCCACCACATTCTGTGGAGGGGTTGGCCTGGATGATGCATAGTCCAGCATTGTGCACAAGCGCCTTATTGAAAAAGCATCCAACATCACTGGCCCACCATTGAAGAAAATTCCTGAAAATGCAGACAAACATCCGGAAGGGGCAGTCGAACCTTAATTTGTATCCCATTAATGGGATGTAAGTTAGGTTCACGCTGTCCTCTGGCAGGTTTTCCGACCAGCCATGGTGGCACCAGTGGAAGATCCTGCTGGATAATGATTTTGTGAAACTGATATCTGGGCCTCCGGCCTTATCCTTCCCCCTTGCCCATCAATCAAACAGGCTGCAACATCGTTGATGATTTAAGGGATTCTTAGACTCATAGGCTGCAACATTTTGCCCCTTAGTGCGGGCCTTTGCAGGGCTATGGATGCCATTTTAGGTGCCAAATGATGTCCACATTATGTATGTGCGTTCCTGTGTCAACTGCTGCCATTTTGGTGACGGCATTATCTTGTCTGTTTGTAGTGATCTGTACATCTGTACATGCATCTGCACATGCACCAGGGACTGCAGTCAGATGCAACTGGCACAGCATCACAAGAGGGCATCAGAGACGGGTACAAAGGGTCCAGCCCAAGGGAGGATCCGCCTCTTTCAGAAGCACAGGGCTAGTGAGCAGCAGCACACAGAGACAGCTCAGCACAGGCAGTTTACATTAGCTTCACTGGTCATACCTCTTGACTGTATTAGATCTAGTTAAGCTCTGGAAACAGAACAAACCCACTGAATAAAGTATTTGTGTTAACTGGAAGTTTACAATCTTTATTCAGACTTACAGAATAACATACTGTAACAACCTGTACTTGAAGGAGAATCCCTACAGTGCAATAAGGAGGCCAATCAGCCCATCGGATCTGCACTGGCCCTTGCATAGAGCACTCTACTTAAGCCCATGCCTCCACCCTATGCCTGTAACCCAGTAAACCCACCAAACCTTTATGACGCTAAGGGGTAATTTAGCATGGCCAATCCACCTAACCTGCACATCTTTGGACTGTGGGAGTCTGGTAGTCACCACTGTTGTATTATATTATATATACTGCACTGCATACGAGGGGATTCCGGTAAGGCCCCTGTACTACAGGTATGGGGGTAGATCCCTGCCTGCTGGCTCCGCCCATTAGGCGGAGTATAAATGTGTGTGCTCTCCGAACTGCAGCCATTTCGGCAGAAGCTGTAGGAGGCCACACATCTCTGTGTAATAAAGCCTCGATTACTCTCTACTCTCATCTCGTCGTAATTGATAGTGCATCAATTTATTACACAGAGATTTTACAAAGATGGATCTCCGCATCAAGCCGGGTCACCTACAGCTGTATCCTCAAGCAGGCAACGCCAAAAAGGACTTTGCACATTGGCTCGCTTGCTTTGAAGCACACATCGGATCTGCGACAGACCCAATCCCAGAAGCACAGAAGCTCCAGATTCTGTACAGGCGGCTGAGCTCCGATGTCTTTCCCCTCATCCAGGACGTGCTTACCTACGCAGAGGCCATGGCGCTACTGAAGGAGAATTACGCTCAGCAGACCGACAAGATCTACGCCAGACACCTCCTGTCCACGCGGCATCAACTTCCCGGTGAATCTGTGGAAGATTTCTGCCGTGCCCTGCTCGCCCTGGTGAGAGACTGTGATTGCCAGGCCGTTTCGGCCGCTGAACATTCTAACCTGCTAATGAGAGACGCGTTCATTACGGGCATAGGGTCGGCCTACATCCAGCGCCTCTTAGAAGGGGCCACGCTTGACCTCGCGGCGACCAAGAAACTAGCGCTCTCGCTCACAGTCGCCTCACGTAACATACAGGCGTATGCCCCCGAACGCACGGCCCACCCCTCCTGGGCATCGTGGACCCTGCCAGCAGCCACCCCATCGTGGACCCCATCAGCAACAGCCCCCAGCCAACCCCACGCCTGCACCGCGCAGCAGCCAACCAACCCCGGGGGACCGAAGTGCTACTTCTGCAGACAGACAAAACACCCCCGGCAGCCTGTGGCAAGAAAGGACATTTCGCTGCAGTGTGCCAGGCCCGCTCAATCGCCGCTATTGTCCCTGCAGCCCCCGTGTGCGGCCAGTGGGCGCAGCCATCTTCCTCGCCTCAGACCACGTGCGGCCCATGGGCGCCGCCATCATGCTCCCCTCACAACACATGCGGCCTGTGGGCGCCGCCACCTTGCTTGCTTCACAACCAATGGGCGGAGCCATCTTCCTCGCCTCAGGACACGTGCGGCCTAAGGGCTCCGCCATCTTGCCTGCCTCAGGACACGTGCGGCCTAAGGGCTCCGCCATCTTGCCTGCCTCAGGACACGTGCAGCCCGTGGGCGCCACCATCTTCCCCGCCTCAGGACCCCTGCCCATCGGACACCTCATCGGGCCGCTCATCGCCTGCAATCGCCAACGACCAGCCGCATCTCATCTCCGTCACGATCAAAACAGTCCCGACCGCACAACCTCTCGACCGCGTCGACAAAGGTGAAGGTCGACGGGCATGAGAGATCCTGCCTTCTGGACTCCAGGAGCACTGAGAGCTTCATCCACCCCGATACGGTAAGGTGCTGCTCCCTCGCGGTACACCCCATTAACCAAAGAATCTCCTTGGCCTCCGGATCCCACTCTGTGGCAATCCGGGGGTACTGCATCGCCACCTTCACCATCCAGGGCGTAGAGTTTAGCGGCTTCCGGCTCCACGTCCTCCCCAACCTCTGCGCTGCCTTGCTACTCGGCCTGGACTTCCAGTGCAACCTCCAGAGCCTAACCCTGAAATTTGGCGGGCCCCTACCACCCCTTACTGTCTGCGGCCTCACGACCCTTAAGGTCGACCCGCCTTCTCTGTTTGCAAATCTCACCCCGGATTGCAAACCCGTCGCCACCAGGAGCAGACGGTACAGTGCCCAGAACAGGATCTTCATCAGGTCTGAGGTTCAGCGGCTGCTGCGGGAAGGTATCACCGAGGCCAGCAACAGCCCCTGGAGAGCCCAAGTGGCAGTGGTGAAAATGGGGAGAAAAACAGGATGGTCGTTGACTACAGTCAGACCATCAATCGGTACACGCAGCTCGACGCGTACCCCTTCCACGCATATCTGATATGGTCAATCAGATTGCACAGTACCGGGTCTTCTCGACAGTGGACCTGAAATCTGCCTACCACCAGCTCCCCATCCGCAAGGCGGACCGCCCGTACACCGCGGTTGAAGCGGACGGCCGCCTTTACCATTTCCTAAGGGTTCCCTTCGGCGTCACCAACGGGGTCTCGGTCTTCCAATGGGAGATGGACCGAATGGTTGACCGGTACGGACTGCGGGCCACTTTCCCGTACCTGGATAACGTCACCATCTGCGGCCACGACCAGCAGGACCACGACGCTAACCTTTCCAAATTTCTCCACACCGCCAAACTCGTCAATCTAACCTAAAACAAGGAGAAGTGTGTGTTCAGCACGAACTGATTAGCCATCCTCGGCTATGTGGTTCAGAACAGAGTTCTAGGGCCCGACCCCGATTGCATGCGCCCACTCATGGATCTCCCCCTCCCCCACTGCCCCAAGGCCCTCAAACGATGCCTGGGGTTCTTTTCGTACTACGCCCAGTGGGTCCCTAACTATGCGGACAAGGCCCACCCACTCATCCACTCCACCGGTTTCCCACTGACGGCCGAGGCTCGCCAGGCCCCTCAACCGTATTAAGGCCGACATCGCCAAGGCCGCGATGCACGCAGTCGACGAGACGCTCCCCTTCCAAGTCGAGAGCGATGCATCAGACGTCGCTCTGGCTGCCACCCTCAGCCAGGCAGGCAGGCCCGTGGCATTCTTTTCCCGCACCCTCCATGCCTCCAAAATTCGGCACTCCTCTGTCGAAAAGGAGGCCCAAGCTATTGTGGAAGCTGTGCAGCACTGGAGGCATTACCTGGCCGACAGGAGATTCACTCTCCTCACTGACCAATGGTCGGTTGCCTTCATGTTTAACAACACACAGCGGGGTAAGATCAAAAATGATAAGATCTTGCGGTGGAGGATCGAGCTCTCCACCTTTAATTATGAGATCTTGTATCGCCCCGGTAAGCTCAACGAGCCCCCCGATGCCCTGTCCCGAGGTACATGTGCCAGCGCACAAGTGGACCGACTCGGACCCTGCACGATGATCTCTGTCACCCAGGGGTCACCCGCTTTTATCACTTCATTAAGGCCTGCAACCTGCCGTACTCCATCGAGGAAGTCAGGGCAATTACCAGAGACTGCCAGGTCTGCGCGGAGTGTAAACCGCACTTCTACCGGCCAGACCGTGCGCGCCTGGTGAAGGCCTCCCGCCCCTTTGAACGCCTCAGTGTGGATTTCAAAGGGCCCCTCCTCTATACTGACTGCAACACGTATTTTCTCAATGTGGTCGACGAATATTCCAGATTCCCCTTCGCCATCCCATACCCTGATATGACGCCTGCCACCGTCATCAAAGCCCTCATCACCATCTTCGCTCTGTTCGCTTTCCCCGCCTATGTCCACAGCGACCGGGGATCCTCATTTATGAGCGATGAGCTGCGCCAGTACCTGCTCAACAGGGGCATTGCCTCGAGCAGGACGACCAGCTACAACCCCCGGGGAAACGTGCAGGTGGAGCAGGAGAATGGGACGGTCTGGAAAACCGTCCAGCTGGCCCTACGGTCCAGAAACCCCGGATTCCCACTGGCAGGAGGGCCTCCCCAACGCACTTCACTCCATTCGGTCGCTCCTGTGCACGGCGACTAACGAAACCCCCCATGAACGTCTCTTTGCCTTCCCCAGGAAGTCCACCTCCGGGGTTTCGCTCCCAACGTGGCTGGCAGCGCCAGGACCCGTTCTCCTCCACAAGCACGTGCGGCTCCCCAAGGCGGACCCTTTGGTTGAGAGGGTGCCGCTACTCCACGCAAACCCGCAGTACGCCTACGAAGCGTACCCCGACGGCCACCAAGACACAGTCTCCCTCAGGGACCTGGCTCTAGATGGGTCCCCCCCCCCCCCCCCCCCTCTGCCCCGGCGCCACCCTCCCTTCCCCCGGCGCACCCCACCACAGCCCCCGCTCTAGGGCAATCCGTCCTCCCCTTGGTCCCCTCTGGGGATGAAGAGGATGTCGACACGCTCCCGGAGTCACCGACAACCGAGCCAACGCCTGACTCGCCACCAGCACTGCGGCGCTCTCAACGACGGATCAAGGCGCTTGACTGTCTAAATTTGTAACCGTCTCTGAAATTTTAATGACAACCTGTGTGTAAATAAATTTCAAACACCCCGCCCCCCCCCCCCCCCCCCCCCCCCCCCCCACCCCCCCCCCCCCCGCTGGACTCATTTTTAACAGGGGGTGAATGTGGTAGTCACCACTGTTGTATTATATTGTATATACTGCACTGCATACCAGGGTATTCCGGTAAGGCCCCTGTACTACAGGTACGGGGGGTAGATCCCTGCCTGCTAGCTCCGCCCAGTAGGCGGAGTATAAATGTGTGTGCTCTCCGAACTGCAGCCATTTCGGCAGCAGCTGTCGGAGGCCACGCATCTCTGTGTAATAAAGCCTCGATGACTCTCTACTCTCGTCTTGTCGTAATTGATCGTGCATCAGGGAGGAAACTGGAGCACCCGGAGGAAACCCACGCAGACACGGGGAGAATGTGCAAACTCCACACAGACAGTCACCCGAGGCCGGAATTGAACCCGGGACCCTGGAGCTGTGAGGCAGCAGTGCTAACCACTGTGCCGCAATGCCACCCTCAATGTGCAACATTGTTTTGAATCATGGAGCTTCATTTTCAACCTCAATGCTTCACCTAACTCCCTCTATTAACCTGCCAATGTGCATTCAGCTGTGGGAAGGATCGCTCACCATTTAAAGGAATCACTTAGTTGTTGATTGATTTCCAGTGGTTGATGCTGAGTTTGTTGAAGAGCTGTGAATTATTGACTGCTGCTTAAAGTCGGTGAAGATTATAGGCAGCGATGTTGTACATGCTAAAGACCTTGGGCGTCATTCTCCGACCCCCCAGCGGGTCGGAGAATAGCCGTTGGCCGCCGTGAATCCCGCCCCCTGCCGGTTGCCGAAGTCTCCGAAGGGAGAAAAGTCGGCGGGGCGTTAATGTCGCCGCTGCCGTCGGAGAATGTCACGGGTCTGCGCAAGGGAGCCGATTTTGGGCCTGCCGATATTCTCCCTTCCGGATGGGCCGAAGTCCCGTCGACGTGATGACCGTTCACGTCGACGTAAATCAAACCTCCTTTTCACCGGCGTGAACCTGTGCTCCAGGTTCACGCCGACCAGCGTGGAGGTGAGTGACGGCCTGGGGGGTTGGCCGCTGGGCAGGCGATGGCGTGGCCGCAGTCTGAATGTGTGGGAGAGGTGTGTCTCGGGTTGTGTGTGTATGTGTGCGGCGGGGGGGGGGGGGGGGGGGGGTGGTTAGAGTGGGCTGGCTCCGGGGGAGTGCCGGGAGGGGGGTCCATGCCGGGGAGGAGGATGGGGGGTCCGTGCCGGGGAGGAGGGTTGGGGTCCGTGCCGGGGGAGGGGAATGGGGGGGAGGGGGTCCGTGCCGGGGGAGGGGGGATGGGGGAGGGGGATGGGGGAGGGTCCGTGCCGGGGAGGAGGTTGGGGGTCCGGGGAGGAGGATGGGGGGGGTCGGTGCCGGGGACGGGGATGGGGGGTCCGTGCCGGGAGGGGGATGGGGGGGGGGTCCGTGCCGGGGAGGAGGTTGGGGTCCGTGCCGGGGAGGAGGTTGGGGTCCGTGCCGGGGAGGGGGATGGGGGGGGGGGGCCCGTGCCGGGGAGGGGGATGGGGGGGGGGGTCCCGTGCCGGGGAGGAGGTTGGGGTCCGTGCCGGGGAGGAGGATGGGGGGGCCCGTGCCGGGGAGGAGGATGGGGGGGGGTCCGTGCCAGGGAGGGGGATGGGGGGGCAAGTGAGTTGGTCCACCTGGCCAGGTGCCAGCCTCCAACAGTTGGACCCATGCGGTCCATGCCACCTGGCTGGGGGGAAGGAGGGGATATGGGTAATGATGACATGTCGTCGTTCCCCCCCCCCCACCAGGCCGTCATGTTTTCCGATCATCCAGCGATGTTGGCCGCCGTGGCAGCAGCTCCTAATGTCCATGTTGCCCTGGATGAGGAGGAGGAGGAGGAGCGTGCCAGAGAGGCGGGCTGCTGCAGAGGGGCAGGCGGCAGCCGCCCAGGCTGGAGGGACAAGGAGGGGGAGGAGGACTCCGCGGCCCCATGCCAACGGAGGCACCCGAGGGCGCCCATGTGTACCGGCCCCGGCAGTCATACCAGGACCTCACGGACCGGGAATGCAGGAGGAGACTCCGGATGAGGCGGGAAAACCGTGGCACACATCTGCCACCTGCTGGCACACCTGTCACCCGCGTGGCACTGGCGGGGGACACCCTCTCCCCATGTCCGTCAAGGTTACGGTTGCCCTGAACCTTTATGCAACGGGGTCATTCCAGGCACCGAGTGGGGACCTGTCCGGCATATCGCAGACATCGGTGCATCCGGGCAGTGACAGATGCCCTATATGCCCATGGCGCACCGCTACAACCCGCTTCCCTGTTGACCGGGCCAGCCAAGATGCCCGGGGCCGTGGGCATCTCTGCCGTGGCCGGGTCCCCCATGGTCTAGGGGCGCGATCGATGGGATGCACGTCGCCGTGCGGCCACCTGCAGATAACAGGGCCGTGTTCACCAATAGGAAGGGGACCTATTCAATGAACATACAGGTGGTCTGCGACCGTTACCCAGGCAGTGTACACGACTCATACGTGTTGTCACGGTCATCCATCCCCCGGCATGTACGAGGGACGCCATCCCCGGCTGAGGGGCTGGTTGCTGGGCGACAGGGGCTACCCATTGCGATCGTGGCTGATGACGCCTGCACGGAGGCCACGCAATGAGGCGGAGAACCGCTACAATGATGCCCATGTAGCGACAAGGGGAGTGATGGAGAGGTGCTTTGGCGTGCTGAAGATGCGTTTCAGGTGCCTGGACTTCTCTGGGGGCACCCTCCAGTATCGGTCAGATAGGGTCGGCCGCATCATTGTGGTGTGCTGCGTCCTGCACAACATAGCCCAACAGAGGGGCGATGTGCCGCAGGCAGAGGAGGGGCGGAGTGTGAGGAGCAGCAGGAAGAGGCCTCCCCAGATGAGGGGGATGGGGGCAATGGTCAGGGCAGGCGGGCTAGACACAGGCGGGTGGCTGTCCACCGTTACCGGCTGGCCCAGCGGGCACGGGACAGACTGATAGCCGCCCGCTTCACTGAATAGATGGGCGTGGGAATCGGGTAGTATGGCCACAGACCGCACACCATGGCAACAGCCGACCACCCACACCCCCCCACCCATCCACCCACCCAGCACCCTCACCCCCCCTCCCCAACCCCACCCACCCCACCCGCATGCACACCACCCCCCCCATTGCCGATCCACCTGCG